>NC_058132.1:144785757-144886515 GCF_016433145.1 Gracilinanus agilis
ACAACCCTGCAAGGTAGTTGCTTTTAATATTTCCATTTTACAAATGAGGAAATTGAGAGGTTTAAAACAGGAGTTAAGTCACATCCCCAGGTTAAGTGACCCAGGGAGTAGGTATATGAGACTGGATTTGAACTTGGGTCTTTCAGACCCCAGACCTGGCATTTTGCCCATCACACCCATCTCTCTGCCTCATGAAGATGTCCTGCTGAGTAAGCTTTGTGAGTGAAGGGAGTAGCCACAAAGATGAAATCACAGTCAATGAAGTATTTAAGAAAATATTTGCTGCACTGTGACTCCATCCTATATCCTTGGCTTGTATTCTTTGACTCACAAATCAAGTAATGCATTTAGGTTTCTGTTTTTTGTTGTTTTTTTTTTCAAAGTTTCCATGTGATCTTCAAATGTCCTTGTGGAAAATGCTCCCTGATACAACTCATTGACCGTTTTAATGCCTGTGCAGTGTTTTTCTGATGTTCCAGGCACATAGTGCAGTTCCCAAATTACTAAAGTTTATTTCCACAGAATGCCACAGGGAGAAATTAACTTTCACATTGACCTGTTTCCCAGATAAAATAAATGGCTATAAATACACGATTAACAAGTGAGGTATTCAATTAACCCAACATAACTTGCATAACCACATCTCAAGTTGGACGTATTTATTTTTCACTTAGTGCAGTTTATAGTCTCTCTCCTACTTGAACCCGAACTCTGTAGCTACAACAATTCAGGCAGACGGGCAAATGGCACAGTTACTTATAACTTGGTTTGTTTTCCTTGACTCCAGCAATTCTCCAAGTCTGCCCTTTACGTGATGCTAATGTCATCACTTAGTTCAATTCAAACATTCAGACACCATTGCAGGGAATGAGGCAACAAGGCCTTAATGGAGGAGGATCCATTTGTGATGTGTCAAGTTCTTGAGCTAGAAAATATTCTCTAATCCTTTAATAAATGCTCACCTCAAATCTTTTGATTGATTACATCAAGGGTAAGAAACAGGGGATGTATATTAATATCTTTACATTTACTTTCAGAAAAGGATTTAAAATCCTCAGACTTTTTTTTCAGCTAATAGGAACTTTCAATATTTATTATTTTTCCCTATCACAATTCCTTTCGATATTCTTCTTTTTTTTTTAAGTCACTTAAACACTTCAGATAAGGGACAGGATAGAATTGAAAAAGAACTTTCAACTCTAAGACTGACAATTGTGATGGAAAATGATAAGTAAAACTCCTTAAATGGAGGCTTTAGTGATGACCTCAGTTTTATAATGCACTGACTCTAAGGTAATTAAGAAAAGACTGAGTCCTCACTGAATATGATTGAATCTGGCATGTCACAGATGCTTCCAGCACAGCCATCTCTTCGAAATGACTTTAATTATCCTATAATGCAACATAGTATGCCATAAATTTTTACTATATTACAGCGACACTTTGCTCTTTTCTAAAGTTTAGGGTCCATTAGCATTCTTACTGTGCCCCACTGTCTTACTAAAGTCTAGAAGATGGCTTTTTAAAATCCCTATGGATTTAAACAGGTCATGCACATTTTCAAAAAAGAAGGAAACTTTTTTTCCCCCCACTAAAAGATAGGCAAGAATAATTTGTATGAATTTAAGGGCTATCAGACTATGAAGTGGAACAGTGTCTAGCAGAATGGTGGATCATGCTCCTGGAAGGAATAGTGCTCATCTGCCCTTTCCTTTAATGCATTTCTATGGGAGCGTGCTTCGATTGAATAAAATTTGATTCAGTAAATATTTATTAAGCACTTCCTTTCTTCAGAGGCTCATTTTCTCTTGGCCTTGAAGGATAGGTAGATGAATAAGACAAGTCTCTTGTTCTCATGGAACCTTAAAACTTAATAAAGAGATATAGCACATACACAAATAGGTATTTCATATATATATATATATGTATATATATATATAAATATATGAGAGAAACAATGTGGTAATTACAATTTTGTTTTTCCTTTCAATCTAAGCGATATAATTCAAAGGTAGACATTTGGAGTTAAGCAGGATGTCTGAGAAACAAAAAGGGGCATGCTTTCCCCAAAGGTACCCAATAGCAATAAAGCTTTGGACATCTGTACATCCTTATTGACCTTTCCATTATACGAGTCTTCATGAGCAAAGGACTGTTATATTTCTGTCTTTGTTTCACTATTAAATGACATAATCCTCGCTATATACTAGGTATGAGTAAAGGCTCATTGATTTAGTTAGAAGGTAATAATTCTGGTCCTGATCCTGCTAATGATATACTTAATTTGAGCTTTGCATTGTTGTTATTCAGCCATATCAGTTGTGACCGACTCCTTGTGACCCCATTTGGAGTTTCCTTGGTAGAGATCCTGGAATGGTTTGCCATTTTTTTCTTCTCCAGCTCATTTTACAGGTGAAGAACTGAGGCAAACAGGGATTAAGTGACTTGTTCAGGGTCACACAGCTAGTATTTGTCTGAGGCTGCACTGAACTGGCAAAGCTGAGTCTTCCTGACTCCAGGCAAGACACTCTATCTACTGTGCCACCTTGCTAGAGGGCTCTTCCTCACTTGTTATTTTTTTTTTATCAACAGAATTAATTCATAAATGACTTAGTCCATTCTTCCTCTCTCCCATCATAAAAGGCATCTTCTGGGAGAAAGATATGTATATATATATATATATACTTATGCATATGTATGTATTTATATACACATTAAGTCTGTTTCCATTTTCTATTTAATTTTCTGAAGGCAATATTCACAATTTATTCTTCAAGTATTAAGTCTCTAGCTGTGTATAATGTTTTCTTGGTTCTACTCATTTCACTGTTCCTTATCCCTTTTAGCTCTTTCCAAGTTTAAAAAAAAATTAGCCTGCTCATCGTTTTTTATGGTGTAGTAGTATTCCATCACAACCATATACCACAATTTGTTTAATATAACTATTTTGGAACACATGGGTTCTTTTCCTTTTCCCCTGATCTCCTTGGGAGCCAGACCCAGCAATGGCATTGCTGGTTCTAAGGTTATAAAGTTTTATAATTCTCTGGGTATAATTCCAAATTGTTCTCCAAAATAGTTGAAACAGTTCACACAACTCCACCAACAGTGTATTAGTGTCCACATTCCCCCATATCTCATTCAATTGGATTTTTAAAGTAAAGTTTAGATAATCACTTTCCAGACATATTGTAGAGTCTGAAACACATGGCCACTAAGGTCCTTCCCAATTCTGAAATTCTGCTCTTGTGACCTGGGGCAAGCTGCTTGGTTTCCTCACTTATAAAATGAAGGGTTTAGACTAGAGATGTTCTCCAATATCCTTTCCTATTTAATATCCCATGAATTTATGTCTCAGCAAATGACAAAAAATATGCCTATCTTTAAGAGTTAAAGAGTTTTCTAAATTTTCTAATTTGTCCCAAAAATACTTTTGAATTTGGGTTATGGAATATATCAGGGACAGAGAAGGCTCAAGGACATTTTCAAACAAAGAAGAGAAAATTAAATTCATTATCATGATGAAAAAATTGCCACACGGACTAAGTATTTTTGATGTACCCCAGGAAAGGACTGAGCTGCTGTGGCCTGAAGAAGTCATAGAATCCTAACCTAGAAGAGATAATAGAGATCACTTAGTTCAACTCGTTCACTGACTCACCTGAGGTCAAATAGTTAGTACGTGGAAATAGCAGGATGTGAACCTACATTCTCAACTTTCAGTCTAAGATCTTTCTTCTACATAACTGCATAGCTTTCTGGCAAGAGGAGCTTGCAAGTGTAATTACAGTAACTGTTTAGATCCCACTAGGGGACTTGGAAATCTCCTGGACTAGGTTTTTGAAGGGCTTAACACTGTACATGTGTCAGATTTTGTTTCTGTTCTCATTGCATATGATCTCCTGCCCCAGTTTGCCTTCCAAAAGTCTCCTTATAGTTGTGACTTTAACTTAGAGCTAGATTTTTGCCCCATCTGCAATTCATTATTCCATTCTCTCATTACTTCTGCTCAGTCCTTCCTGTTCCTGTTGCTTCAATAAAGCATCCAGACATAGCCCACCCTTATTTTATATACTACCATAAACTGTAGACTCTTTTTTCCCTTTTCCTCAGACTCAGGGAAAAGGAAAGCTTCCTTCCTCCTTCCATCTTCAGGTAATTATCACTTGTTATCAAAACTTGCCCACCTAACTCTTACCTATTCATATTAATCCCTGGAACACAATTTTGAAAATGTTATTGTGTAATTTATTTTAGTGTGATAAATATACAAATAAAAAATTATTCTACCATATTGGAAGATACACTAGATCAAGTCAACAAAAAATGCAGATCTGTGGCATAATTTGGCTCAGTTTCTGAAATGTCCAGGTAGAATGAAACCTTAAAAGTAAGGGACAGATTAATTGTGTATTAAGACGTCAGGTGCAGCAGTGAGAGGAATGCAAGCCACATTTATAAGCTGCAGAGAGTTCCAGATTTACTTATTTTCTCTTAATGAACGTAAAGTGTACTCATGATAAGATGACAGTCATTTCATCATGAACAGTAGGAATGGCCAAGGGGAGAGAGAAGTTCCATATTTAGGGTGGATCTATATTATTTGCCATTTCCACTATAGTGATCAGTACTTTCTGTCTTCCTGATGCTCACTAAACAAAATGGAGCTATAATTGATCTCCATTCTTGCTATGAAAAATTTCTCATATCAATGGGAAAAATCAAATGAAGAAAATCTCCATTCTGCCCTGTGTTCTGTCTATTGGAATGGAACAATTTACTAATGATACCTTTCCAGAGGAAAGAGCTGCTAAGACTTCTCATTTGTGTGAAATTTAGAAATCTTAAGGGGAAAGAATAAAGACAAACAAATGGACAGGCTCATACTACATTTATGAGTCAGAATTTCCTTATCATTTTAAAATGGTGGCAAAAAAAGCTAACAATGCCAAGAGAGAATGCTGTTAAAGGTATTTGGAAAAATGGCTTAGTAAAAGATAAAATTCATTACTAATTAGGAGTTAGATTTTTTGCCATCAAAAACTGACTGGCAAAAAAAGAGGAAGAAAAATAAAATCCTCTAGCTTTCACAAAAATGGATAATAATTATCCTTATTCAAGGTATCTGAAAGAACAAAAGAGGTATACTTGGAGAAACTCTCTTACAAGTTCCTTGAACCCAATTCATTCTGAACCCCAATTATATTTGAAAGCATGGATAAAGGTCTAGCTGTGAAATTGGAACTGAGTTTCATACAGACCTCATTGATGAGATCTGCTAATTGCCAGGGCAGAAACAGAATTTCAGGAAGATAAAATAGAACAGTCATTACTATGCCCAAATAGTCAAGTATGCACCAGAGATAAAGGAAGACTCTTCAGTTCAGATTTGACGTCTAGGTTTTTTTTTCCCCATACCAGGCACCCAAATGGGAGAGAGATGTTTGACTGCTTATACCCAGGGTTACTGAAATGATTCATGAAGAAACTTTCTGGAGAGAATGTATGATGCACCACTTCTTGCTTAGAATGACTATGGAAAATATTTGTCTTCTGGGCCAGTGATAAGAATTCACTGGAAGGACTTGGGAGATTGAACTCCTTCGAAGAAACAACACATGATAACATAGGCCTTACCCCAACTTTAGTAAAATTACCAAGGACAACACATGCAGGAAAACTGCAAAAGTATGTTATAGACTTTGGCCATTAAAATCCTGTGATCGGAAAACCAACAATAACCATGTGATTGAATTTTAGAGTTTTCTCAGATATCTTAACAGCACAACTTAGTAAGGATAATGTAATATAATAATACTTTGAAATAATATAAGCCCTGGGATTTATTATAGTTAACAATTTGATTACTATGTAAAAAAAAACACCCAAAATCTGAAGGTCACATCCTCCCTTCTCTTTGAACTTAGATTATAAATGCTGTCCATGCTATCATTATTGCTTAGAGCTTGGCAGCAATAAAAATGATTCATTCTAACCTATGGCGATTTATGCTCACAAAATCTATTTAAACAAATCTAAGAAAATTATTTAGCCTAGATTTATATTTATTGTGGCAGAATTAATCTAAATAAATGATTCCATCTATCCAATATGCATGGGCTTATAAAGACTCCCTACCTGCCATTTGAATAGCTATGATTGGTACTTCCAGGTTTAGTACCTCAAAGAAACATGTAGATTTGAAACAGTGCATCATTGTCACTCAATCTTTAATCTGGGATGATTTTCCCACAGGAAATATGCATATCATCATCAGAATGGGCATCAAGGTAGTGTACTGGATAGAAAGCCAGGTTTATGGTCAAGAAGACTCATCTTCCTGAATTCAAATCTAGCCTCAAACACTTACTAGCTATCTGACCCTGGGCAAGTTGCCAAAGTCGCTTAATTCTGTCTGCCTCAGTTCTTCGTCTATAAAATGGACTGGAAAAGGAAATGGCAAACCACTCCAGGATCTCTGCCAAAAAAAAATCATGACAAACCCAAATAGTTTCACAAAAAGTTGGATATAACTCAAAATGTATGAACAAAAATAACACAGAATGTCAGTGTTGGTGATGAATAGAAACCAGCTACCTTATTCCTGGATGGATAAATGAAACTTTTAGGTAAAAATCCTTTTTAACGACAAATAGCATTTACATAGTGCTTTAATGTTTGAAATGCAATTTTTGAACATTATTCTATTAAATCCTTATAATAATTCTTTAAGGTAGGTGCTACAACTATCCTCATTTTATAGAAAAGGAAACTAAGGCTCAGAGTGGTTATGGGACTTGCCTAGAGTTAAACAGTAACTTGCCTAGAGTTAAACAGTAACTTGCCTAGAGTTAAACAGTCTGAAGCAGGACTTGAACTTTAGGTCTTCCTGATGCCAAATTCAGTGCTCTTGCTTTGCACATTCATTTTATGAGAACTGTTAGAAGGAATATCATATATTTTTCAAATTATATACCTGTTTTAAGCTTACTAAACCATACTGAGTAGCTGTGATATAAAATATATATACTATCTCAGTGGAATTTTAAACTAAAAAATGGTTAGGAATTCTGGGCAGAGCACAAAAAAATTTGATACAACTAGACAATCATTTAAATGGCTAATATGTGCTGGGCACTATGCTAGATGCTGGAGATTCAAAAAAGAAAACCAAAATAGCCACTGCCTTCAAGGAGCTTATATCCCATTGGAGGAGATACTGTATAGGCAAAGAAGAGTAGAGACAAAGCTAGCTAAGGTAGAAAAGTCCTTTAGATGGGGCTTTGCTCATCATTGCATCAGTCAGTGCTTTGCTACAATAAATTCCAGAGTGAGGGAGTCATTGATATATGCTTTTGCCTTCATGGGTGTGGGTACACTGTGCCACATTTGCCCATAATATTCTTTATGTTTTTAACATAAGGTAGCATTTACCGTATGTGGTGGCACGGGAAGGTTATTTGCTCGTTTTGAAGTCAGAGGACTTGAGTTCACATCCCAGTTCCAACCTTCTAGATGAATTATGCCAGTCATTTCATGGAGGTGGACAGGTTCAGAGCTTATCTAGTCTGACTCACTGCCAAACAGAAATCCCTTTACCAAATCCCTGAAGGTAGCCCTGTAAGTGAATATCTCCATTGTAAGTATCTCTATTGATCAGAAACTTACAGCCTCTCAAGGCAGGGCATTCTTCTTTTTAATAGCTTCCTAAAATTAAAATGAATTTACTTTTAAAAATTACTTTGGATATATCTATATCTATCTATCTATTCTTTGTATGTACATTGAATTAATTTACTTGTTTACATGTTTGATATTTTTCTTGAGCTAAAACCACTTTTTCTTTGAAGCTTCCCTCCACTGCATCTACCTCTGCTCTCTGGTCTACTAATAAAACTAAGTCACTCTTTCCCATGACAGCCATTTGAAATACTTGGAAAATAGTTGCCAATACTCTCTAACCCCTTTAAATATTCTTTTCTCTTAGGTAGATGTGATCAGTGGCTTCTGCCAATTCTCACAGAGCATCCATTGCCAAAGTATGGTCCAAGTACCTCATAAAGTTCCTGAGACCTTTCCAGGAGAGGTCTGTGAAGTCAAAACAACTTTCACAATAATATTAAGATGTTTTAATTTCTAACGTGATAAGTATTGATAGTGGTAACCCATATAAACAAAGGCACTTTGGGAAGTTCTCAATCAATTTAAAGCCTATAAGGGAGTCCCAAATTCACAGTATTTGAGAACTCACCATCTTTGTAGTCCTCTTATGGATGTGCTTTAGTTTGTCTGTCTTACAATTTGAATGCAATAATGTAATGTGAGATGAATGTAATAATAATAATGATGATGATAAAGGTTAACATTTGTGCAGTATTTTAAAGGTTTGGGTAAGGAGCTACAATTATTGCCTTTTATCTTTGTGTGTGTGAAGTCAGAGCTATTCTTATCTCCATTTTACATATGACAAAACTGAGGCTGAGAGGTACAGCGACTTGCCCAGGGTCACACAGAAAGTTGAGTGTCAGAGGCAGCATTTGAACTCAAGTTTTCATGACTCTAAATCCATCACTTTATCCACTATTCAATCTAGCAACCCCTCAATACTCGATTAGTCTTAGTGCTGAGAATATTAATACTTATGACTTCCTTAATTTTGGACATTATGATTCTGTTAAGGTATTCTGAATCACATAAATTTATTCCTTCCATATCACACTATTGACTCATATTGATCTTTCAGTCTATTTGAATTCCTAGGTCCCTTTTAAAAAGACCTTGCAGCAGTTAGGTGGACCTTAAGTGAGGATGACTTGAATCCAAATACAGACTGAGATGCTTACCAGTTGTGTAACCCTGGGAAAAATAGGTACCATTATTCTGCCTCAGTTTCCTCATCTGTAAAATGGTAATAATAGAACCTACCATCTACGGTTGTTTTAAGGATGAAATGAAATAATATATGCAAAGTGCTTTAAAAAATTAAAGCACTATATACATTTGTTATTATTAAATGAACTATTCTTCAGAAACTTTTTTTTCCATCCTCTACTGTGTGGTTGAATTTTTTAATTCATTTGTAAGACTTTATATTGCCCATGGTTCATCTTAATCTTGACAGATGAATTCTTCTGTCTAGCCTTTTGAGGTCTTTTTGAATTCTGATTGTCTCATGCGATGTGGCTATTCTTTCTGAATGCATTTTCCCTTCTGATCTCACAAGTATGCCATCTATGCTATCACCCATGTTCATGTTGAATAGAACAGGCCTGTGATCATCCATCCAAGGCCAAGACTATTGTCCTACATATTTTTGTCCAGGATGGCCCTAACTCATTAAAACTATGACTCTGTCCATTTGTTCAGTTCTGAATGTACTCCATTGCAGTGTTCTCTTTGCTCCTATCTTTGCCATAAGTGGAACTTTGTCAAAAATCTTGCTGAAATTCATGTATCCTAGGCCCATAGCATTCTCTTCAATCATTCAATTATCATGGTAAGATGATCTCCAAAGTTCCATTTAACACTAATTCCAGTGGTTCTAGATGATCAATTTGAATTTAATAATAGAGGGAAACAATAGAGGGAAAACTACTTTTCATATATCCACCTCAAATAAATGGTTTCATTCTCTTTTTCCACATAATTTGGCAAGATAAATGATGCTATTTCATCTTGGGACAGGTTTTTATGTCATTTATCTACTTTCATGGTCTTGATCAAATAGACACAGAAATGATCACATCAGGCTTCATTACTTAACCATTATGCTATAAATTCATTTCTCTTATGAGCTAAGACCTTTAACAATACAGAAATTAATTTAAAAGTTCTTAGCACTTTAGAATTTGGCCTGGACCTTTCACTCACAAAAAAGAACTAGTCAAATAGTAGAAAGTTTATTATACTCCTAGAAATTAGTTTGCATATTTATCTTCACATTCTTAATGTGTAGAACAATAAGCATTTTTGTTTCACTTAACTTTCACTTAACATACGTGAAAAGTAATATGAATGGAAATTTAAAGCCTAAAATCTGACTTAAAATTTCTATTGAACATCTTCAGTTATCTTGAAGATCAATAGATGTTTTCTTAGTGAAAGAGTTAGAAATTTGCTTAGAAAAGCAATCAACATATTCATCAAATGCCTCCCCAGCAAAACAATCCAAAACTTCACTGTGATTTTAAGTGTTTCTTGAGCTAGAATATGCCATGCTCCCAATGACACAACAAAAATGACCTTTATATAAAAGGGTGATGTATTTTTAAGCATTGAAAGGCACTTAGAACAGAGATTTCAACAATGTAACTT
Source organism: Gracilinanus agilis (assembly GCF_016433145.1). Lineage (NCBI taxonomy): Eukaryota > Metazoa > Chordata > Mammalia > Didelphimorphia > Didelphidae > Gracilinanus > Gracilinanus agilis. The sequence goes on from NC_058132.1 coordinate 144,796,072, forward strand.
GATTTCTCTCCCCACTACTTGCATCTTGTTATGGTCCCAAAGTGGTTTTAACATGTTTGTGCTCTTTTGGTATTTTGTCGTATTTATATTCCAGGAGTGTGAAATTACTTCCCTCAAGAGTTTTAAATAATCTACCTAAAACAATTCTGTGATATTGAATTTGATTCTAATATATTCATTATATACACGATTTATTTCTGTATCGTGAATGTTCTTCACCTGTGAAAGACAAATAATTTTTATTTGCTTGAGGCCCTTCCTCAGATTATATCTAGGAAAAAGAAAGAAATTTTCTAACTCCTGATTTTTACTATTATTTATAACTATTTTATTTACTTAGGGAAAACTGACCTTCCATTATAGTGCACTTATGAAATCTCATTGCAGTGTGGAGGTGACATTGGCTTCTTAAGGGCCATGGTCAATGCAAACCAAAATGATTTTCAGTTTGTACCCAGTGATGGACTGTGTGTTAAAGTCAGCCCAGATGAATGTGGAGAACTTATCACCAGGTATTCGATCATTTTGGCCCTAGGAGAAGGTTCTTCTACTAAGGGGTTATCATCTGTGTAGATGGGGGGGTGTCCACCTCATTTAAATAATAGATCTTTTGAAGTATTGAAGTTTATGGTGAAAGCAACTAATTTATATAATCATTATAAATGAAATGAATGCTACCCCCAAATATATTACATTTTCTTCTGTGTATCAATTTCAGAAGCTAAAAATTCATTTAAGTCTTGCTATATACCCTGACATCCCTGTATAGCAAGGAAGTGTGATTCTTTTGGCAATGGAACTCTGTCGCAAGACTATAACTTGTCTATAATTGCCAGTCTTATAACCTAAAGGACAAATGACTTGTTCTTGGTGATATAGCTAGTGACAAATATAGTATTTGATTTTCAGGTCTTTCTGACTTCAAGTCCCAAGTAATGTGCTATGTGAACTCCTATAGTCTTTGATAAAGAAATGAAATTATATCAGATTGATCAGGGCAAACTTAGTTTTTTCATATGAAATGGAAAGTGTGAAATTAAATAAATATTTTTGGGAAATGATTATGTGGATAGTTATTGAAGCAAACTGTCAGTTTAAAATGGACACTGACTGATAAAGCAAATCTTTGCAGGATCTAGAATTAGTTTAATTCTCCATTCATGTAAGGACTTAGCTCAAAAAGAGCCTTTTATTACCTGGAAATTCCAGACCCACAGATACCTGACTCTTGAATTTTATCTAAGACATATCAATTCCAAACACTCCCTTTTTCTGTTTTCTGGCATCTGCACTGCAGAATAAAACCCCTTGATAGACTTCTAGCTCATGTCTCCTTGCTTCCCTCCCTCCCTTCCACCTTCTCTCTTCTACTCTTCCTCCTTCCTTAGTTCCTTCTTTCCTTTGTTCATTCGTTCATTCACTTGTTCCTTCTTCCTTCCTTTTTCCTCTCCCTCCCTCCTTCTTTCCTTCCTTCTGGCAAATTATTTGACCTCAGCTGAATTTCAATGGGCTACAATAGCAAAACTAGGAAGACAGACAATAATAAGAATAATACAAAGTCATTAATACCTACTAAATAATTTTTGGAACGTCTGTGAACATGTGCATGGTTTGGAAGGTACGCTTATTTTTAGGATGATATTCTTACCTGAGGTCTTGAAATGGATCTGCTCTCACAAGTGGTGTTTCTACTGAGTGCTCGAAAAGAGCACCTTCAGGTCCTAAATCAAAGCAATAACCTTTATTAGAATGATGTAATAAACACTGCTATAAGAAAATGTCATTTTAATGTGTGCCACCATGATCTTCAAAGAATAATAAATGGGGATTATTCAGAAGGCATGGAAATGAAATTTGCTTATAGAAATGGAGGAGTTTATGATAGCAACGAGATCAGGTCATTGACTCTAGGGACTATTAATGGCCTATCTTTAATTAGCCCAGAGTTATTGATTAATGAAGATTAAAGAAAATGTGGCAAAATCTATGCAATACACTAATGTAGTTTTCAAGTAGTTTGCACCTATGAAATGCTATTTTTGGAATAAGAATTATACAAATTAATCTAACAAACGAGTTCCTCTGTTAATATAGCCTCAAAATATCCTTGAGAATTAAAAAAACTATACTAGAATTGGAGCATCATGACAGATGAGACTGTTTACTATAATCACCCAGACCTCTCCAAAAATTGAAGACTATTTTAATAACTGTAATCATACTAAATACTCCTAATCACAATTTGATATGGAATGGAAAGATTTCAAAATAGAGGTTAGCAGAAGAAATAAACCATTTGGCACTAGGATGATATATAAGTATATATCATCCCTATTGTCATATCTACTATAATCTAAGAATATTTTTATTGAGCCTATAGAAGATGAAATTATATCACAATAATTTTACAAAAGTCGTCAATTTATCCAGTTTTGTGATACTCCACGGAACATAAAGAACTATTTCTGTATGAATGCCTTTAGAAAAGTTGAAAAGAATTAGAATAATAAAATAATAATAGTAATAACAATAATACTGAATACTCAAAATCTCCAGACCAAATACAATAAAAAAGCTCTCAATATATAGGATCTTAACAGAAAAAAAATCAAAGATATGAGGGAACAGGATGAGGCACACATCATCTCTCCTATCCTGTCTCTTCCCAATAGCATGTACAGTTCTTTAGGACAGGAAGCACAAAGCCTTTTTGTCTTTCTTTGTACCTCATTTCTTAGCACAGTGCCTAGGACATAGACAGTACTTAATAAATGCTAACTGACTGACTACTGGAATTGTGCTGAAGATATTTTCAACTAACCTTTAGAAGATGAGCTTACATCCCAACCCTTTTATTTAATTGAAAAAAAGCAATCAGCTTATTCAACTGCACAACAGTTTGTCCAGCATTAGAAGTATAACAATTAGTCTCAGTGCTGTTTCTGGTCTCTACTGAATAAGGGATGAGAATGAGAAAAGTAACAATAACAACCACAGCTTACATTTTCATGTGCTTTAAGGTTTTCAAAACAACATTTTAAAAGCCTCATTTTACTTGATGATGGATATAGGTAGATTATAACACTTTGTCAATAACAACCTTTGCAGAAGAAATGGTATAAAGCCAGGAAATACATATTTGGAAGAGTAGGTTGAGAAGGATGGAAAGAAAAGTGTTACAAAAAAAATAGGACTCCAGAATGTTTTAAAAAATCTATGAAAGGGGGCAGCTGGGTAGCTCAGTGGATTGAGAGCCAGGCCTAGAGATGGAAGGTCCTAGGTTCAAATCTGACCTCAGACACTTCCCAGCTGTGTGACCCTGGGCAAGTCACTTGACCCCCATTGCCTACCCTTACCACTCTTCTGCCTTGGAGCCAATACACAGCATTGACTCCAAGATGGAAGGTAAAGATTAAAAAAAATAAAATAAAAAAAATAAAAAATCTATGAAGGATTTATGAAATTATTTGCATAGAATTTGGACAAGATTCACATGAGATGACAAGGCAGAGATGAACAATGATGTGATCTGTATAGCCAGAGAGCCTTCATAGTTATGAGGTCAGGGATCCATTTTAGATTAAATATTTTAATCCCTATATCAAAACACATTAATATTTTGTCATTAGTGAAGGTGAATGTTGAGTGAAATAAATTCCAAATAATTCCTTTCTTTTTTAATTATAAAAAATCTCCATTAAAAAATAAAACCATCCTTCTTTTTTATGATTCTATTTACTTTCTCCTCTGGATTTGCTTTTGGATTCCCTACCTTTGTTTATTTGACTTAAAAGATTTCATTTATTTGTTGGGTATTTATTTATTTGAACTTGTTGGTAAAATGCAAATATTCCCATATCTCATTTCCTACTTAGTTCAATACTTTCATTTTCCACAAAACAAGTTAACTATGAGAGTAGGATAGCATGCCTGATGAAAAAGAGAGAGAATCTGAAGAAGAGAAAAGAGGAGAGAAGATAGAAATACAATGAAAAATAATTATACCCCTCCCCCATCACAACTCCTATTTCTATTTTCTTCCTACCAGACAATAGCTCTTGGAGCTATAAGTTAATTTGCAACCAAGGCTATTAAAGGTATGCACTGCATCTTAATGGTGGAAAGTGCAATATTAAGTCTCTAAAGGAAAGCCTAAGAAAATCCTATTGAAACTGAAGAAAAAAGGAGGGAGAAGGAGTATGCCCTTTTACTATATTAAGAGGGTGACAATATAGCTCCAACTGTCCATATTCGTAAAAGAATACTTTGGATATTTACTAGATTTGATTTGTAAAATCATATATTATGCAAAGCAATCAAGAACTGAACATTTATCTAAAAATACTGAAAAGTCCTTTAAAATTAAGCCTAAGACTCTAAATGATCACCCTAGTACAATTATTAATAATATGGAAATAGGTTTTGATCAATGATACATGTAAAACTCAGTGGAATTGCTTGTTGGCTGTGGGGGGGAGGGGAAGAACATGAATCATGTAACTATGGGAAAATATTCTAAATTAATTAATTAAATAAACTGAAAAAAAATTAAAAAATTAAGTCTAAGAAAAGATATGTATAGAATTTAAAATATTTTATTAATTAGGGTTTTTGTGAGGGTTTTTTTCCCCAGGACTTCGAGAATTCTCATGCGAATTTTCTTGGGAAAATCTCTACTAGAGAAGATCAAAAACATCAATTTATGGTGCCAGAGAGTTGCCTTATATCATCAAAGGTTAGGTGACTTTGCTAGGGTCTCACAGCTAGCTTGTGACAGAGGCAGAATTTGCAATTAGGATTTATTCATTGTTCTCTGATTGGCAGGCCAGCTTTTTATCTCCTACATCATTCTACCTATCACATATTTTGTTACTGACACATAAAAGTTTGCTTATTATAATGCACGAATATAGCTCTATTAACAATTATATTAAAATAGATATTAAATTCATTGATCAATGAATCAGTACATATTTATTGTTTCTTCATTGTGCCTAGTGATATGCCTTTGATCATCTTGGCTTTTCATGAGCTTAAGTTCTATTGAGGGCAGATAAGACCTATGTGAATAAACATGGAAAAATGACAAATTAAGCATAAGGTAGTAAAAGGAAGGAGGGCAGTGGCAGTTTGAGCATCTAAAAAAGCTTTATATAATAATAACAATAACCATAATTTACATGTATATAAATATTATAATATATAATGCACTTATACTATATTATTAATATAGCTTACACTATCATTTGGAGCTATATTTTCATAATATATATCTATATAACAGAATATATAATACATAGTATACAAATAATAATACACATTTATATGGTACTTTAAGGTTTGCAAAGTGCTTTACATATATTATTAATTCATTTGATTTTTATCTATGTCTAGGAGGCAGGTGACATTATTAATTCCATAAGAAACTGGCAGAGAGTTTCAATGACTTGCCTAGGGTCACACAGCTAAGGGACATATCAGAGGCTGAATTTGAATTCCTGTCTTCCTGATAATGAGTCCTTTGATCTATCCACTGTGTTACTTAGCTTCAGTTGGTATTCAAGTTGAATTCTGAAGTATGTAAAGGATTCTAAAAGATCAGGAGGAAGGATATTATTACTCTCAGGTCACCGTAAAAGAAAGGAGACCCCAGATAAGTTTTCCTGTGTGACCTAGGTTGGGATCGGGTTGCAAAAGGCTTTCAAATCCAAAGAGATGCATTTATATTTGGTTCCATAGGTAATAAGGGGCTATTGTGCTTTATTGAGTAGATGAGTGACATTTTCAGACCTATGCTTAAGGAAAATCATTTTAGCAGATTTGAGAAGGAAGAGACTTGAGGCAGATGAACCAATTAGGAGGCCATTACAATAGTCTAGGACAGTGATGGGCAAACTACAGCCTTCGGGCCAGATGCAGCCCCCTGAAATGTTTCATCCTGCAGTGCAACATTATTCCTAATCTGACGAATACAGTGAGGAGGATACAATACAATGAAACTCGAAAGAGTTGCCTTAGAAACAGACTGACAGATGAGCATTTCCTTTCCTTTGGCCCCCTCTTTAAAAAAAAGTGTGCCCAACACTGGGCTAGGAAAACAGTAAAAAGGTCTCACACTTGTCTGGGTAGAGAGAAGTTGGATGCAAGTGATATTTTATAGATATGAAAGGACAAGATTTAGCTAATGATTAATTATGCAGTGTGAAGGAAGATTAGGAGTCAAGAATAATACCCAGATTATGAACTTAGGAAGAGATTGGTACTTTTGTCAGAAATATGGAATTTGGAAGAAGCATGGGTTTTTGGGAAAAGATAATAAGTTCTGTTTTGGACTTGATGAGTTTGAGATGTCTTTGGGGCATCTGATTTGAAATGTTCAGTACATATTTGATGATTTGGCAGATGAAGATGGTGATGTGGGACATATTTGGCCATGGAACACTTTTGGACCTTTTATCTGGTTCAGATTGCCACCCATCCTGTATAATTCTTATCCAAGTACTTCTAATATATCACATTTATTGAGTTCATGCTGCACTATTAGAGCAGAAATACTTTTCTAGTGTGACAGTTAGGATAATATTACTAAGTAATAGAACTATAACCCTTAAAGATGATATCTACCACAAAGCAGGATTATATATTATGTGCTTTTGCATTATCTTATTGCATTTATATAAAAACATATTATGGCAGCTGAGATAAAAATAATAAACTCATTTGGTCCTTTCTACACTATCCCTGAAATAAACTACATTGGTAAATCCAGCCAAAGAGACAATGTATTCTAATTGCTCAAGCAGATTACAATTTTTATTGGAGCACCAGCTGTTCAGTTGCTTTTTTCCATGATACCTTAGATCATTGTAAAAGAGCTACCCACAATATATTACAGTGAAAAAGGTTTCATACTGATTTTCTAAATATATGCCAATTACTTTCTATCTAATTACATCATAGTGTATGTTATAGAACCATTTGATTATTTTAATGTTGCACTTGTAAGTACATAGAAAGCCTTAAGACTGAAGAGGTATTGTTACATAAATCCTGCAATTGTGTTTGATCACACAAGCTCTAAATATCTATGTTGTCCAAGCCTGTATCATAATTGCCAAATACACTTTAAGTAAAAATTGCCCAAAGACATTTTGTGCTTCATAGCTGAGAATGATTAAAATGCTTTTGTAATTTTTTATGATTTTATGATAATGATTATTAGTCCCCAAAGTAATTCAATTTTTGTGAGGCTTCAGTATCATACTCAAATATTTCCCATCCCAGATCCTGAGAAATACAATCAGTTTTAACACCTGCTCAATGTTGAAAATGGGAAATATTATTTGGAATGTCTTTTGGAAGATAATTAAGATCATGATTGATATAGAAAAAAATAAAAGAGGATCAAATGGAGTTAGATTTTGAGGTAATTATTTAAGCCACATACTTAAGAGACTATACATTAGTTAGAAAAGAAAGATATATGAAATAAATGTAAAAACCTATGGAACTTAAAATTTATCAGACACAAGTTTCTAAGATTATATAACTGAATATATAATTATATAAATGAAGGGCCCTGAAAGCACACTAACCTGGGCATTCACTTCTGGGTTCGAATTTCAGCTCTGCCACTTACTAGATGAGTTAACTAAGCCATTTAAACTCTCCATGTTTCAGCTGTCTCATAAAATGAGGCTCATAATATTTTACCTCCCAGGATTATAATTATGAACAAGTAAGATTTGATTACTATATATAAATAAAAATAAATGCATATATGTATATACAGAATTTTGAAATCCCATAACATCATTATCAGTGCCACATATCTTATTTTATTAGAACCATTTTTTCCATCCAGGGGCACCTATGTGGGTGGTACTGTGGAGTTTTGGAAATGGAGTCAGGAAGATTTGAATTCAAATCCAGTCATTTTACTAGCTGTGTGACATTGGAAAATCATTTAAACTTTGTTTGCCTCAGTTTCCTCAAATGTAAAATGAGGATCACAATAGTGCCTACCTCCCAGTACTGCTGTAAAGATCTAGTGAGATAATATTTGAAACATGCTTAGTATAGTGTCTGAAACATGGTAGTCACTTAATAAAAATTTCCTCCCTTCTTTTTATTCCTCCTTCCCTGTTTCTCTTCAATTCCTTCCTTCCTTCCTTCCTTCCTTCCTTCCTTCCTTCCTTCCTTCCTTCCTTCCTTCCTTCCTTCCTTCCTTCCTTCCTTCCTTCCTTCCTTCTTTCCCATACAGTTAGAGCAATGATAAACATTATTAAGCAAAATGAACATATATGCAGGGCAATTAGTAGCAGCAAATGCGAAGAACATGGTGGCCATGTTTTTACATAGTATTTACAGAATGAAACAAAATCATCATGAAGACTCAGGATTAGAACACAATGAAAAACAGATGGAAAATATATCAGAGCTGTCAACTGGCAGCAGTAGTGAGCAATTGCTCTTCCTAAGGATTTCAGCTATAGCGTTTCATGGAATTTAAAATGTCTACCGTTATATTTCATAGACGAATGAAGCCCTCAATTTCACTCTCCATTCTAAATGATTTATTCAATATTTATTAGTATGTTGATGGTGCATCTGCCTCAGTTTTTGCACTATATACTCTGATTCATGAACCAATATGTTGATTCCTTTCTTGTCCCTGCCCTTCCCTCTTTCTGAATATGGGTTTAAGGAAGCTTTGAAATTTTCTACTTCTAAGTCTTTAAAACATTATTTTAAATATAACATAATACAATACAAGATAACAAAATGATCACAAACCACTGCTCTGTACTTATCTCCCCACAATACAAAGCTTATTTCACCTAGATAAGAACCTTATCTTCTGTGAATTAAAAAAAAATATGGTTGATTAGCTCTCTAAACTTGGTCTCAGATTGAATTCACTGATAACAAAGAGTTCATCAAAGAAAAATCAATGACAATCAGCTTTATAGCAATTTATCACTTAAAATCCTTGTCAGGGACCTAGGAATAGTTGTTGTGCAGGTGGAGCTCAAAGTAGGTAAATTTGCAATTCTTTTCTGCAGCTTACTTAGCCAATCCTTTCAAGAATACAACAATTCAATCAAGTCAAAAGTTTGTTATGTAGTTGGTACTTTCCTTTTCAGAGGACAGTTCAAGATGTTAGAATGCTTCTTATTCAAAGACAAAAACAAAATGGTCCCTGCCCACTGGAAGCTTACAGTCTACTGGAAGATACAACTTAGACACAAATAAATAAGTGAGTGGTGATCTGAAGAGGGAAAAGATCTCTAAGGAATGTGTAATCTTGAAGGAACACAAAAATTCCAAAGCAGAGCTGGGAGAAGGATATACTCTAGGCACTGGAGATAATGGCAGCAGTGGGTATTTGGTGACTGGGAATAGTTTGGAGTAGTTTAACTCAGCTAAAGAAATAGTGTAGCTAAAGGGGGATACTGTGCAATAACATTGGAAAAATAGGTGGAGAGTCCTTAAATGCCAAGCTGTAGGATTTTGTCCCAGAATTAAGAAGAAGTCATTGTAGGTTTTTAAATGGGGGAGAATAATGCAGAATTAAGAAGAAGTCATTGTAGGTTTTTAAATGGGGGAGAATAATGTGGTAGTAAACTATCTTTGAAAGATGATTTTGGCAGCTATGTAGAGGACTCATTTGAAAGAGGAGAACCTGGAAGTGGAAACCAAGAGGGAAACATATAATACAGGGATAAAGCCAAAGGAAAAAAGATAAGTAGTCTTAATATGCTTTAAAAATAATATCATTGGTTATTTAATATTACATATATGATACATATGTATAGTATATAAAACAGTAATTTTTGAAAAATAGTAATACAGTTTTTTAGGGCTGAGAAGGAAGAAATAGAAGAGATCTTATAATTTTACCATTATTTATTTTATAGGTGTGGGCTCTAAGGATCAGTCCCACAGAGGTTGGTTATTTCCTCCAATCCATCAAGCCATCAATTAAAAAGCACTGGTATGAGAAGAACTCATCACCCCTGTCACTATTCCAAATAATCATAGAAAATATAATGTATACGCCAAAAATGATACACACGATGATTGGTGGGGGAAGTAATCCAGAGAAAGATGGAACCTGACTCTGAAGAAAAGTGACATTAAAGGAAATGCATTTCTCTAGGAATCACTTCTGGAAGCTTAAAACCTCAGTGTCATCAATTCCCTTTAAGTTAACCTGTGTCTTCTGTTTTATGCTTTAAGAAATGTTGGACATTCCCTCCCTTTTATGCTCCAGGGCATCTAAAGGCCAGCCACATTCTTGGCATTCTTGGCTAGTCCATTGCTTCCTAACAAGCTGTTTGTTAGCAGCTTCTTTTTCCTCTTGCTATTTGATTTGATTTTGAGTCCTTCACATACTATTTAGGTCATGTTCAACACTTTCTACCTTGCTCAACTTTCTCCTGAGGGCTACTTTGCTGGTTTTGGAGAAACCCTTAAATCACCTTTCTTTCCCTCTATCCACTATTATATTATCTTTATATTTCCAGAAAAGAAAGAGAAAAACTAGGGAAAAGTATACATTACAAGGCTTTGCTCTTTTTCTGTGAAAAAATTCCATGCCTTTCTTTGTCAATTCAGCAATCTCTTGGGAATTAAATCACTAGTTACTCCCTTAAATCTTTCCTCAGGTTTATAGCAGAAAGTTATTTTATGTAGAATGACTGAAAGTTTGCTTTAACCAGGATACCAATTCTTGTGCTTTTTCTCAAAAGCCAACTAATTTTTATGTAAGACTTTATAAAGGAGACATATTGTTTTTCTGTTTGAACATTTTGACCTCTTTGAACCTAAGGGATTTTGGGGGGATACCTCCACTGTTCACTGAGGGACGCATAGAGGTTCGAGATATGATTTCACTGGTACCGGGAACTTTCAGGTAAAGAAACTTCTACCAGTGAAGTTAGCAACTTTTCTTTAACTTTTAGTCTTAGAGAGCTGCCTAGAGTACAGAGATATTAGGGGACTTGCCTAGGGTCATGTAGCCAGTTATGTGTCAGAGTTTTGAGATCTGAGCAGATCTTCCTAGCTTTGAGACTGGCTCTCTATGTTTGGTCTAGCATACCCTTTCTATAGAATAATTTAAAAAGAAAGCCATGCTGTACTTTCTTTATACATCTAAAGCTTCTTCAAGAATTATGGATATCTGGGGCAGGAAAGCAGCTCAGTGGATTGAGAGCCAGGCTTAGAGACAGGAGGTCCTGGGTTCAAATATAGTCTCAAGATACTGACTCTGTGATTCTATATTAATCCCCACTGCCTAGCCATTACATCTCTTCCATGCTGGAACCAATACACAGTACTGATTCCAAGACAGATGATAAGGATTATGAAAATTTTATTCCTTCATATCATATGAATTATGTTGAATCTTGTTTATACTCTGAGCTCATCTATTATAAGCACTTTCAAAAGCAAGGATGAGTATAATTAATGCAATATTTATTTCTTATTTGTTCTAAGTGCTTTGTAATAGGCTACTGCTTTGTGTCAATCTGTGCAATACCTTGTGCAATGATCTAAATGTTAACTGCTAAAAAACAGTTGTTGAAAATGATGATGTTATACATAAAACATGCAGTATTTGTCAGATACTACACTATTAGCCTTATAAAGATAGAAATCTGTCTTTGGTGAAAGAAAACAACTTCCCTTCAGCAGTAGATTATTTTAGGGAACACTGAAGAATTTGTACAATTTATTACAAAATATCTAGAAGTGTATACCACTCAGAAGTTACTTTGGCTTTGGTTTCATAAATTCAAGAAATTTCTTCAGATTTTGTGCCTGAACGGCTCGCAGAGGATTTACTAGTCTCTGAGAAGGCTTTTGGCAGAAGCTCTAATGTTTGTCACGTAATCAAACTTTAAATCAACAGAGAGTTTATGCTTTTGAAAGGCTATAACTTCCCAAGTTAACTGCTATAGCTTTATCCGTGTTATTTAGAATAATACTTAGACCTCTGAGAGGCAATTTCTGACATCATTACTTTAGTTTAGTTTCTTCTAGTTGATATTTTAGATGATTTAAACATTCCTAGAGTCTGAGGGCTTTGCATATTCTTGAGATTAAACTTCTGGGGTATTTTTTCGTTTTTGCTTGTTAATCTAAATCAGTGGTTCCCAAACTTTTTTTGGCCTACCACCCCCTTTCCAGAAAAAAATATTACTTAGCCCCCTGGAAATTATTTTTTAAAGAATTTTAATAGCAGTTAAAAGGAAAGATAAATGCACCTATGGCCATCACCACCCTGCCCTGGATCTCTGCAGCACCCACCAGTGGGCGGTGGCGCCCACTTTGGGAATCACTGATCTAAATTAAACTCCAATATAAATTAAGACAGACAATATATTTAATAATGAGTGTATTCCAGAGGGAAAAACAAATGTAAATATAAAGGAAGGTTTAATGAAGCTGGGAAAAGATTTGGGACTTTTCATTGATATGTAAACAATTTTGGCTCACAGGGCCACAGGCAACCACATGCTGTTGTAAAATGTGACTTCCTACAAGATATTTTCTTCTTAGTGTTCTGTTTAAGTTGCAAATTCTAAAGCAAGATTCCAACAGATAGGGAAAACTGCCATTTGTAAATCATTAGATTTCAGATGTACTGGGAAAAATAAAGCTTATAGACCTCCATTTCTCTTCTTGCCATTCATGCCTACTATGTCTTTATGGAAAAAAGACTTCATAAATCTAGATGCAATTTTGTCTTTTGGTTTTGAAGAGAATGCTCTCTGTAGTGATTATAAGTTCTATCTGCAGGGCAGAAATGGTGCCATACAAAGAGTATTGGCTTCTGGAGGGGCTAGATTCAAATCTCATCTCTGATGATTACTAACTGTGATCTTGGGTAATTCATTTACCCTCCCTTAGAGTAATAATGATAATGGCAACTAGCATTTACATAACATTTTAAGGTCTATAGAGTATTTTACAGATATTATCTCATTTGGTCCTCATAAGAACCCTGGTGATCATATTACCTCTACTTTACAGATGAAGAAACTGAGGCAGGCAAGTTAAGTGACTTACCCTAGGTCTCTTAGTGTAAGGATTAAAATGGATATAGACAAATGTAAATAGAAGTATTAATATTTTAATTAAAGCCATGTTGGTAAAAAATAAGAAGGTCATGCACCTGCTATTATTTAATTCAAATTGCCCACCATTACCTTCTCCCTCCTGGCTGCCTCCTACCAAAGAGAGAGTCCCAATCAAGTCCTCTCTATTTAAGCTATGCTTTACGTTGGCTCATGTCACCATGTAAGACAGGAAACCTGTTGAATCATGGGACATGTAGTTTCAAAGTCCCCTAAATGTCCACAGGAAGTTTATGTCATATATGTAAATATTTAAGGCTCAAATGAACCCCAAATTTCCACTAACACATTAGGTAGAAATGTCTAAGGTCAGATTTAAACTCAGGTCTTCTCAGCTCCAGGTCCAACACTGTCTACTATACCACCTAGTACCCTGGGCCTTGATTTCCTCATTTCTAAAATGAGGGGCTGGACTAGATAGCCTCTGGGGTTCCTATTTTCTAGCTTTGGAAGAAATTGTCTCAGTTACAAACCTATAACTCTATGACCCGAAAGGCCAACATAGAGCTGACAGTGCTTTCTACAAGTGAACCCATATGGAAATCATACCCTGATTAACATTTATAGTTCCTTATCCAAAGAGTTTAAAATAGTTTGCAACTTTTCTTTTTATTACTGTGGCTGGATTAAAGTTTGCTCAAGCAGAACAACTCTGTTCCTCATAGCTGTAACCTGTCTGTCAGCTGCACATTTTTGTTATTGTTTTTTTTTTCTCTTGGCCACTGACATACCTCATTACTACATGATGTGTTTTAATGAATTCCTAATGAGTTTGCTTGGCTCTTTAAAAGAATATTGAAAAAAAATCCCTAGAAAGCAAGTATAAAAGGGCGACCTGAAAGGTGAGGGGTCTGGAATATATGTCAATTGGGGTCATTGGAAATAGTTAGCCTGGAGAAAAGTTGACTTTTGCTCCATACTTAAATTCCTTATGAAACAGCGCATGGGTATGGGATTCTATTTCTGGCTTCTGTGACAGAAGGTTATAGGAGGAGTGGGAGAATAAAATAATGACTGAATTAAAGAGAATAAAATTATTGCACAGGAGATTTAGATGGATTTGGACTAGTGAATTAGGTGAGAGTCTGAATTTTGGAAAGAAAAATTAGGCGAAATTAAAGAGACCGAAGAAAATTTGAATAATGATTTCCAGACCAAAAAACTAGTCTAGATTCTAGTTATGAGACTCAAGATAAGCAAGATCAAAGAAAATTGCAGTGACTATAAAAAGATTATGGTAGACTAAAGAAGGAGGATAAGGTAATAGCCAATGCAAAGTAAGGAAAGTGAGAAAAGGTAAGTGATATAATTAGAAAATTAAGTGACTATAGAGTGGACTGAAGAGTGCAACAAATTAGTGAAACAGCCAGGAGATTGGTTCAAGGTTGAAAAAAAGTAGGCCTATCTGTGGCTGAGTTGTTGAAACAAAGGAAAGGAATTTGATTTGGGTTATCAAGTTAATAAGATGTATTATAAGATCATTAACTTCCAAGGTTCTTCCTCTTCCCAATCCCATGATGGTTAGGCTATTTTTTCCTCTTAAAGGCAAGTAATCTAGCTCTGAGACTTGGTCCAGGAAAATTCATTATTGTAGTTTCCTAATGGTCATATTGATGTAGCTACCTGGTTATTTATGGATATAAATGGATTTTAAGCTTTTCAGACTTGGTAGATGTTTAAGGCATCACATTTTGTACTATTACCCAGATTTACTTCTATATTAGACAATGGAGGGCACCTCTTTCTCAATAAAGTAATTCAGTATCCTTTCTAGGCTCTGGCTAAGTAACATCTTTTTTTAAATTGTTAAATGACCTATGAGTGATTCATTTCAGTCTTCTCTCAGTCCTAAGCTATCAGCATGCCAGGTTGAATTAGATCATTCCTATTAACAAGAAGTGAGAAAACTAAAAACCTTTATTGAAATGTTAGGGTTGAAGTGTAAATTTCATGCTTAAATGAAAAAAAGTCCCAGAAAAGAGTACAGAAACAAAGTTCTGGCTCCTCTCTATGTTAGTTTCTTCCCAGCTTCTTTATGTCTCTCCCTTCAGGGACCTGAAGCGAGTTTGGAACAGCATGACTCCTTTCTTGAAGCTAGAAGCCAGGAGACCAGGATCTCTCTCATCTCTAGCTCTCACTAACATTGCCTCTCAAGAATGCACCGAGCACTGAGTAATCAATCTCTACCAATAAAGAAAGTCTTATGCAGAAAACCCTTTGAGCCAAGGATTATGTATTTTTAAGCATTTTTAGGAAATAAGACTGCAAATCTCAACCATTACAGAAACTGGGAGAAATTTTGCAGTTTTTTGCATTGAGGATGTGATGTTTGTCTTTCTAACACAGTTAAGTAATTTTATACTTCAAGTGTGGGCTGAGTTCCTTGTGGAGTAGAAGGCAGAAGAAAGTGAAGAATGTCCTTTCACATTCTAGATTGCTAAAAGGAAGGATTCCAACAAGAAACCGAAGCAAGCTTTCAATGGAGGAAATGTAAAGGTGAAGAAGCTTGATCCTTAGTAAAATGATGTCTAATGGAAGAATGTTACATAAAGGGGACAAGAAAAGAAAATAACAGTTAGCTAGAACTTAGAGAAAAAGACTTAAGATTCTTTCTGAAGAGAACTGGGTATTCCGAGGAGGAAGAAGATACATGTCCTTCTAAAAACGATACAGTTGTAGGAGCTATTAAGTGATCAAAGCTGGCCTGAGAAACTTCGTGGCTGTGTGTCCCTGGCAAGTCACTTAACCCCTATTGCCTAGCCCTTACTGCTTGCTTTTTTGCCTTGGAACTAGCACATGGTATTGATTCTGAATTGGAAGGAAAGGGTTTTCCAAAAAAAAGAAAAACAAAAAAAGGACCCTGAATGAATTCTTTGTCACCTAGTGAGGGACAAATGAAGAAGATAAGAGAGGAAGTGATTGGTAGTAGAAATATTCCCTGCTTAGAGATACTAGGGCAGCTATTTGTTAATTTATTAAATCTAAACAACTCTATATTCATATAGATTATACATATGTAACCTATATAAATCTAAACAAAAGGTCTATTGTCCAGAGCATGTCCAGGATGTAACAGAGAGCCTCCTAAGACTTTTAAAAAATGGAGGACAACTACTTACTTTTGGTGACTCACAAATGACACATCCTCCAGAAACCTAAAAAGTATTGCTAGCATTGTTGAATGGTTATGTGCTATTAAGAATAAAGAAGGATAAGTAAATGTGGGATGGGGTGTAATAGCATATGCATTGATGTACACTTAGGTAAGGAAATTCAGGGACCAAATAAGGGCATATCTGTGACAGACAGTGAAAAGAGGTTGAAACAGAAGTGCTTTTGTCGTTGGATTATACTATATACTTCCTGGATCAAAGAAGGAAATGGGATTTTGGAAAAGGTAACAAATCTGGCACAGAGGCATTATATAATAACTACAGAGAACAATTATCCAGTCCTTTGCTGGAGCTCTTTCTCTATCTCTGTCTTTCTCTGTCTCTGTCTCTCTCCATCAAAGAGAAGTTAATAACTATTTCGTGACTTGCTTTAGTGCTAATTTTATTTTTCAAAAGATGGAGGAACCAGAAAAGAGAAATTCTATTCTTAATATGGTTCTTACTAACAGAGAAACTGGTTGCTGTAATAGAAAAGATGGTAATCTTGAAGGGAAGTAATCACTTCATCCTACAGTTACAGAAGAAAGAAAATCTAAGCCTATGAGACATTCACCTTAGATGCGGCACAAGCAGATTTCAAAGAGTTCAGAGAAAAGATAGGATACCATGGAGTGAAATGCTACATGGGAATTCAACCCAGGAAGGATAGGAGATGCTCAGGACTAAAATTCTGAAGACACAAATGGAAAGAAGTCCAGAGGGCAGAAAAGTTAGTTTTGTCTGAAAACAACAGTGTGAATGCAAAGGGAACTTACCAATCAAGTTAATTTTTAAAATCAATGGACAGAGGGTAGAAACATGGCCAAGGAACAGATGTTGAGTATAAAAACCTATTAAAAGGCTGTAAAAATAAAGTGAGGGATGCTAAAGATTAAAATGAATTGAAACTGGCAAAGGAAGTTAAAGGTAAAAAGGGGGCTTTTGTTAGCTTTCTTGGAAGAAAAAGGAAGATCAAATAATAGATAGTATCTTTCTTGGGTTGGATGGGACAGTGATTACTGATGACTGACATTAACTATAATTGATCAATTAATTTCAGATGATTCAGAAGCCTTTCTGGCTTGATAGTACTTTCTAAACCTTGTGATCCTTTGCATAGTCTTTAAGAACCCTGAATGAGAGGCAGCTGATGGTACAAGTCTGACCTTAGACACTTCCTGGCCTATGTGACCTGGGCAAGTCACTTAAGCCCCATTGCCTATACTTTACTGTTCTTCTGTCTTGGAATCAATACACAATTTTGATTTTAGGGTAGAAGGTGAGAGTTTTAAAAGAAAAACAAAGCCAAACAAACAAACAAACAAAAAACTAACTCTGAATGCCTTCTATAATGTAACAGAATTAAACCCTAGTGGAAAGTTAATCCCTTATACCATTGGATATTACTTAAATGGCAGAATTGGTATTAGCTTATAGTTTTGTGTTTCTAATAAAAAATCTTAGATTGTTTTTAAGTAGGGTTTATGTGTTGCAGGATAACACACAATTTTAATCTCTTTCAAATTGATTATTTGGTATAGTTTGATATCACAATTCAATATTGATTTTTGATAGTATTTTTTGCTAAGTTGGGAAAACTTTCCAGATGTACAAAATGTACTCTAACATTAGTTTTAAGGTTCCCTCTCTCATCCTAGGAGAGAACCTATATTCTCATTGTCTAGCACATAGTTGATGCTTAATAAATGTCTACTGAATCAAATTGCATGGTAAGGTAGGATTCAAATGTGCTATCATGATATCCTACTTCATTTCTGAAATGATTGTGAAAAGGTCAGATAAGGTCTCATCCATCCTCCCTGGTATGATTGGATAATCCTCTTTAGAGTAATCTTAAGATGTCAGTGTACTTCTTGGGGGCAGCCTAATTTGCTTAATTCAACAGTTCTAATGTTGGTATTTTTGCTTTTTTTTTTTTTTTTTTTGAGGCATGGATCTTGTTGTCATTCCAAACAATTTTCCTGTAATCTGGTTAATGAAATTGATATTCCAACTCTTCATAATCATTTTGGACCAGTTAAACATTCTGGAAAAAAAATATGACCATTTAAGGATCTGGCTAAATTCCAGTTTAATTAGTGGAATTCTACCCAGTTCCTTCATGAATCTAATTAAAGAATGATTCTTCAGGCCCTTGGCTAACAATTGATTATATTGTTTCTATTTAGGAGTCATTGTCCAAATTCCCCTAAATGAGACATTTAGGATTCAATGGTACAGTTAAATAATAAGTATGCTATCTATAGACTTCTCCCCCGGTGTTCCTTTAGGTCTAAAGTCTATAAGGTCCATGAATTAGGAAATGGAGTCTCAGCATTTTCAAGAGAGAGAGTTCCCTCTATTCTTTGATAGTTTCTCCAAACCCTTGAATCAGGGAGAAGGATAGCTGGGAAAAAGTTCTCCTTCCTAAGTTCCTTATGACCAAGTAGATCTCTCACACCTTCTCTTCTCTTTCACTCTTTGATTGTACCTCCAACAGGTCTATTATTACTATCAAGAGTAGAGACATAGGCACCTCAGTGTGTAGGTAATGGGCAAGAAACAGTGAAAAGTGAAACAAGTGAAAAATACCGTTTAATCCCAGTGGGTCCTTGGGATGCAGTGGTTCCTATGCAATTGTCCCTTCTGCCCCTGGGTCAAGAAATCCAATAATTCCCTTTCAATAGGGTTGTTTATTCTAATAATAAACCAGGGATACTACTCCAGTGGTGCATGCCTTCAAAGAAATGAGGTTCTTCTTAAATTTCTTTTTTAATCTGGAAAAAATTTGTTCTATATCTTCTTATTACATTTGAGCTTCTCTGATAGCATAAGCTACTCCTTCAGCATGTGAAGGAAAAAAAAGTTTCCCTTTGCTTTTTCCTTATACCTGTGCTGATATGTATGTTTTTAAAAGGAGAATATTACTACTGAAGATGAGAAAAGTAAAGTTCTGGGGAAGTTATGCATGGATATAGTTAGAAGAGATGTCTGTAGTTACCCAGTCAAATCTATATTTTTTAAAGAGCCTCTTATTCATATACCTAAGGAATAGTCAGATCCAATCAGCTCTGGAGAGCCAACTGTTAAATTTTAAGTGTGAGTATTTACACTGCAGAAAATCAGAGCTTGATATATTCTTTTGTTGATTGACTTTAGAAAATGATGGGGAATATTAATAATATAGATTAAATTTAAGATAGATTATACATTTTTTTCCTTCCAGAGAGCTGGTTATTAAACATTTATCACCACTCTCCTGAGGGGAACCCATTACCTCCTAAGGTAGCCTATTCTGCTTTTAAATATCTCATTAGGAAGTATTTCCTTACATCAAGCCCAAAATTGCTGCTTTGCCACTTCCCATAATAGCTCACTCTTCTGCTTTCTGGGTTGAAGGAGAACCTGCCCAATCCCTCTTCCATAATACTAAAAGACAACTCTCATTTCTCCACCTAGTCTTTATTTCTCTAGGCTCAACATCTCTAATTCCTCTTATCAATCTTCACATAGTATGAACTGAAGACTCTTCACCATCCTGGTTGTTCTTTTTATCTTTTCCATTCATCAATGTCCTTCCTAAAAATTGTACCAGACCTAAACTCTAGCAAGTCTAGATATTATCTGATTAGGTCAGAATACAAGGGTATTAACTTCTTTCTGGATATTATGCCCTCCTTTTTTTTTTTCTTTTCTGTTCTTTCAACCCTTTCCTTCTGTCTCAAAACTGATATGAATTATCTATTTCAAGGGAAAAGAACAGCAATTGAAGCTAAGTGACTTGCCCAATCACACAGGTAGGAAGTGTCTGAGGCCAGATTTGAACCCAGAATCTCCAGGCTTTCTATCCCTTAAAACCACCTAGCTGTCCCTACAAAGCCTTTCTTAAAACAGTCACATCAGTTTGTTTGGCATCATATTAATGACGCCTCATATTGAGTTTTTAAAGTTTAATTTTGTGAATTCAGTTGTGAAAATTTACTTTTTTTCTCCTATTAAATTTACTTTTATTTGATTTAGTCTAATATGCTAGCTCAATCTGGTCATAGTATGTTGTGTTCATTATCCCACCTAAATTTGTGTAATCTTTGTATGAGAAAATCATGATATCTGTACATTTATCCAATTCATTGAATATCCAATAATCAAATTCATTGTTAAGTATTAAGAGTGATGTATAAGCTACTAGAGCTCTCCACTGAAGGGAAAAGTGGAGAAAAGTCACTCCTGAGAAAAATTCTCAAGTCAGTCGAGAATTACTTATGCACTCATCAGAATGTGGGAGCAGACTGGCCAAATGCCATGCTATTCAGTTCTTGCACAGCAAAAATAAGACGTATATATTCCCTCATGCCACGTTATATAGAGTCCTGCCCTTGGAACGTATTCATTAGGTGACCCAGTTCTCTAAACATGAAAAATATTTAACAGGATCTAGGATTACAGAAATGCTGTTGGAAGTCTAACCCTCTTATTTAATAGATAAGAAATGAAGGTCTGCATAGGTTGGGTGATTTGTATGAGGCCAAATGGGTAATGAGTGATGAAGCTGAGATTTGAACTCTAGGTCCTTTGATTTAAATCCATCACTCTTTCCACTACACCATGCTACCTTCCTGAGGTTCAATGCCAAATATATAATCAAAGAGTCTTTTATGATTTCTCATTCTTTATAGTCCTAAATGCCCTATCTACTGACCACCTGCAAAGATCAACCATAGAATGAGTAAGTCAGAGTAGAGAGAAAATGAATGGTTAATGAAGTAGGGGGAAAAAAGTACCTGGAATGTTACTTGGAACACATATATACATAGCATCAGAAGATGAGAAATTTTTGGTGAAATTAAATGGGAGAGGATAAAAATATGATAGGTTAGTAGGAGGGGGACAGCTCATGTTCAAAAAGATAGTTTAAATAGAACTTCTAAAATTTTTAAAGGTAATTTCAGTCATGAAGAGGGAAAAAAAAAGCCACCATCACTAAAAGATTTTTCTTATTTGACTGAAACATAGTAAGTGGATAAAAATGTGACTTGCTCTTGCAAAGAGCAGGCACCACACAATGAACTGTCCTGTGGCTCCCTACAAAAGCCACAAACCTGTTACTCGAAGTTTATCCGTCCCAACCACAACTTCTTTTTCATCCACTGTAAAGAGTGGGCGGCCATCCTTGGAGTTGATCTGGAATTGCTGACTGTGGACTTCTACCATTTTGGGACCTGAGGAATATATTACAATATCCAATTAATAAACAAACAGATGCAATAATAATAAATAAGCATTAATAAACAAACATTCACAGAAACCAGATCCACCAGCCATTTCCAAATTATTTGAAATTTAATTGTACTTACTAGCCATTCAATATATATGAATTTTTCACTTCTAAGCCTTTCTGGGTAAGTATAGTTTCAAAACAGAAAGACAAAATAAGTTTCAAATTGAATCCTTGCTGAAAACACTAATGTGTTGGCAATTTATGGGTTGATTTTGCTATAATTTTTCTAATTTATCATGTTACAAAGAAAAGAAGATACAAGGTTATATTTAGCATTTTTTAGAGACTAGAGACACACAGTGTATACACTGCTAGACCTTAAGTCATGAAGAACTGAATCCAAATTCAATCTCATACTTTTTAATTTAACAAATAAAACTTATTCATTTTATATCTTGTAGTGTCCTCTATCTCTTGCTTAGTTTTAAATTCCTCCCTTTTCCATAGATCTGACAGGCATTATATTCAATATTCAGCTAATTTACTTATAATAGCACATTTAAATTATTTATCCATTTTGAACTTATCTTGATATAGGGTGTGAGATATTGATCTAAACCTAATTTTTAAATCAATTTTTTAGAAATTAAAAGAAAGAGGTACTTTGGTGAGGGTAATGATAGATATCTCTTTAAGTATTTTAAAGACAAAAAAAAATTGGCCTTGAGCTACTTTTACCTGGAAGGAAGAAATAGGAGCAAGAGGTGGGAGCTTAAGAGACCAATATTTAAACTTGATATAGGGGGTAACTGTGTAATTATCAGAGTTATCCAAAAGTAAAATGAATTGCCTTGGGAGAGAGTTGGTTTGTTTTCATTTGGGGTAGGTGGTAGATGGGGTTCTTATTCAGGGATATGCCTAACTAGGTGGCCCCCAGGGTAGGTCCTTTTACCTCTGAGATTCTGTGACTTCTACCTAACTAAATCTGCAGATGACATAAAAATGATTCCAGTAGAGATAACAAAGATGTTGGACAATAGAATCAGGATTCAAAATCAATCAATCAGCATGTAAATAACAGGGGTAGTAATAAGAGTAAAGGCAAAGTCATTAGTTTGGTTTAACAAATTGCCTAAATACAGGATGGAAAGGCCCTGGCTTGATAACAATCTAAGTGAACAAGACCCACAGGTTCATAATATTGACTCTGGTTAATATCAAACCAACAGTTAATGGTTTTTCTGAAAAAAAATCAACAAGATGTTAGGTAGAAATCTCATATCTAGAATGACAGCAATTACATCTTTCCCTGATTATATGAAGAAAATTATGTTCAGTTCTGAACACCATATTTTAGGAAGGACACTGGCATATTAATGTTTCTTCAGAGGACAGTGATTTGAAAAAAAAAATTGGTGACCTTGAAATAATGCCTAATAACAAATGACTTGGTAATGAATAGCATTTAGCTTGGAGCAAAGAAAACAAGATATATATGAAAACTCTTACAAAATATGAGACACATATAGTTTAGGAACTGGACCTTTGATTTCATTTGGTATAAAGAACTCCCCAATGAGGAAATTCCTTCTACCTATTGACTTCATAATTTTCTTTGCCACTTATAGTCTGAAAGAGTTGCCTTGAGCAGTGGTGTCAAACTCAAATAAAAATGGGCCCCACCAAACTATGCATAAGGGTCCCTGAGGCATCATATTGACTTAGAAAACCACATATTAAAATTATTTATGTTCTACCATATTTTTATTTATTTTGTTAAATATTTTCCAATTATAGCCCAGTATTATCACTGGGTGAATTGTGGTCATTTGGCAGTGTATTTGATAACTCTGGTGTAGAATACTAAACAATTAAATAACTTGCCCAGAATCACACAGTAAATTTATGTCAAAGGCAAGATCTGAACTCAAGTCTGCTTTGAGATCAACTCTATTAATTATGTCAAGCTGTCTTTCACAAAATTTGAAGCTTTTAAAGAAAAGAGCACATAGTTATAGCCTGTGCTGCTCCAGAGGACAGGGCTACAACCAGTGGCTGGGAGTTAGAAAGGCACTGATTTTGCCTCAAAATGTGCTAAGAATTTCAAACTACTAGATCTACTGAAGAGTGGAAAAGGTAGTCTCAATGAAGCAATGAATTCGATGTCACAGAAAGTGGTCTTGCAACAATATCATAGAGAGAATTCCTACATTAGGTAGGCGGTTGGTCTAGAATAGATAAGTTAAGGTACTTTTAAACTCCTAGATTTATATATATTTATATAATAGAAAATTTTCCCTTGTCATCTTCATTATGTAGTTCTGGAGTCATCTAGATCCTATAGCATTGGCTGGATTCTTTATAAATGTAGTTATTAAACATTCTGATTACTTTATATGCAAAATTCCTTGATCTGCTCTTTTCCATTTCTTGTTTATCCTAAACCATTGCTTTTCTTTAATAATTTGTTAATTGCCCAGCAATTCTGTCTTTTTTTTTAAGGCTCCATTTTTACTTTTTTGCCCATTTCAGTGCTAGGCACATAACA
Organism: Gracilinanus agilis; assembly: GCF_016433145.1. NCBI lineage: Eukaryota > Metazoa > Chordata > Mammalia > Didelphimorphia > Didelphidae > Gracilinanus > Gracilinanus agilis. The sequence continues at coordinate 144,820,135 of NC_058132.1, forward strand.
AATTCTGATTGATTGATTTTCTTCCTACACTCATTCCTTTGATAAATTCATTCCCTCTTGTGACTTTTAACATTCAATTTTATGTTGTTGAGTCATAAATCTACCTCTTCATTTCTAGTGTCTCACTTGGATTATCATTCCATATTTTTGACTACCTGTCTGCTTCCCCACCAGGATAGCCTTTGGTTCCTTTAAACACTCTAAATTGAAAATGAATCTCATTATTTTCCATCCAAAATCTGCTTTCCAACTAATTGATTTTTTTTAATATTACCTACTAACAGGTGTAATCATGGTAATTTTATTTAATTTTATTTAATTTTTTAAAATTTTTTTTAGAAAAATTTTCCATGGTTACATGATTCATATTTTTACTTCCCCCTTTACCCCCCCCCCCCCATAACTGAATGTGCATTTCCACTGGTTTTAACATGTGGCATCTATCAAGACTTATTTCCATATTATTGACAGTTGCATTGGTGTGGTGGTTTTGAGTCTACATCCCCAATCATGTCCACCTCAACCCATGTGTTCAAGCAGTTGTTTTTCTTCTGTTTCCACTCCTGTAGTTCTTCCTCTGAATGTGGAGAGCGTTCTTTTCCATAAATCCCTCAGGATTGTCCTGGGTCATTGCATTGCTGCTAGCCAACTAATTGATTTCTATCAGCAGTACTACCTTTTATTTGATGACCCCATTCTAAAAATAAGTTTTCATTTTTAAATTCATCCTTTTTCTCCTTTACTCACTCTGCAATCAGGTCCTACAACTATTTCCTTTGACATTTTGTATTTTCTAATTCTGTTTTACTTTCACTGCTATTACCTCAGTTCAGATTCTTATGCTTGAATGGTAGGAACAGTCTCATAGCTGGTCTTCCTGAGCCTAATCTCTATCCTTTATGCCATTCTAGGATGACAGGATCATGGATTTAGATCTGGAAAAGACTAAAACTTGTCTATTCTAGTCCCTTTGTTTTATAGATGAGGAATTGAAGCCTAGAGATATTAAATAACTTGCCCAAACCCTCATAAGAAGTGAGAAGCGGGATTAGAACTCAAGCTTACATCCTGTGAAGGCAAACATCTCTGCAAGCATCTCTGCTGTTTATTATATAAAATCTCAACTAATTTGTTTGCTTTGCAAGGCACATTGCATAATTTAGTCTTAACCTCTTCACTGTTATATTATCTCTTTCAGTTAGGTTGATATGCTCACTACTCGACAAGTGAATTTTAGTATTCATTTGTTTATGGTTCTTCCACATAGATTCTCTTTCCAATAAAAACCTAATCCTTCCCATTGTGAAATTAGAAATCTTGAACCCTTGGACTTCATCTCCCAGAATTCTTTTCCCTTCATCCACCTAGCATCCTTACATATTGTAAATAAGTCTGCTGTAACAACACCCACTCATTTTCTTTTCCCGTATGTGTGGCTGGGAAAAGCTGGTTTTACTCAGGCTTTTACTTTTGTCTTTTTATTCCTTTTACTTCAAATTATTATTAAAAAATCTTATTAAATATAATATTGGAGTTATTGTATATTCATTTTTAAGTTTAAACCATCCTTCAAAGTATATTTAGTTAAGTGGTTCAGCAGAGAGAATATTGTACTGGGAGTCAGGAAGACCTGAGTTCAAGTTTGGATTCAGCAATTTGGCAGTTGTACAATCTTGGGCAAGCCATTAATCTCTCCTAGGTACAGTTCCCTAGTCAATATATTAGAGGTAATAATAGCATCTACCTCATGGGGTTGTCATGTGGCTTACATGAGTTAATGTATGTAAAATTATTTTCAAATCTTAAAATTCTATATAAATGCTAGTAGTTATCATTATTTATTATTGTTACTATAGGTCTAGTTTGGAACTCACTTTTTCCATGAAAACTCTGAGAAGTCCATTATTCATTGATCTCTCTTCTCTGAACTCCACAGTGGAAAATTTAGTTATTTTCTTTGTCATACACCTAAGTTTAGTTTTCTATTTTCTAACTAGACTATAAGCTTCTGGATGCCTGGGGCTGTGCCATATAATTTTGTATCTTAAGACACAAATGAAACGGCACAGATGAGAGGAACTCAATAAATACAAAAGCTGTCTCTGTACAACCTTACTTTATTCATCTTTAAGGATGATTAATTAATAACAAATAAATAAATAATTGAGGATTATAAATCTTCAGGAACTCTAATTTCAGATACAAATTCCTGTGTCATCACAATATAATAGAATGAACATTGGACTAGTAATCAGAAAAACTGGTTCTAGGCAAGAATCTAACACATATTTGTGTGACCTTGGATAAGTCACTGACCTCTTCACTTCAGATCTTGAAAAACAGTTATTTAATCTCTTAGTTTCCTGATCTGAAAAAACAGGTAGTTGGAACAGATCTCTGAGGGAGGACTGAATTAATTCAAACATAATATTCTTAGTACTTGGCACAATGCCTGTCACATAGTAGGTGCTTACCAAATGTTTATTTATTGATTGATGCTTTACTTAAGAAAAATGTTGACAAGCAGTTATTTTATTTGGTCAACAAAATTCTTAGCATCTAGTTTGATTTGGGTGGGGGGGCCAAATCATGCTTTTGGGATGCTGTGGTTATAGATACTCTGTCCTTTTTTAAAACTTAGTCCTTTTTTTAAAAAAAACAAAGAGGGGCAGCTGGGTAGCTCAGTGGATTGAGAGCCAGGCCTAGAGACAAGAGGTCCTAGGTTCAAATCTGGCCTCAGACACGTCCCAGCTGTTGTGACCCTGGGCAAGTCACTTGACCCCCATTGCCTACCCTTACCACTCTTCTGCCTTGGAGCCAATTCACAGTATTGACTCCAAGACTGAAGGTAAGGGTTTTAAAAAAAAAGTAATAAAAAAAACAAACACACCCTTACCTTCTATCTTAGAATCAATTGTAAAATAGAAGAGTGGCAAGGGCTAGGCAGTAGGGATTAAGTGATTTATTCAGGGTCACACAGTTAGGAAGTGTCTGAGGCCAAATTTAAACTCAGGTCCTCCAGACTCCAGGCAGGGTGCTCACTGTGCTACTTAGTTGGCCCTCAACTCAGTCTTTCTCATTGTCCCTAATGTACCTTCTAACTATAAACCTGAGTATTCCCTCTCTTACATTGGCTTTTTATGACTCTGGTAAGAATTTTTCCACCATTTAGCTTTGAGCTTTCACCTGAAGACTCATATTTCTAGCTTATTATTGTGTCTGCCAAGGTTGCTCTTCAAATCCTGATTAATAACAGTTATAATGAGAAAATGAAAGAAAAATGTCTGTGGATTCATTTATCTTAGAAGCTGGAGTTATCTTTCTCATTGGAAGTTCACAAAAATATTTCTTCGGCGTATTACTTTAAATTTTCAAGAGGCACGACCCTGAAGTTTGTTCTACACTTATTATTTTTTATCAAGGGCTAATTGCAGAATTGTCAGCAGTGAAAAGCTTTAGCAGCACAGCATTTTCATGTCGGCTATAGAAATATTTCCATAAAGCCACATAAACAAAGAAGATAATTTAAAAAATCTGTCAAGGGCTTTGTTAGAAATTTATAAGAATTTCATATCATAATAGAAACAGCTCATCTTTATTTTATGAAATAAAATTTGTTAAAGTATATTTATACATTGAACTTTCATTGAAATATAAATATTAATTTTTACATTACAAGTTCAAATTCTGCTTTTCCCTAGAGGATAATAAGTTCTTATCAAAGAAGTACTTAATTCCTTAAAAATTATTCAGAGGAATTTGTAACTAATCTGACTATTTGCTATAGTCTAGTGTATTTTTGGCTGTCATGACCTAACTGGACATTGATTTTTTTTTCATCAGAAACCTTTAAGAAAGAAATTTTACTTTTTTATCTTTGAGATAAGAAAAACTTTATTGGCAAAATGGTGATTTTTTTTTAATGAAGGCCTTCTGGGACAAATAAAGAAAGAAACGTTAATGATTTTATGACATTATTAATTAAGTCGAGTTTATGAAACTAGCTTCAGGGGTTTCCTTGTAAAAGGCCATCAAACCTTTTCTTATGTACATCATGCCTCATTAACACTCTTTTCTGCCTGTTATGTCTTTAATGAAAAAATGCCATCATTTGAAAACAAAATGCCACAACATTGATTAAAGAAACCCACAAATCTGTTAGAAATGGTATAACATTCCATAGCAGTCATTTGTACATGGTAAGTGTACTAATTGTCACCTACAAATGAACTCACAAATTAATCCAACAGTAGTTTTGCCCAAATGGATTCTGTTAATTTTATTAAACTAACTCACACTAAGAGACAGGAGAGAGGAGAGAGAGGGTGGAAGAGGCCTTGGAATTAGGAAGATGAGGATGCAAGTAAGCCTCAGCTCTGACAAGTAGTAGCTGTGTGGCCGTGAGCTTAATCTCTTAACTGCTGTCAGGGCTCCAAGGAATTGCCTAAGATTGCAAATTACAGAGCAGTTGCTGATATGTACTGAGGGAAGGAATTTCCACACTGAGAGTTTCCTAATGAACTAAAATACAGGTCTGGATCCCTCTTACCACTCCATTGTAAATGCCCCATCTGCATGCACAGGCATGTTGGAATATGACAGACCCTTATGGTAGAGAGGATGTGGTAGAGGGGAAATGCCATTGGATTTGTGGTAAAGAAGAAATGGGTTCTTGAATCTTGGATGAGTTTTGTGATCCCTTATTATATGAGGGGTTTGGATATAATAGCCTTTTTAAGGTCCCTTTAAAAGTTAAATCCTATTGCTCTTCAGCAGGTACTTTTAAGAAAATTAATTGAATTCAACAAATCTTTAGGAATACATACTATATGAGGGGCAGCTAGGTGGTGCAATAGCCAGAGTGCTGGGTCTGGAATTAGGAAGGCTTGAGTTTAATTCCAGCCACAGAAACATAGTAGCTGTATGACTCTTAGTAGCAAGTCACTTAATCCTAGTTGTTTCAGTTTCCTTTATCTGTGAAATAAACTGGAGAAGAAAATGGAAAACTATTCTGGTATTTTTTGCTAAGAAAACCTCAAATGGGGTCATGAAGGGTTAGATGACTAAAAATGACTGACCAGCAATAATAATATTATACTAGGGGACATAAAATGTTCATATATGGCATGCTTCTTGTCCTTTTTGAGCTTTAACACCAATTTGGGGTGGGGAGTGATGACACACAGTATAATAAAATATGACATTTGTTTAGGAGTGCTGTAAAGCACTATGTGGGATCAAATTAGAATAGAGAACTGGAATAAGGATTGAGTAGGTTTGGAAAGTTTCCTGGAAGAGGTTGTTCAATCAACAAGCATTTACTGGACATCTAATCTGTGTAAGGTAATGTGCAAAGTGCTGGGAATACAAAGAAATGGAGGAAACTATCCCCTGATCTTAAGATGGAGATGACGACATGTAAACAACTATGTATAAACAAGATTTAAAAAAGATGAACTGGAGATAACAACAGAGGGAAGACTTACTCTTACTGATAAAAGTGTCGTTCTTATATAGAAGATAGAATTTTACCTAGGCATTGAAAGAAGCCAGGGATGTCAGGAAAGGGAGAAACAGGATACTAGGAATGGCAAGGAGGTCAGTTTTATTGGATACCAGGGAAGGAGAGAGGGAGAGAAAGAGAGTGAGGAAGATGGAGAGGGAGAGGGATAGAGAGAGGGAGAGGGAGAAAGAGAGGGTAAAGGAAAGGGAGAGTGAAAGGAAGAGAAAGAGGGAAAGGGAGAGAGAGGGAGAGGGAGAGAAAGAGAAAGAGGGAAAGAGAGAGAGGGGGAGACAAACAGGGAGAAGGAGAGAAAGAGGAAGAGGGAGAGAGAGGGAGAGGGAGAGAGAGGAAAGGAGAGAGAGGATATAAGAAGACTAAAAAGGTAGGAAGGGGCAAGATTAGCTGAAAAAGGGGGGATTTAATTTTTCGTCCTTGAGGTAATAAGGAGTCACTGGAGTTAATTGAATGGGGGCAGGATGTGTGACATGGTAAGACCTAAGTTTTGGGAAGATCAATTTGACAGCTGAGTGGAAGATGCACTGGGATGCAGAGGGAGTTGATGCAGGAAGATGAACCAAAAAGCTGTTGCAATAGTCTAAGAGTGATGTAATGAGAGTTTGGACCATTGTGATGGCAGTGTCAGAGGAGATTAAGGGGTTATGTCTGAAAGATGTTAGGAAGGTAATAATTGACATGATTTAGCAATAAGTTGGATGGGATGAGAGTGAGGAGCAGGGTCATAATGGGTAACTGGGAGGAGAGTGTTTTTTCCTTAGTAATAAGAAAGTTAGAAAGAGTGGAAAGCTTTGTAGAGAAGAAGATAATGAGTTCAGTTTTGAATATGTTGAGATTATATAACATCTATGGGATAGCCATATTGAGATCTTTAAGAGGTAACTGGAGATGCAAGAGTAGAAATCAGGGGAAAGATATGGGTGGATAAATAGATCTGGGAATCATTAATTAAAATAAAAAAAAGAAGTAAGGAAAGAATAAAGAAAGGAAAAAAGGGCTTATAAAATTCCATCCACGTAGTGAATGAGCATTGTGCTAATCTTTACAAATATACTATTTGTTTTTCACAACAATTCTGGGAGGTAGGTGCTATTGTTACACACATTTTATAGTTGAGTAGGCTGAGGCAAACAGATATTATGTGATTTGCTCAGGATCACACACCTAATAAGTATCTGAGTTCAGATTTAAATGCAAGTCTTCCTGACTTCCAATCTAACACTGTGCTACCTAATTTCATTTTAACTTAATCCATGGGAGCTGACAAGAGCACTAAGTGAAACAGTATAGACTCTATACTATAGAGGGAGAAGATGGCCCAAGATAGAGCCTTGGGGTGGGGGTATCCATGGCTAGTGATTATAATTTGGATGGTTCAGCAAAGGATGCAGAAAATGATCAGTCAGTCATCTAGGAGGAAACCTGGAAACACAAGTGCTTCAAGAAAAAGAGGGGGATCAATAGTGTTAAAAACTTCAGAGAGGTCAAGATGGATAAGAATTGGGAAAAGGCCATGAGATGTGGTATTTAAGGGCAAGTAGATTTTCAGGGATGGAGAAGGAGAGATAAAATTAAAGTCTTGGGATTAGAGAACACTGTAAGCAAAAGCAGAGAAGTCAGAAAGTTCATCAAGTGTATAAAGGGATGATAAGTAATCTAGTTTGATTTGTGTTGATTATATGGGAGAGAATAGTATTATTCAACAATATTTGGCCAGATAACAAGTATTGAGCAAGACATAATTTCTCACTTTCTGAAAGTACATTTTCTTGTTACATTTACAATAACACTAAAAATCAATTTCAGTTCAGAGCATGGTGTACTGCTTAATTCATTACATCATGAAAATTCTATAACCAGAAAAGGCATTTTTTAACGGACAGGGAAACTAATATAAAGGAGTTTTCATGAGTTTTACAAAAGAATCACATGTAAAGAAGTCAGTCATGTATTCCAATTCAATAAACACTAAATTCCTACTGTATATCAAGCCTTTCCATAATATCACTCAGGCTGAAAAATTATTATAGCCAAATGAGCTATTCTCACAGTGAATTAAATGACTTATAAAAGGAGGAGTGTGTCAACTCATGAAGAATTCAAAGATCCTTCCAGGCCTAAATCTTTAATCCCATAACATGGCCAAATAGGGAATTCTGGCACTTTAAACAAAGCACCCAATTTGGCTTTTTCTACAGTTTGTAAATAGAGTGCTTTATTTAGTTTGTGCAGGCATGGTTCTAGTAGGCAGTAGAGAAATGGTTTAGAAAGTCATAAGAAACCGAGAAAATAGCTAGGTGCATTTATTTCTAAAATCATCATGTCATGATTTTCTATACATCTTATATGTACTGCAATGAGCTTTCCATATAAAATAATAGAATTAATTCATCAAACAGTTGGAAAAGAGATTTTATAATCACAAAAGATTTCAAAATTAAGGTTAAATTATGGTTCTAATTGTGAGCAAACAATGAAAAGTTATAGTACAACATCTATATTAAATGATGAATCTCTGCTTTGGTTTGGAATTTTTTGGCACGATATTTGGAAACTTCATCCTGCTCCCCGTTACTGCCCCCATCACAAAGGTAATTAGAGCAATTTGGGTCTTTGCCTTTTAAGAACTAAATAAATATAACTACTAACAATCATACTGAATAAATGTAGAGTTTTTAGGAAAATAACATTTTAAAATGTTTTTTAAAAGTATATGTGGGGGGCAGCTGGGTAGCTCAGTGGATTGAGAGCCATGCCTAGAGACGGGAGGTCCTAGGTTCAAATACGGCCTCAGACACTTCCCAGCTGTGTGACCCTGGGCAAGTCACTTGACCCCCATTGCCTACCCTTACCACTCTTCCACCTATAAGTCAATACACAGAAGTTAAGGGTTTAAAATAAAAAAAAAATAAAATAAAAAAAAAAGTATATGTGAACAAGAGACAGAGATGAGAGAGAGAGAGAGAGAGAGAGAGAGAGAGAGAGAGAGAGAGAGAGAAAGAGAGAGAGAGAGAGATGTTGTGAGGATTATTTAGGTATTAGTTTATATATAGTTAATGTGGACCCAGCAGGAAGGGCTGGAGAATTCCACATGACATGGGGAAGCAGGAAGTGGCTTGCACTCTCTGAGGACTCCATGGTGGAAGTTACAGGTAGTAACTGATTCCCTGGGAGACCTCAAAGCTTGTGGAGTTGCACCCTGATTCCCTGGGATCCTGGAGTGTGTTGAAGGTTGGAAGCAGAGGACATCTACCCTGCACAACAGCACTGAGTAGGGAGTGATCTGAGATCTGGTGGACAGCTTGTAGGCTCCTCTCGGTACTGGGCTGCTTTGGACCATCAGTTCTGGAGGAGTTCGTTCCTGGCATCCTGAAAACATCTCTGGTCTCTACTGTGAGGATTCCCACTCCAGTCCTGTTATTCTCTGGGCCCTGCCTAGCTTAGGTTTTAGTTTAGTGTAGTCAAGCCCTTCCCCTGCCCCTGTGGTCTGCCCTTAGCTTTTAAGTGTAGTAAACCCTATTCCCATCCTTAATCTTAGTTTGTCCTTGATTAAATGTGTTGCCTCAACTTATAAACTCCTGCCTTTACTTTGCTGATCATCATGGGCCTAGTCTTGGTGCTTCAGAGTGGCAGTTGGACCTAACAGCCAATTCAGTAACAGACACCCTTTTGCTGTTAAACTTTAGTCTCCCTACTTGTTGGGCCCCTTCCTGTCATTCATGTCTCCCACACACCCACCTGTTTACTGTTTAAGGCACCTTTCCTTGGCCATCCTCTATTACAGAGACAAACAGGGATAGACAGAGAGAGGTTTTAACATTGTGATGTTATTCTCCTAATGCAAGAAAACTGCATTAAGAAACTGAGAAAAATCTGTAATCACTATTTTATAAATAATATTTCAAAAACCCATCTATTGCCATAAGCTTTTCTCTATGTCAAACAACAAACAGTGACTTAAGGGTGCTCAGTTAGCTCATAGGGCTAACTCATATTTTAGGGGGGTGTTGAAAGATGCTCAGATGCTCATGTTTTGAAATATAAAAGCCTCGTTAATTCATCTTGTCAAATAAATATCAGTAGCAATAAAGTTTTGCCTAAAGAGACTTGCTGTAATTCTAGGTACTGATCTAACTTTGAATGAAACATTTGTTCTTCTCTTGGTAGTTATAAATATCCAGTCTTTTCTAAACAGATCTGGGAATAATTAGTCCTTGTGATTAATTCATAGGCATCTAAATACCTTCAGTATAAATTTGAAATAATATTGTAGAAATTAAACTATCACTGAAATAAAATGGGCATCAGACCAGAACAAGCAACAAATAACCTAACATTCAGGATTTATTCTCTGAGTTTTTTTTTAATCCTCAGTAGTAGTCCAAAGTTATATCATAATCCATGATCTGGATCACACTGTATTTTGAAGGACACCTTTCCAATAGAGAAAAGGACAAAGTCATTAAATAAATAAAATAAGGGCAGTGAAGTGGGACAATAGGTAGCTAGAGCTTTGGACCTCAAGTCAGAAAGACACTTAGTAGCTATGTGATCCTGAGCAAGTCACTTAACCTGTTTGCCTCAGTTGTCTCATCTATAAAACAGGAATAATACTACTAATAATACAGGACTGTTGTGAGGATCTAATGAGATAATAATTGTAAAGTCCTTAGCACAGTGCCTGGCTCATTGTGAGTGTTATAAAAATCTTAGTTACTACAATGACAATGACATTAAAAAATTAAAAAAAATCAAACCATCAAAAAGATTGAGATTTTTCTCTAAGTAACTGGGTGACCAGTTAAACTCTGAATGTTTTTGAGTTACACTTTTCCCCTTTTATCTATAAAACAATGGGATTGAACTAGATAATCTCTCAGGCCCATTATAGCTCTAAAAGACTAGACTGTAGTCTTGGTATGGTAAGCCAAGAACCATATCAATCCTCTACTGATTAAAATGGGGCACTGGCATGGAGAATACGAAGAACCAGAGCAGTTATTGAGGCTTCAGAAGAACTGGTTGCAAGTAACTAAGCATAAAGATATTTATGCCCAAAGAACATTAGAAAGAAGCAAACTGAGATAAGTCTTTGTCTTATTTGGCCTCCTGCTCCCAAGCAGAACTCTTGCAGAATGAACCTTGGTCCTCTCCTCTTGTCAGCCTCTTTTCAGACCTTGTAATGATCCTGGATCGATTTCTATTTCTGTTCCATTTGGTTCAGGACCTTCTGGCTCAATGACCCATAGTCCTAGTCTTCCAAAGTCAAAATGATTTTCTAAAGCAGAAATTTGACCACATAACTTCTCTACTCATTAAGATCCAGTCATTCTCAATTGCCTCCAGGATCAAATATAAACATTTCTTTTTTTTTTTTTTTGTATTTAAAACTTCCTACCATATGGCCTCAACCTACCTCCCCCAATTTACGATTTATTTCTTCCCTCTTTTGTACACTGTAGTCCAGGTAAATTGACCATCTTGTTGTTTCCCTTAATGGCCCTTCATCTTTGGCCTCAATACCTCTGTACTGGCTATTTAATCTGTGGAATATTTTCCTTCACTTCTGTCCCTAAGAATCCATAGTTTCTGTCAAGGCTCAGCTTTCTATATCAGACCTTTCCTGATTTGCTAGCTATGTGGCATAGGAGATAAAAGTATTAGTCTTAGAGTCAAGAAAACCAGTTTCAATCTTGTCTTAGGTATTATTAGATGTGAGGTTCTGCTAAGTGACAATTTTTGTCAGGCTCAATATTTATATCTGTGAAATGGGGATAATAATAATGCTTCTTGGACTGTTGAGAACCAAATGAGATAATAGAAATAAAGGGTTTTACAAATTTTTACATAACATTTATATAACATGTAAAAATTTGTAAAACCCTTTATTTCTATTACCTCATTTGGTTCTCAACAGTCCTAAGGAGCATTATTATATTAATAATTATTAATATTAGTAACAAATTAAATAATAAACAAACAATAATAAATATTATCTAATATATAAATACATGAACATAAACAACAAATACAGTAATAATAAATTAATAAATTGATGATAAATTAATTAAATATTTATAATAAAATATTAATAGCTACCATCCACCTAATTTGCTAGTACCTTCCTTGCAAAGCTTTGAACCCATTTTATAATTACTTACATAGGGGAGTTGCATGCTGAGAGCTAAGATGGTAGAGTAAAATGAGGCTTTGCTCTCCTGATCCCTCCACACACAAAAACAAATAGAAAATTAATCACCTCAAAAGAAAGGAAAGGTAGAGGGACATGACCCATTGAGGTTTTGAAAATGGAGACAAAGGCCCAGGTAACATAGCATCTACAAGAATTGGCAGAACTTGGAATAGCTCAATATGTTGCAGCTTGGACATAGGAAATAAAATGGTAAAATGGGAAGGAGTCCAGCCCAAGCTGCTCCACACAGGTATAGAAGTCAGAAAACCTATAAACTCTCACATAGCTGTATAGCACTAAAGCTATAAGGGAGCAGAGAGGAAAACTCACCTCTCCCATGTGGCAGCAGAGGGCCTATGGTGGCAGAGCCCAGAGCAGAGGACCTTCCCAGTCAAGGCCACCAGGAAGAGGCAGGGAAGCAAAAAAATGGGAACCAGTCCAGCCCACACAACAACTGCTAACCAGGAAGCTGAATACAGGCTTCCCCAGATAAAGTTAGCAGGTCAACCTCCTCTAAAGACACACCAAGAGGAAAAGACAGCTGGGTTTATCCCAAATATCAGAGAAGAGTTCTCTGCAAGCTTGGAGCAGTGTGTCCTCTCCAGCAAAACAGAGAAGAACCTCAATAGACAGATAAAGAAACACAGAAAAAAAAACAATTAGAAATGAGCAAATGACAAAAAAATAAAAATCCCTGACCTTACAAAATTACTTTAGTGAGGAAAGACCAAAATAAGAACTCAGAAGAGGAAAAGAGTGCCAAAAAGGAAACATGTAAAGCCTCAACAGAAATTGTGAAAGGATGCCAGGTCTCAAAAGAACACCTGGAAGAAATATGAAAAGAAGTTAAAAAACTAAGTAATAAGAGAACTGATAGAAAAACTCAATAGTTAGGGAAAATTTCACTGAAGAAATTAATCTCCTAAAAACTAGAATAGACCAAAAGGAAAGTGAGGAACAAAAATACATTGAAGAAAACAACTTCCTAAGGAATAGAATGGACACAGTGGAAATAGAGAAGAAAAAAACAACCACTAAAGGAAACAACTCTTTAAAGAGTATGATTAGCCAAATGGAAAAGGAAACACAAAAACTCAAAGAAAATACCTTTCTAAAAATCCAAATTGGACAAATAGAAGCTAATTAGATATCAGGAAATAATAAGACAAAATTAAAAAAAATTAAAAAAATCTCAAATTCTTCACTGAAAAAATGACCAATCTGGAAAATAGACGCAGGAGAAATAATCTAATAATCACTGGTATATATAGACATATATTGTTATCCCATTCCCTTTTCTTTTCTACATCCTCCCTCCACCTCAGCTAGCCTATAAACTCCTTGAGGAGAGGGACTGTTTTTACATTTGTCTTTATATTTCTATAAACTTTCATTCTTCATTTTTGAAAAAGAAAAATGCCATCAAAGGGTGGTGTCTTGATTTGCATATCAATTGGATTTAATTGAGATGGAATTATGTAATCAGCCTCATTAGTCATCAAAGTCCAGTGGCAAGACAAAAATCACACAAGTTGGGTAATGGCCCAAGCTGTAGTAGATGACTTTGGCATCTTTTATGTCTGATCAAGCTCTAGGTACTCGGCAGTGCTTGCTTTGGTTACCTTTAAGGGCACTGAAACAAATTGTTCTTCTCTGCCCATTCTGCTAAAGGAAATCTTTACATGCATGGAGTAGACAGCCATCTAAGTCTTTGCAAGGTCTGAGGTCTTAAGAGTTATATTTTTAGCATGTAACAGTGCCTGGCATATAATAGGTGCTTAATAAATTTTTGTTAATTGATCTTGATTTTAGATTCTACCCTAATCCCATTTTCTTGCCTAACCCTTATTCTCCCCTATTCAATCCCTTCAAGCAGAATAATTTCCATCTTAGATTCACCATAAATCTTCAACAACTATCATCAAATTATGTGAGTTTTTATCCCATTTAGCTACTACCCATAAAGACAGGTCCCAGAGAGAACAGAATCTAAATTTTTCTAAAAGTATGGACGAATTAGTCTCTTTCATTTTTTCCTATATTTCCTTTCCATTGAGAATGGAACTGGCTTTTATGTTATTGCAGTAAGTAGCTAAGTAGAGTTCCATTTAGTATACTGATAAAAATTTTCTGTTCTGTTTTGTTTTTGAAACTGATTAAAAGATTCCCTTGGTTTCCCAAAGTGATCAATTTATTTATTAATGTAATTGAGAGACTTGAGAAATATTTATGTATTCTTCTGTCATGAGAAACTATTTACATATCATAAAACCTAACCAAAAAGATTTTTTGTTTTAAAAATGATGCAATAGTAAAAGCTATACTTTTTCAAATACCAGTAAAAAGTTAGATTTTTATTGGTCAGAATAGGTGAAGCAATAGAATAGCCTATAATTTTAGTTTTACTTCAAAATCCATTCCAATGATGTCTTACAAGTCTAGTTAAAATTTTAGACTAAAAGAAAGCTTAAGAGTTCATTATAAATTGAAAAAAGTAACTTTATTCATATAGATGCAAAGAAAGCCAAAGTAATTTGATGAAAAGGGTCATGGAAGGCAACTACTTTTAAACTGAAAAGGCATGCATTTTTACTTAATCTACGCACTGATGGGGAAAAAATCTGGTACTGATGAACTACTTCTTGTCCTAAATGAAATATTATGATTACTAAAATAATAATGATTATTGCCACTATCAAATGAAATTTGAAGCCAGTCTACTGAGACAGGCTTTCAAAAACTCAAATGGATTGATAACCTCATTCATGCAGATAACATCTCAAAAAATGTTGATTGCAGGCCCTCCATGCCTACCCATCTCTGTGCAATTCATAACCATGTTCCCTGATAAGTTTGCCAATGTACCTAGTGTTTTCCTTGATTTCTCCCAGTATCACAAAGTTTACAAGGAAAAACATGAGTACAAAGCTGAAAGGGCTTCCTTTATTTGACAGGGGTATTTTTGTAAGAAATGACTATAGGCATTTTGAGTCTGGATTTCAACATGGTATTTGACAGTTTCTCATGATATCCCCATGGGCAAGATGAAAAGATATGTGCTAAACTATTTACAGTAGCTGGTTGGCAAATGGATCAATGTTAACTTGAAGGAGGTCTCTCATGGCATGCCTATGGGGTTCTGTCTTCAGTTTAGATATATTTAATACTTTTTTAATCAGTGACATGGATGAAAATAATGGTGGCATTTTTATCAAATCTGAGAGTGACACAATTCTGGAAAGGATAATGCTATACTGAAATTATCTGTATATGCAGGAAATATGGACTTTGTAACGAGATGAATTTGAATAGGAATGAAAAAAGTGTCTTGTACTTAAATTTAAATGATCAATTGCGAAAGTATAGGATGGGGGTGGGAAACTAGCTTGACAGAAGTTCATGTTGCTTGTGGGCTACAATTAAATGTAAATTAAATAAGTCAACAGCATGAAATGGTAACCTAAAAAACCACTTGAATCTTAGGCTCTATTAATAAAAGTAGAATATCCAAATAATTCATTCAACAAACATTTATTAAAGGCATTGGTGACATAACAATTTAAAAATATGGAGGGGGTAGGAAAAGATAACAATATGTACACTGATAATTAGAATAGAAAATGAGATGAGATGTGGCCAATAACAAGATCTCAATAAAGTGCTCCTAGAAAACTTGAGAAGGGAGAGTGTATCGGCATCTTGGAAGCTCACAGTGGAGGTAGAATTTGACTTGATCTCTGGAGGACAATTCTAGGAGTCAGTTAACAAATTTTCAGAGGATATGAACAGGAAATTCTCAGATGAAATTAAAATTCTCTTTAGTCATATGAAAAATGCTTCAAATCACAATTATTAAATGCAAATTAAAGTAACTTTGAGGTATGATTTCACGAATATCATAATGATTAATATAACAAAAAAAGAAAGTGATAAATGTTGGAGAGGATAACATCAATACATTGTTGGTGGAGCTATGAAATAATATAGTCATTCTGGAGAGCAATTTGTGACCATGTCTAAAGAGACATAAAACTGTGCATAGCCTTTTGCCCAGGCAAATTACTGCAGATTTATATCCCCAAATTACTGCAGATTTATATCCCCAAAAGATCAGAGATTGGGGAAAGGATCTACTTATTCAAAAATATTTACAGCAGTTTTTTTTTTTTTTTTTTTGTGGCAAAACAACAGAAACTGAGGGGATGTTTATCAATTGGGGAATGGCTGAACAAATTGTGACATATGATTGTAATATAATCAATCCATTAAGAATTCTGCACAAAATGATCACAAAAACACCTGGTAAGGCTTGTATGAAATTATGCAAAGTGAAGTGAGTGGAATCAGAACACTGTATATATTAATAGCAAAAAAGTTTCAAGGTCAAATGTGAATAACAACTATTATCAGCAATTCAAGGAGTTTGAATGCAGATCATTCTTTGCTTTATTTTCTCCATGAGTTTTTCTCTAAGTGATGTGTATCTTGCTTCACAACATGACAAACAAGGAAATAAATGTTATATGATAACACACATACAACCTGTATAATAATATCTGCCATCTTAGGGAGGGGGGAATGGTAGAAGAAGAGAATGTGGATTGCAAAAGATCAGAAAATAATTATTTAAAATTGTATTGATGTGTAATCTCAAAAAATTTTTAAAAAATTAAAAAAATAAAATAAAAAACAAAGCTGCTATAAATATCTTTGTATATATAGATCCTTCCTATATTATCTCTTACATCCATCCATCCTATAATTCTATTGCTATCACCATTACCCTAATACAAACTTTCTTAATGAATATTCCAAGAAGCTTACCATCAATAATACATGTAAGAGGAGAGAATCATTCAAATATGGGACATCTTCATAATATATAAGCTAAGGCCAGATCCTCTATATTCTCAGTATAGGATTGGGTGGGGAATAATATCTGCTTTACCCATTAGATGCCCTTGGAAATGATCCCATTCTAGGCTTGTTTTTATTTCATCTCACTAGCTTTTCCACCCTTTTGAGTTCAATTTTTCAGTGCAATGAGATGAGTTAAACTATATGGCTTAACTTTTCATATGAATTTCAAATTAACCAAAATCTTTAATTAGGAGAAGAATTGTGATTCTAATCACTATTTATTTACTATTGGTGTCTGCATATGCTATCTATTCATGTTTGCTTTTTCTTTTTCTTTTTTTTAGGAGGGGAAGTCATTTGACTGATTTTTGGTTTGAATCTGTTACACCTCAAATTATGCTAATTGTTTTTTTTGAAAAACACTAGTCAAATATCAAGGGATTCTTTCCATTTTCTTGAAGTGGACACATTCTATTTTCCTAGGTCAGTGATGATGAACCTTTTAGACAGGAGTATCGGACTCTCTGCCTCCACCCCACCCCAGAGACTGAGTGCCATGCCCACACAGGGCTGCTGGTTGGAGGGGTGGGGGATGTGAAAAAATGTCGTCAGGTGTGTGGAGAGGGGGAGGGGAATAGCTCCACCTAAGTCCCTCTGTAATGAACTGTGAGTGGAGATGGTGGCTGAGGTCCCAGAGAGAGCACTCTGCATGCCATTTTGGCACACATGCCATAGGTTCACCATCACAGTCCTAGGGTTTCCTGGAGTTCTAGGAAATTAACCAGGTCTTCCTAGTTGCTTGGCCAGTTTCTATACAGTAGGCAACACTGCCTCTTAATATATTCTATATGACTTTTTGTGTGTGTTTGATGTACTTCCTATGTCTATATATATAATAAAAAAGAAAATAATAGAAATAAACCCAAAGCAGTTAACTTTAAAAATGTTTGGGTAGGGCACTAGCAGTTAGGTAGATTAGAAAAGACTTCATGAAGAAGGTACTACTTGAGATGCATAATAAAGAAAAATAAGGATTCCATGCAATGAAGATGAGGAGAAAGTACTTTGTAAGCATTTCAGCTAACGAATACAAAAGACACAGAGACAAGAAACATACCATCATTTGAGGAACAGAGAGAAGGCCAAGTTGCCTAGATCAGAGAGTTATGGGATAAGAAGGAACCAAAATTAAAGCTAGTAAGAGGTTGTAGTCAGCTCATGAAGAGCTTTAAAAAATTTAAATGCTTGTCTTATAAAAACTACAGATCTGGAATCATATGAATGCAAGTACAAAATACTTTCCATACAATTAAAACTAGATCTAAACAATTTGAAAAACATTAATTGCTCATGAGTAGGATGAACTAACATAATAAAGTGACTATCCTACCTAAATTAATTTACTTATTCAGTGCAATACCTATAAAACTACCAAGAAACTTTTTTACTGAATTAGAAAAAATTATAACAAATTTCATTTGGAAGAACAAAAGATCAAATATATCAAGGGAAATAATGAAAAAGAAATGTGAAGAAAGGTAGCCTAGCAGTGCCAGATCTTAAACTGTACTATAAAGCAGGAGTCATCAAAACAATATGGTAATGGCTAAGAAACAGAAGGGAGGATTAATAGAATAGACTTGGGGTAAATGACCTCAGCAAGATAATGTATGATAAACCCAAAGATGCCACTTTTTGGTACAAAAACCCACTATTTGACAAAAACTGCTAGGAAAATTGGAAAAGTCGGGGAGAGATTAGGTTTAGATCAACATTTCACACCCAACACCCAACACAAGATAAATTCAGAGTGGGTGAATGACAAATATAAAGAAGCAAACTATAAGTAAATTAGGTAAACATAGAATAGGGCACCTCTCAGATCTACGGGAAAGGAAAGATTTTAAGACCAAGCAAGAGATAGAGAATATTATAAAATGTAATATGAATAATTTTGATTACATTTAATTAAAAAGGCTTTGTACAAACAAAACCAAATGCAACCAAAATTAGAAGGGAAGCAACAAATTAGGAAAAAATCTTTATAACAAAAACCTCTGACAAAGGTCTAATTACTCAAATTTAAATAAGGAGCTAAATCAATTGTACAAAAAATAAAGGCATTCCCCAATTGATAAATGGGCAATGGACATGAATAGGCAATTTTCAGATAAAGAAATCAATACTATCAATTAACATATGAAAAAGTGTTCTAAATCTCTTATAATTAGAGAAATGCAAATCAAAACAACTCTGAGGTACCAATTCACACCTATTGGATTGGCTAATATGACAGCAAAGGAAAGTGATAAATGTTGGAGGGGATGTGGCAAAATTGGGACACTAATACATTGCTGGTTGTGTTGTGAATTATTGTGAATTGATCCAACCATTCTGGAAGGCAATTTAGAATTATGCCCAAAGGGCTTTAAAAGTCTGTTTGCCCTTTGACCAATCCATAGCACTGCTGGTTTTATACCCCAAAGAAATAATAAGGAAAAAGACTTGTACAAAAATATTTATAGCTGTGCTCTTTTTGGTGGCAAAAATTTGGAAAATAAGGAGATGCCCTTTGATTGGGGAATGGCTGAACAAATTGTTGTATCTGTTGGTGATGGAATACTATTGTGCTGAAAGGAATAATGAACTGGAGGAATTCCATGTGAACTGGAAAGACCTCCAGGAATTGATGCAGAGTGAAAGGAGCAGAGCCAGAAGAACATTATACACAGAGACCAATACACTGTGGTAAAATAGAATGTAATGAACTTCTGTACTAGCAGCAATGCAATGATCCAAAACATTTTTGAGGGACTTGTAAGAAAGAATGCTATCCACATCCAGAGAAAGAATTGTGGGAGTAGAAACAAAGAAAAAAAACAACTGGTTGATCACATGGTTAGATGAGGATATGACTGGAGATGTAGACTCCAGTGCAAATATTTTAATAATATGGAAATAGGTCTTGACATGTAAAACCTAGTGGAATTGCTCATTGGCTATGTCAGGGGGGGTTGGAGGGGAGAGAAAGAACATGAATCATGTAACCTTGGAAAAATATTCTAAATGTATTAATTAAATAAATAAACTTAATTAAAAAAGCAACCTACAGATCTATTGTTTTGTAGGCAATAGGGAGCCATAAGAGTTTACTGAGTAGGGGAGTTATATTTCAGATCTTTTCTTTTAAAAAAAATGACTTTGGCGATCAAGAGTTTATTATTATAATCCAGGCAAGTTGTTTGGCAGGCTTGAACTAAAGTGGTAGTTGTGTAAGTCAAGTAAAAAATAAGGGGCCAGAGGAAAATTATGTTGTAGAACCAACACAGTTTAGCTTATTGGATATGTGAGGTAAGAGAGAGCAGGGCATCAAGGAAAATGTCCCCCACTCCACAGAGTGCTAGTTGACCTCTGAAGATCTTTTCTTTCTGAGATTCTGTGGGGCTGGGTTAAAAGTTTTTGGAATGACATCAGAAAATAAGATAAACAATAATACAATGTGAAAGCAATATTGAATTTATGTCTATTTTAGGAAAATATGAATTAAATGAATTGACTACTAGATTGGTAAAATATTATTCCCTTTGACTGAAAATCATTATAAAACTTCCTGAACAGAGTTTAGATACAATGAGTTCTTTACAATAAATTACAGAACCCAAAAAAGAATAATATCAGAAGCACTTTGAATATAAAAAAGCTGACATCTTATTGTCAACTTAATAAAAAGAAAAATGCATCACTAAGTGTATTTCATCAGTTTCTAAAAACACAAAATCACCAAAACACTCCTCAAAAAACTCTACCTCTGATTTTAAAATTGCAGGTGCCAAAACAGAACCCCCCAAAATTATAGCTAGGTGTCTCAGTAGATAGAGAATGAACTGGAGTCAGGAAAACTTGAGTTCAAATCCAGGCTCAGATACTTACCAACTCTGGGCAAACCTCTGTTTTTCCTTAATCCACCGGAAAAGGAAATAGCAAACCACTCTAGTATCTTTGCCAAGAAAACTCTATAGATAGTATTGGCATGATATGATCCAAAGGCCTTTAAGAATTGGACATGACTGAACAATTGAACAAAGTTATTGGTAGAAGTTTAGCTTTCTATCTACATAGCTTTTGTGAGAGTAAAAATACAAAAATAAATTTTAATAATTGTCTACTTTCTCCTGTACCAATATTTATTTTGCTATATCCTCTTCTGCTTTTCTCTTTCTTCATGACTCTTGCAAATGTTCTTTATTGTTGAGGTGTCTTGGAAACTGCCATTTAAGACTTGAGAAATCTGTATAAATAATTTTGAGCTCTTTAAGAGAAGTAGCAGGTAAGTAATATTCTTTAAGTTTAAATGTTCATGAAACTATAAATATAGGTTATTTGTTATAATTAAACATAAGACTTACCAACTTTTAATCTGCCTGTGACTTCTCCTTCAGAGTTTCGAGCATTGACTGTCACATTTTGTGTAGACTGTAGAAGTAGAGATGAATCCTAAAACAAAGGTTTACAGACTTAATAAAACCTATGGAACTTGAAATTATGACAGAGTGATTTATATACAGGATACTCTCCATATTCACATTCCTAAAATCTGTTTATGTAGCTTTTGGAAAAACAGAGGTTGAGGAAAGGATAAGATGAATGAATTGCCTCTTCAAAAATGATAACAATCCTATAAGTCTGTGATGTCTAAGAGGGCTTGCTATTTACAATGTGCCTGGAATGGTTGCAAGATATGGATCAACACCAAATGCAAGCACATTTTGGTGATGCCTGCTTTCCCTCTCAAGGATTCTAAAGGTCAATTTTGCATTTTTAATGACTTCTCTTGAACATTTTGATAACCTAGAGAATTTAATGCTTTCTCTATTAATTTTTAGTCCCTTTCCAAGAAATTGTGAAGAAGTATCAAAATGCAAGGTATGTTTTTTTGACCCAGTTTTGTCCTGTGTTTGTCTGTGTGGTGTGGTGTGGTGTGGTGTGGTGTGGTGTGGTGTGGTGTGGTGTGGTGTGTGTGTGTGTGTGTGTGTGTGTGTGTGTGTGTGTGTGTGTTGACTGAGGTGATTTCTAGTTTTAGAAACTCACAATGGAATGGGCACTGAAGTAGTTATATGAGCCTTGCAGTATTTTCTAGAATGTGACATTTCAATCTCAATGGCTCATTTTTTATGATGGCTCACTTGTTTATATGTATCAACAATCAAATGGATTTTTTTAGGTATAGGTTATTAAAGTCAGGCAGTATTGTAGCTCTTCTAGAAGAAAGTCACATATTTGCCTAGGGGCCTGTCATATCTGGTATTTTATTCTAGAGGGAAAGAGATAATGACTTGTAACCCTTGAAAAAATCTCCCTTTTGGTCTGGCATTATGAAAAACATGCTTATGGAGATTTTTCCAATTTTATAACAGCCTATGTAGTTCAAATGATTATATACTCCTAACCACAAAATCTCAGAATCTTAGAAAATCATTGGAATGGAATGTGCCTAATTAGGAGCGTGGTATTTTTGATAATAAACTTCATTATCTTAAAGGATTAGTGATATGACCTGAATTAGAATAATAGAATATTAGAGCTGGAAGAGATTCTTCATGGCAAGTTAAGTCTAACCTGTACCTGACTAGGAATGCCCCCTTCCATATTCTGAACAAGTGGCCATCCTTTCTCCACTTAAATACCTTATGTGAGCTAAAATAAAATAAACCAATCAATCAATAAGCATTTATTAAGCGTCTACTATGTGATAAACAGTTTGAATAAGATAAATAGCTCTGGTCAGAGGATCTTAGTTCAACCATCCCCTTCAAATCCCCCTGGTATTTATTTACTACCTGTATCTTTGGAAGAGTTACATCATCTCTGTGGTCTTGTTTTATCAACTGTAAAATGAAGGGGTTAAACTTAATGATCTCTTGGGTTCCTTATAACTATAATCCTATGGTGCCAAGAACAAAAATAAAACAGTCCCTGTTCTCAAGAAATTTACATTCTATCATGGGACATACCACATACACATTAATAAATAGAAAACCTAAATAAACAGACATGAAATAATTTGGTAGGAGAACTATTAGTAGTGAGGGGCTTAGCAAAGACCTTCTGTATGAGGTAATACTTTAGTTGACCTTTAAATGAAATTAGGGATTCATTCAGAGGTAGGAACATTACACTCCATTGAGGGGGCAGCCTGGGCAAAGGCAGAGAGATAAGATATGGAATATTATATTTATGAAACAATAGGCTGGTATAGACATTGCATTCTTGGAGAGGAAGTTATGTGTAATAAGTCTGGAAAGCTAAATGGAAACCAGATTGGTATGGATTTTAAAAGGAAAAAAAGAAGAAAGGAGTTATATTTAAATAATAGTGGTAAGGAATTTCTCTTCTGTATAAATTTCTTCCCAGGGCTCCTCCTGACATTGGAGTCACCAGTGTGTTCTCTGTTCGATCCTTCTTAGACCCCATCATTGGCTTCCCTATTTACAGTGTTCTCTGAAAATTTTGGTCTTTGGTTCTCTTACCTTCTTTGTATATTACTAATTAGTTGTGATTTTAATTTACTTTCATTGCTTTGACTATTTCTAATGTGATGATTTCTCGATTAACATTTCAGCCCTAACATCTTCCCAGAGCTTCAGTCCAAAATTTCCAACTAGCTCCTAGATATTTCTACTTCTATCTGGATATCTTACTGGCACTTTAAAATCAGCATATTCTGAGCTGAACTCATCTTTTTCCTCAAATTTTGCCCTTTCTATTAACTTCTCTATTTCTGTTGATAGCCTCATTATCTTTTCAGTTATCCAGACTCATAATCTTGGGGACCATCTTTGATTCTTCCTTTTGTGTTACCCACCATGTCACTACTTCCTGTTGATTCTACTTTTTCTACAGCAGTTCTCAGTTCTATTCCTTCTTTTTTATTATAATAGTCCAAATGTTTACAAATCTAAACAAAGCAAGCATTTCCATATAGAAAGGAAAAGAAGATATACAAATGAAATCACAAATCTCCTTTATGTTAACTTACTATTCTTCATATATAATATATATGTATTTACGTGTACATAAACACATATATGATAGATGCTGTTTACTAGTGTCCCAAACACTCCCTGTCTCTCCTTATCACATGGCATATCATCACAAAGGCCAATATGTTCATATAAATTACAACTTTCATGTTTTACCTTTCTGGAGGTAACATTCTCAGTTTATTCCTTTGGTAAATTCATTATTCATTATTCATTATCTTGTATCATTCTTTCCAGGTTTTTAAAAACTCAGTTCATTCATTGTTTCTTATGGCACATTAATATTCCATCACAATCATATACCACCACCTATTTAGCCATTCCTCAATTGATGATCATCTCTTCAGTTTCCAATTCCCTGCCACCACAAAGAGAACTGCTATGAACATTTTGGAACATATGGGTTATTTTTTCTTTTTTTTCTCTAATCTCCTTGAGAAACAGATCTAGCAATATTTCTGGGTCTAAAGGGATACACAGTTTTATATTTCTCTGGGTGTAATTCCAAATTGCTCTCCAAAATAGTTGGATCAGTTCCCTTCCTTAATAGTACCATTGTAATCCATTTTGTTTAGGTTCTTCTCATCAGTAACATAGATTTTTAAGAGACTCCTAACTGGTCCCCTATGATGTCAATCTTTCCTCTTTCAAATTCACCCATGCACTACTCTTATCATTCAAGTTCTCTATTAAGAAACTTGTATTTGCTCCCTACTGCCTAGCAAATAAAGAATCAACTCTATCCAGACATTCAAGATTGCAATGATCTGCTGCTGGGCTACATTTCTAGCTGTATTTCTTTACTTTATTTCACAGAATCAGTATTCTAGATAAACTCTATTATTCACCCTCCTTTGGTTTTGTCTCAACTTTTCCAATGTCCTTGCCTTTTCTCACGCTATTCTCCAGGTCATGATTCCCAGTTGCCTTTTCTTTCTCTCAAAGTTCAGATGAGGGGCCATCATCCTTCAGAAAACCTACCACAATCTTTCCAGCTTTAAAGGATTACCCCTTCTTAATCTTCAAATAGCTTTTTGGAACTTTCCTTTAGTCTTCTAATATTTTTCCTTATATTACAACTCTGAGTACATGACTTATCAGAATCTTCTATTAGACTACATAGACTCTTTGGGGGAAGGGTATATGACTTATATTCTCAGTATCTAGCAAGGCATAATAAGACGTTACTAAGTGTTTACTGAATTTACATAAACAGTGAGACATATCTAAACATACTTTTGTCATAAGTGTGCTTTTCCAATTAAGTCAGGATTATTTATTTGAAGTTAAAAGAGATACAAGAAATTAGTATAATAAAAATTGATTAAAACAGTTAAAAAGAAATGTCAAACTAGATTATATTTTATTTTTTTAAAAACCCTTACCTTCTCTCTTAGAACCAGTTCTAAGGTAGAAGAGTGGCAAGGACTAGGTAATTGGGGTTAAGTGACTTGCCCAGGCTCACAGAGGTAGGAAGTGCCTGAATTCAGGCTCTTCTGAGTTCAGGCCTGGTATTCTAACTACTGTGCTACCTGGCTACCCTTTAGACTCTTTTAAAATAATTCTTACAATGTACAGGGTATCATGGAAACACAACTGTCCCCTATTTGGAGACACCGAATCCATCTCTATAAACCATTATCTGAGTGACCTTATGTGAGCCACTTCCCCTGTTGGCTCAAATGAAAAGGTTGGACTAGGTTTTATCCACATTACTTTCTAATTCCAGCTTTCTGAATTTTAGAATAAAATAACACATTTTAAATTATTATTAATCACTACTTAGTAGAACTATAACTTTCCCCTTGGGTTTGAGTAATAACACTTCTTTGACCTGTGATTTCATTTGTATTCCCCTCACATAAATTGATAGAAATACAGGTGAAGCATTTCTTAAAAGATTACTCTATGCAAGGCAATGTACTAGACCCTCAGAACACAAACACAACCCCCCCAAAAGATAATCTCAAGCTACATAAAAGGGGACTGGAAGGCAGAGTGTGAGAGGAGGCAGAAGCACACATGAATGGTCTGAGAAGTCCCTTAAATGGTGATTCTGAGCAGGAACCCATCAATCAGGAACCCACCAATCAGAGGAAGGGGTTGAAGGGACACAGCCAGCTCTTTGATGATCTTTGCAGGTTATTGTGGCTAAAAAATTTATTACCATGTGACCAACCACATAACAAATGCCTTCAGACATAGCAGTTTGGTCCCAGAACATTAGAGATAGTCTCACCTAGCATTTCTCAAAACCTGTCCACCTTGGTAGAACTTGTCAAAACTTTGTATTCTATTTTTATGGCTTTTGAAGACCCAGGGTCACTCCCATACCACATGAAGGCATCAAAGTTGATCTTCAGGAGAAGGGGAAGAGAAACAGAATCCATAGTATTTATGAAATATTTTAAGCTTAAAAAAATTTTTTTATTGATGCACTTCACTTTTTTTAGAGCCTCCAAACTTCTAAAGCACTTAATGAATGTTAGCTCATTTGAGTCACAAAACAATTCTGCAGGATAGTAAAGAACTACATATATGACTCCTATTTTCCAGACAATAAGAATATCAGAGTAACTTGGAAAGGCTAAATTATCTCTTGGCATATACAATTAGTAAGAATGAAAGTTGGTTTGAACCCATTTATATATATATATATATACACACACACACACATATATATGTAAAATTTTAAACCCTTAACTTGTGTGCATTGACTCATAGGTGGAAGAGTGGTAAGGGTAGGCAATGGGGGTCAAGTGACTTGCCTAGGGTCACACAGCTGGGAAGTGTCTGAGGCCGGATTTGAAGAACCCATTTCTTTCTGACTAAACCCAGCAAGCTATCCATTGTTGCTGTTTTTATTTAATTGTTTTCAGTCATGTCAGACTCTTCATGATCCTATTTGGAATCCCATTTCTTGGCAAAGAGACTATAGTGGTTTGTCATTTTGTACCCCAGCTCATTTTATAGATGAGGAAACTGAGGAAATTGAGTGAATTTAAGTCAGTTCCTCAGTGTAACACAGCTGGTGAGTGTCTGAGGCCAGATTTTAAACTCTGGAAGATGAATTTTCCTGACTCTAGGCCCCCGGGCTCTATATGCTGCACCACCTACTTTTCCTAGAGCTATCTATCACATCACTATAGTTCATCTTAAATTTTTTTGATTTAGACTTAAAATTTCTTACCCAAGGACTTTTATTTTGAGGCTTTATTTCAGCTTTGCCTCAAAGGGTATTACAAGTTTTGTTTTACTACAGCAAGAATGTTCAACACACAGGAAAGGTCTTTCTTAACTCCTTCAGATTTCCTAATTTTAATTCTGTGCCCCAACTCATATCTCAGGGAAGAGATGAAATATAGGAATGTATTCGTAGGGAGGGGTAGACGGAGGTAAAACTATGACAGAGGAAATCAGTAGGAATCTGCTAGTCTGTGTACAACTCTTTGACTGTATTTATCTAATCTGAAAGTGAAGTTTCAAATTCAAATCTTTTGATCTTATTTTTTTGTCTTTTAACAATATAAATGATATTATTATTAATTTACATCTATGTTTACTTAGTAGTTATCACACACAAATTAGTCCTCCTTGAACATTGTTTTGAACAAATCCTTACGCATGGCAATTGAAACTCCTTTAAATCCAGTCCTTTCTTTCCAACTTTATATCTCACTTTATTAAATGAACCCTATAGTCCAACAAAACTAGACTTTTCTCTATTTCCTTATGCATCTTGTAATTCTTATTTTTGTCTTTACCCATAACATCTTAACTCTGTAATCCCCTTCCTCTTTCTGAATTAATCAAACACTATCTATTTTGAAGTGGCCAGCTCAAAAGCTATATCCTTCATTCAAAGTTCCTTTATCCCCTTGAGAAATTATTTCCATTTTTTCTGACCTAGGATAGAGCTTATTCTTTATTGTACAAACCCACTCATATTTATTCATCAATCATTTGTAATATCCATGATGTAAAAGGTACTGTTATTTAGTGGGGCTTAAGGGAGGGATCAGACCTTTGATTTCATGGATTCAGTGAACTCCTAGGAAGCAACTTCTTCTGCCAAAGTAGATGGGCAAATAACTATTTCAAAACATATTATCTTAGATGGCGTCCTGGGGCTCTGACAGCTTATGTAACTTGACAAGGATTATGTGGTCACTTATGTGTCCTGAATCTAGTAACATTTCCATCAGTTATACTACCTCTCCCTAGGCACAGGAGGGTACACAGACAAAAATGAAACAGTTTCTGTCCTTAAGGAGTATACATTTTACTGGAGTGAAATGATTTTGAACAGATCAACAATACTAACTTGTAAAAATAATATAAAGTGAATATAGAGTAATTTTGGAGAGGCACTGGTAGACAAGGATGAAAAGGGATTCATAAGGGACAACTTATACAAAGTCACAAAGATAGGAATTGAAATTTTGTGTGTGAAGAACTGTAATTAAGACAGTTTGGCTGGAAAATATCTTAGCACAAAAAATTTTAGAAAAATGAATTTATGTTAAAACTGTGTATATCCTTTGATTCAGTAATATCACTACTAGGTCCATATCCCAAGTAAATCAAAGATGGGGAAAATGACCAACTTG
Organism: Gracilinanus agilis; assembly: GCF_016433145.1. Classification (NCBI taxonomy): domain Eukaryota; kingdom Metazoa; phylum Chordata; class Mammalia; order Didelphimorphia; family Didelphidae; genus Gracilinanus; species Gracilinanus agilis. The sequence continues at coordinate 144,848,356 of NC_058132.1, forward strand.
TACAAAAATATTTGTAGAAGCTTTTTTGTTTTAATAAAAAATTAGAAATTGAGGGGATATACAACAATCAGAGAAAAGCTGAACAAGCTGGGGTATATGATTGTAATGGAACATTATTGTGCTATAAAAATGATAAGCAGGATGAATTCAGAAAAACCTGGAAAGACTTCTGTGAATGCACTCAAAGAGAAGTGAGTAGAACCAGGAGGACATGCATGATGAATATTTGTGAATGACTTAGTTCTTCTAGTAATACAGTAATCCAAGACAATCTTCAAGGATTCATAATGAAAAGTGACATCTACCTCCTTAGAAAGAATTGATTGAGTCTGAATACAGACTAAACATACTATATTTCACTTCCTTTTTTGTTCAAGTTCTCTACCACAAAATGACCAACATGGAAAAATGTTTTACATGTGCAACAACGTTTAAGTGAAAGTGTAGGATATGACAATCTATTGCCACATTGCTTCATTTGGAATCCTTGAGATTCTGCCTTATAAGCCTAACCTAAAACCAAAAACATCTTTCCCCTTTACCCATCACTTATCTCTCTGTCATATTGATCTATATCAGTCCTTTCCCTTTAGTTTTCTATTCAATTTTACCTTTCATTTCCATTTGTTTGTCCTTTGGAAACTTTATTCTATTTAAAAAAAACAAACTGCCATTTCTATATTTATTTATCTCTGAATATAACGTATAACCTTATTACGATGTTAGCTACCCGAGGGCTAGCCCTGTCTTATTTTTTATTTGTATGCCTACTGCCTAGCAGAATACCTGGCACATAATAGGCATTTAACAAAGGTTTATTAATTGATCAATATATATGTTTGGGAATGATTTACACTAAGCTGATAGCTGGGACATGGGAACAGATGATACAAACAATTTAGAATGAATATATATATATGTATATGTATATTATATATAATTTTCCATGAACCAGTCTTGGGAAATATTCATGGTTAGGTGTAGGGTACTGATGATATCCCAGTGAGTAAGACTGAGAAGGAGAACTAGCAGAGAGTAGTGTCACAAAAACCCAGGAAAGAAAGTTATTTAGCAAAAGACGGATGTCTACAGTATCAGATATTCAGAGATCAAGAAGGATGATGATGAAGAAAAGGCCACTGAATTTAGTGATCAAGAGATCATTATTTACTTGAGAGAGTAGTTTCAGTTGAGTGATGAGATAGAAAGTCAGAATGGAATGGAAATAGAAGTGAAAGAAAGAAGTGAAGACAAAAGGTTGATCTATAGTTTCCTAGGAGTTCATATGGTAATTATCTGTGTATGTGTTTTATCTTCCCAATTTAACAGTTAACCTCCATATCCCCAATAGCCTTAGCAAAATACCTTCTAGTAATTATTCAATATATTCAGGTAGGGATAGGGGAAAAGAGGAAAGAAGAAATAGAGGGAAAGGTTCTGATTATAGGGAAGTACAAATTGCTCTTCAATAAAATGCTTCTATCTTTTTTTTAGGGGGCTGGAATTACAAATGCAAGCTATGCCAAAATGCAAATTTTTAAATCAAATTTAAACACAACATAAGATTTTAAACAGATTATCAAGTGATTTATTCATAAATGATTTCCCCCAAGTTTTAAAGTACTGTTTGACTTCATAAATCAGAATCTGACCTGCTGATATTTGCAGATAGTGTAAAGTTTGATCTTTTGAATATGCAGTAACCATAGTAATTCTTGGGCAGTGTTAGACCAATTATTTTTCATAATACTCATTTGACATATAAAATATTTCCTCATACTACTCATTATCTTTTCATAGGAATATGTATTATCTTTTTAATTCAACTGTAAGTGTTTCAAGGGCAGGTATTTTATTTTTTCTACATTTATCTATTCCCTCTGATAATATATTTGCTAAAAAATCACTTTTCCCTTTTTTTTTTTTTTGATTAAGTATCTTGGTCAATAAAGACATTTTGAGCACATACTTCCTAATTTATGCATCTTTACAAATTATATACATGTATTATTATGGTGAGGATTACATGCATTTTAGAATGTAAATAAAAATGTATGTTAAAAAGAATGAAATTATATTTGATTCTAGTGTTAACAGATAACTACTGGAATTTACATGGTCAGGCTCACATTTTTGGAAAATCATTTTGCCAACTGTGTGGAAAATATATTAAAGAATGAAGCTAAAAGACTACTTAAGCCAGTTATTTTTCAGTCATCTCTAACTGTTTGGGTCACACAGTAAGTGTCTGAAGCCAGATTTGAACTCAGGAGGATGAGCCTTCTTGATTCCAAGTCTGGAACTCTATCCACTGTACCACCTACTTGCCCATTTAAGAAACTATTGTAACAGGGTGAGATGAAGACTTGAAAGAAGGCAAATGGCTATATGAGTAGAGTAAATGAAACAATTGTGAGGGAGATGCAGAAGTAGAGGGGGGTATGATTTAGTAATTGATTATTCAATAAACTGGATATGTGTGGGGAGAAAGATTGAAGAATCAATAATGACACTGAGATTGCGGATCTGGGTGACTGGAGGATGATGATTCTCTCAAAAGAAATTAGGGAAACTGAGAAGAGGAGTGATGTTTGTGGGAATGCTAATGGAAAGAGAATGATGAGGCAGACCCTCTTTATTCATGCCTTACTCTTGATATGAGGTTCACTTTGTCCCACTCAAAATGGAGAAAAGAGCTTCCTGGGGTGGACCCAAAATGGCAGAGTAAACCAATGCTGCTCCCTGTCACCATGAGAATCCTCTCCAAATAAGATGAAAATATTGCCACAAAATGAATACAGGAGTGAAAGAATCAAAATGAAAATAAAGTAGGGATTAGCGGCAGCTAGATAGCTCAGTGGATGGAAAGCCAGGCCCAGGGATGGGAGTTCTTGGGTACAAATCTGGCCTCAGACACTTCCTAGCTGTGAAACCTTGGCAGGTTACTTAACCCAAATTGCCTAGTTCTTATTGCTCTTCTTCCCTAGAACCAATATGCAGTGGAAGATGGAAGGTAAGGATTTAAAAAATTAGAAAAATATAAAGGGGAGACATGAAGCTCTTACTCACTGATCACTGTTTTGGATCAGAGTCTGTCCTTCAAAGCATGCCTTTTGGGAGTCATTAGATGTTCTGGGAAGGAGGATGAGTATTCTGGGGATCTTAGAGGATATAGGATTTTCTGAAAAGATTTCTTGCTGTAGGTGTCTAGTGTCAGATTAAAATTGTCCCATAGGGTCTAAAATTGGACTCAGAAGAAGGGAGGTTGGAAACTTATAGGGAGGAAAAGGGCAAGATAGGGAAATGTTGGGATTAGGGCAGGTGTGGCTGTGTTGAAGATGGAGGCTATCAGGGGGAGATTAGATGATGACAAACCACTTCAAGATGTAGAGCCCTTGGCTTTGGGCCCTAGATCCACCACCTTCTACTTTGGAGATTGCCTTAAATTGCCTACCATTATTTTCTACATCTGTGACTAGCTGGACTTCTCTTCTCCTGAGAAATCTCTCTCTCTCTCTCTCTTTCTTTCTCTCTTTCTTTCTCTCTTTCTTTCTCTCTCTCTCTCTTTCTTTCTNTTCTTTCTTTCTTTCTTTCTTTCTTTCTTTCTTTCTTTCTTTCTGTCCGTCTCTCTCTCTTTCTCTCTCCCCCCATATCTTTACTTCCAAATCTTCCAGCCATTTTTGCTTCTGAGACAAGCTGTTGAATTGAAAAGATCGCCCCAGGGCACCATGAGGTTTCTAAATAGCAGAAGAATTGGCTTTCACAACCCTTACAAATCTGACCCTTCTCCCTTTTAATTCTTTAAATACCTTACTCTCCTCTACAGACCCTGTGATCCTACGACACCGGTATCCAAGTTCCCCCCTTCCCCAAAACACTTCATCTTCTGACTGTTTTTGGTGCTTTGTTCTCCAAACCTGGAATGCTCTTCCTTCTCTTTTCCAACCTCCTAGATTTCCTAATCCCATCTAAAATCTCACTTTCTACAAAAGATTTTCCCTCAATTTACCTCAATCTTCAAGCCTTTCCTCTGAGACTACCTGCCCTTTATTCTGCCTGTATCTTGTTTGTGCATGGTTGTTGGCATATCGTCTCTCCCATTACTATGGGCTTGTTGAAAGCAATGGCTGTAGTTTTTTTCCTCTTTTCTTGTTAGTCCTAGTGCGTGGAATAGTGCTTGCCACATAGTAAGTGCTTAAGGAATGCTAGATGTCTGACTAAATGGTGAATGACTGTTGCTGGGGAAATAGTGGTAGGAGTTGAGAGTGTGGCCAAAAAGGGAGAGCCTATGCCCAGGGCAAATATTACTATCCTCAGGGAGAGGGCCAGCTAGGGGAGGAAGAGTGATGTACCAGAGTCCCCAAAATATGCAGCCCTGAGGTAAACTCCCAACTCCTTTGCCCCAGTGGCAATACTCTCCCTCTCTTTACCCATTATTATATATATTTAAAAGCCAAACTCAAGTGCTATTGAGTACTTGAAGTTTTCCTGATATTTTCAGTTGGCAAAGATCTTTCAGATCTTGTTCTGCAGTGCTCTAATGCACTTATCATATAATCATTTGTTATAGTTATTTGTTTTTCTTCACTGTAGCTGTAGACCTCATAAAAGCAGGGATCCTGTGTCTCATTTATATGCTTTTCATTTCTCCCACCACCTCAGCAGAACAATCTACCAGGGAAGTTGCTTAATAAATATTGAATCAGCAAAAGGATGGATACTCATGAAATTCACTAGTTTGTGAGTGGCCAGAAGAAAAGAAGTTAACTTTTAAGAATTGTTATTTTTCTTTCTATTGAAGTCTATATTAATGCTTGAATGTAACGAAACTACTGAATACCCCTTTTTGTGATAGATATACTCAGGATTGACTTTCCTGGATGTACCTGAGCATTTTCTAATAACTTTTGGTCAGTGTGTGTGTGTGTGTGTGTGTGTGTGTGTGTGTGTGTGTGTGTGTGTGTGTGTGTGCGTGTGTGTGTGTGCGTGTGTGTGTGTGCGTGCGCGCGTGTGCATGTGTGAGTGCACTTTTTTCCCAGTAGCCGGGGGAGAGCATAATACAGATTGTCCCAAACATCTTTGTGTAGTTTTGCAATGTAGTAACCTTAAGCCTTCATAGCTTCAACCCCCACTAAGACATTTGAGAAAACCTGTATGAATGAAAACTGCTAAGAAATATAATGTAGTAGCTTCGTATGATAGATCAATGTCCAACAAATTGCAGACATAGCCCAATCTTGGAGGCACATATTTGGCTATATCTAGTGATTTAGATGTAGTCCTAATTTAAAAAAAAACAACGTGATGAGCAAAGTTAAGGAGTGATTACGAAAAATGAAAAATCTACAAAACAAAATGAGAATTGCCATCCTTCTCATAAAAGGCTTCAACTCTATAATTATAAGTACTGTATGGAAGAAATGATCAAGATAAATATAGCAAAAATCCATTTTTGCTTTTTCTCTGTGAACTTCGGGCACAAGAGTCAGATTTCAATTTTAGGTGTGATACAGATAGCAGTGCCAAAAGATCTAGGATCATTGGCAAATTTATTCTATAATCAGACTCACCTCATCTTGTAGCTCAATAAGATAGTATTCCTTTGAATACTATAATCAGAACCATGCTTCCAAATTCAAGGCGGGATATATATTTTTTCACATTTGTATTTATTTTTAAAGCATTAATTTCATTTTCCATCTGCTTTAGCAAGATAAGTGAATTCTTCCAATTATGGGCCATAATGCTTTTGAATCTGATTTGTAACCTCATTCTTTTTCCTGTGAATTAGGAAATCTCATCCAAATGTACCCTTTAAACAAAAGTCACAGCCAAAGTTGGCATAGGATTTATAGCCTTAAGTATTGTTCAGAATTATTGTGTGAAAAGTGGTCATTGCTGACTTCAACTTCATTTCTATAGCATCCTATTTGTTTGGTGCTGGACACATATGGGAACTCAATAAAGGGTTAATGAAATACTATTCCATTTTAAAGGGATGCTCTCCTAAAGTAAAATAATGTAAAGGGGGATGGGGGCAGATGGGGGCTCAGTGGATTGAGAGTCAGGTCTAGAGATGGGAGGTCCTAGGTTCAAATTTGACCTCAGACACTTCCCAGCTGTGTGACCCTGGGCAAGTCACTTAACCCCCATTGCCTAGCTCTTACCTCTCTTCTGCCTTGGAGCCAATACACAGTATTGACTCCATGATGGAAGGTAAGGGTTTAAAAAAAAAGATGTAGAGGGGTTTAGAATATAATAATGTCTGCCCATAAGTAGTGGTACAGATAGAAAGCAGCATCCTCTGGGAGAGGAATAATTTATTTCTATTCTTGAGTCACGAGAAATTAAGCCATATTGCTCACCCGTCCATTTTTAAGGGTTAGTATGTAATCAATTGTTCAGTGGCTAGAGTATCACACTGAATTACGTTTACAATGATAAAAATGCTCTCATTCTAGCAATCCAGCTGAATAGATTATCTGCAAAATTTTTGCAAATGTATAAGGTAATGCTTTCAGTAATTTAATGGAAAATTGCTTCCCAAGTTCATCCCAAGAAGAATACATATAACTAATATATCAATGTGCACTGAAATTACATGGCATAATAGTCTATTATTATTCTCTGAATCCTAAATTGATTGGAAAGCCATTTTAATTAAAACATAATTTTCAGATATTTAGTCAAGTAATTATAATGATCAAAATAATATTGTAGTTTATGCACTGAATTATATATTTCAAAAAATGCAACATAAAATAATATTCAACTCTTACACAAAACCATGGCATGGTTTTACTTAGAATATTGTTAGAGGTTTAAAGTTCTGCATCTTAAGAAAGCTATGATAGAGAATAAAAGATAACAGAGAAAGGTAATTAAAGTGAACACGGGAGCAGATAATTTTCTATATGAAGATTAAATGGGGATCTTCTAGCATATAACCAAAAGCCCAATAGTTTTCTTAGCTAATATAACTTCTGTACATGGAAGATACTTGGGAGTTAGTTTCTAAGAGAATTGTGATTGATGACAAGTAAGGGAGATGATTTGGAAAGACTGGAACAGGTGTAGAAATTCCATAGCTGTTTCTGGTTAGCTATCCTCAGGTGAAGGATATGGGCTTTTGAGGCATTCAAAAAGCCTTATTAACCCCAGCCACCTCTCTTTTTCCCTAACTTGGAGCATAGCAGTCAGTGACTCATACTCAGAGTATGCTGGGAGAGCATCCCATAAGGGGAAAGCACTTCGTCTCCTCTGAGACAATAACCTTTTCCCTTGGACTTTTTTCATTCGTTCTTTCTAAGTCTAGGTGAAAGGAGTGGAGCCTCTGCCCCTGGGAATTTAAAAAGGGAATTAAAAAAAATTAAAATTTGCCAAAGTGAGCCATAGGAATCTAGAAATTAGAATACAGGTTGGGTTTTAGTCAGTGCAGCATTGATAACCACAGGAATAAGGAATAATCTTTGGGACCCTGTTCAGTAATAGCTGACATAAAGAGACTCCTCCATCAGAGATGCTGCCTTTGGATGTGTACTTAGTGGAAACAATGCTATGAAGTAATTGGACTAATTTTTTGAGCCTGTTTTTAGAGGAGAGGGTGGTAGTGGAGTGGATAGAGCATTGAATTTAGAAGGAAGACCTGCGTTTATATTTGACCTTAGGCACTGGCTATGTGACTGTAGGCAAGTCACTTCATTTCTGTTTGCCTTGGTTTCCTCTCTTGTTAAATGATGATTATAATAGCATCTACCTTTGTAGGGTTGTTGTGAAGATAAAATGAGATTATATTTATAAAAACACTTAGCATAGTACCTTGTCTTACATGAACACTTATTCCCTTCCCTTCCCCAGTGACCAGAGGAGAACATGCAATTCACTGTTTTTTTGAGATTGGTAGTGGGGAATATTTCTGATCTATTTTTGCTGTTATTTTAAGCAACCATCTTTTTATAAAACCTAATGGATATAAAGTGATTGAATGGAACTGGATGCTAGCTATAAGCCTATAACAAAGAGGAGATACAACTGGTGGGGGCTCAATATGATACATGCTATGAGAATTTCTTTTTTATATACTGTATTAAATCTTATATCAGGGCCCTGGTATATAAAGGCTCCAATTCCTGTATATTAGGGAGAATCACTATGCGTTCCCATGTCAAGATCTGGGTAAGAGAGTCTATCCAGGCTTCTGTTTTTTGTTTGTTTGTTTTTTGTTTTTGCATTTATTTTTTTTTGTCCTTAGGAATCCTAAAAATGTCCTCCTTTTAAAAAGAATAGCATATAGTTTTTCTTTTCTTTTCTCAGAAATGTGCAAAACCTTCATCTGTTGGTATGGCGAAGGGCTGAGAGTTTAAGGACCAATTCTTAATTACCTAGTTAGCAATTGGAAGTGTCTTGGGATGTTCAAGGGAGAGGCTGAATAATGAGCTCCTAAAATTCTATTTATTAAGCTGCTTGACCTAGGTATGGGGTTAGTGGCCATATGTTACTTTGTTATGATGCTGGCTAACCCAATAAATGGATGTATATTCAATAAACTGATGCTTCTTATCCAAAGTCAGTCTCTTGAGATAATTTTAATCATAGCAAGGTAGAGAAATGAGAAATTCCAACCTAACAGAGTACCCTGCAATCCTGAGTTTTTTTTTTAAACCCTTGTACTTCGGTGTATTGTCTCATAGGTGGAAGATTGGTAAGGGTGGGCAATAGGGGTCAAGTGACTTGCCCAGGGTCACACAGCTGGGAAGTGGCTGAGGCTGGGTTTGAACCTAGGACCTCCTGTCTCTAGGCCTGACTCTCACTCCACTGAGCTACCCAGCTGCCCTCCAATCCTGAGTTTTGAGCCACCTATCTCTAAGAGAGAGGACCAGATAAGTCTAGCAATCTTTAGTGTTCCAGATAAATGAAATCAATATGGAATATGATTGAAGTGTATCAGTAATGAAGGCTCATAATGTAATTATTTATCAAATCTTGAAGGATGACAAAAAGTAGGCTAAAAAAGGTAAGTCCATAACAACTAAGAAGAAATATAGAAAATAAACTTATTGGTCTAGGGATACATTGGAGCACTTGTTATCCCATGAAATGATAGAGGCTGCACCCCAAATTGATTTTAAAAAGCATTTAGATATATTCATGAATGATCACGCTGTGACTAAGGTAGAAAAGCTGGGGATAATTACAATATCTTAGCCTTTTGAGGACAATTTATCCTTACTAAGAAAAATCCCCTTAGTACCTCTTTCTGAATGAAATACTGGAATAATAGAGTTAGTGTTCTGACAGAATTCTTAATGCTCTTTTATTCCTACTTACTTCAGAAAACACAATACATAAGTAGGGTACAATGAAAGTGAAAAATAATATTTTCCAAATATTTTGTTAATACAAAGAGATTATTTGCTAAGTTAAACTTTTGCCCACTTTTCCAACATGTGCTTGACAATAAATGTCTTCTGGTTTTGTAGGGAGAAACTTACTTCCTTCTTTCATTTTCTGGTTAGGAACATACTATTGTATACATGAAAAGATCATTGAGCAGAAGTGGTAGTACAGATGCCAGAGGCCAAGATTTTAGATATTTCCCTGAAGCTCTACAAAGGTTACATAAAAGGGCAGTGAAGAACAGCAAAAGCACTTCTGAAGACACTCTTAGATCCTTCACAATGCTTGGCTTCAGTGGGACAGAACAAGGAAGGAATGCTATTTATATTTCCCCTAAGCAGCCAAGCCTTTCCCCTCTAACCTGTTTTTTTTTCTATTCAATTCCATCATTACCAGAATTCCTTGGACCAACCCAGGTCCTTACTCCCTTCTTGTGAGGTCCTAGAAAATTGATTCAGCACCACCCCTGCAGATAGCAGAGAAATTTAAAGCAGTTGTTTTTTCCAGAGCTGCTAAGAGGACAAAGTATTTAACCTGTGATGAATGGAGTAAAAAAAAAACACTTATTAATTGCAGACTATGTCTGAAGCACTGTGCTAAGCATTGGGAATAATTTTTTTAAAGAGTCTCTACTCTCAAGGAACTTTCCCTCTTATTTGGGAAAGACAGCACATACAGGAGAGTTGTTTCAGGGTAGATGGAAAGGCCCAGAGGTCCCAAGGGTATAGAATCAAACATCCAAGCTTGGGAGTCCATAGGAGACATCAGGGATCTGCCTTACAGAAGTAGCCCACTACTACTGAGAAGAAGAGAATGAGCTTATAGGTCAGAGTGAGGTAGGATTTTAGGTTCCTTTTGGCCAGGGTAGAGACCATTTAGGATGGGTAGGAGGAAGTGGCACTGACAGAAATGATGGGGGGAAGGGGAAAAGGTTATGGGGAAGATAAATCTTTCTGAGTGCCAATTCTATCTGTGGTACTATTGGGGCCCCAGAAAGAGGGCAAGTTATGTCAACCTGATATCCAGTCAAATAAGGGGTTGTAGAATTTCTCCCCTTTCTAGTCAGTCAGTCAGAATATCAGACTGGCCCTTCTGAGAATATGACCAAGGATCAATTAATTTTCACTAAGCATTGGAGAGATAAACATTATTACTTCAGTTTTTCTTTTTCATTTTTATGAGGAGGTTCCATTTATTGACTCCACATATGTCTAAGAACAAGCCTCTCTGAAATACGCTTTTCTTATTTTATTTCTTTTAGAATATTTCATAGGAATCCTAATTCAAGGGCAATATGGCCATAGTTTCCTCCTTGTGTATTCCAAAATCAGAGTTCTAATATTCAAAAGGTTTTCTGGGTTGTAGGAGGTGAAAATCAAAACAATAACAACAAAAAATCTCTTAAGAAATTCTTCAAAGGTGAAGTAACAGCTCCTAAATACTCCTTAACATGATTTGTGGGCATTGATCTCTATTCTTACTCAGCATTTATCCATTAATGGAAATGTTGATGAATTGCTTTTATATATTTCAGAGGTCAGGTTAGGTATGTGTGTTTTCATTCTCCAACTCTAAAGCAAGCTTCTCCTATATCTTTTATTTTAAACTGTAGGGCTTGGTCAAAACTAGCAAAACTAAAGTTTAAGGCTTGGCCAAAACTAGCAAAATAAATCTTAATAATTTGTGACTAAGGGTAGTTAGTCACTAGTCGATCGGCATTTATACAGAACTTGCTATGGCCAAGCACTGTGCTATGCTGCAGGTACAAAGAAAGGCAAAAAAACAAAAAAAACAAAAACAAAAACAGTCCCTACTTGCAAGGAACTCACAATCCAAAGAGAGAGGCAACATGCAAAAGACTATTAAGATACATACAGCCACTGCCACAGAGGGAACTGACAGTCTGAATGCAAATTTGTAGCATACAATTCTTTAATTCCTCCATGAATTTGTCTCTAGTTTAAGCAATATGTTTTTATTTTTCACAACATGATCAACATGGCAATATGTATTTTGTGATAACACAAGTACAACCTATATCATATTACCTGCCATCTTTGGGAGGGGGAGGGATGAGAAGGAGGGAGAAAATGTGGATGGCAAAATAAAATAAAATGAATATTAAAAATTGTATTTACACATAAAATAGAAAATCATGTTTACAGGATGAATAGAAAGGTTTCTTGTAGCAAGCCAGAATAAAGTCAGAGAAGCCAGGAAGCGGAGGAGAAAATGGGCAGCATTCTTCATAGCCAGTGAAAACACTGGAGATGGGGTGTTGTGTGAGAGGGAGAAGAAGGAGACTAGTATCACTGGATTATATTGAAAGGAATAAGTTATAAGAAGATTGGAGGGATAGGAAGAATCAAGATTAGAAAAAGTTTTGAAAATCAAAAAGGGATTTTATATTGAATGTTGGAGGTAATAGGGAGTAAATGTAGTTGACTGAATTGGGGGGGGTCAAAAGGTGTGATTTGAAGCAAGTGAAACCAAACTTTCTCTAGATAACCAGTTCTCCATGGTTTTTTGCTAAGACAGAAAGAAGGGAGAGAGGCAAAATGTATTTTCTTTAATTATCTGGAAAAAAGTTCATTTTTTAAAAAAACCTACCTATTCCCTTCTCTAGGAATATTAGCTTTCCAGAGCACCCTCAGGCAGAACAAACATCCTGAAAGTCTCTATATAAATTATGAGGTTAACAAATAAGTCTGAACATTATGGCAGACCTCACACTGCCTCCATATCACTAGGGCTAGGTGGTAGATACTTAACATTTTTACTTTTTATGCATATTGTTGGCACCATATTGGCATCATTTTTAGTAAGAGAAAATCTGATGTAACTTAAAACCCTCATATTACATTTGGTATTCATTAAACTACAGGGAGAAAAACAGAAACATATCACAGAGGTATTATACTTTACTTTACAGTAATTTAATTTTATGACTGGCTATCCTGGAGGTAGAGTTAAATGCCAGCAAGGTAAATGAAGATTATACTTAGGCAGATATGCTTTCAAAGTCAAACTGTACTCTATTAACATAACCATTCAGTACCGATGTTTAATCTACTGATAGAGGGTTCTATTTAACCTTAATATTCTGTAATTAGTGAAGAATACCCTACTGTGAAAAAGATTTCTTTCTAAGCTTCTCAGACAATTTGGAATGCTTTCAAAATTACTTGAATTTAAATTGCTTTGCAATAGTGGATAGAAGCTTAAATTATTTGTGATTGAGGTTTTCATTTCAGGTCTAAATTACAGTGACCACCAAATTCAAATTCTGAAGTACATGAAAATTGGTTTCATTTACTATCTAAATGCAGTTCCTAGAGATTAGTTCCAAAACCAAACTCCCAAGCATTTTTAGACAATCTAACAAGGTTATGTGTATATGTTCAATGAATTGTCCTCTACAATATTATAAATTTCTACACTTAATAAAGTTTGAGTTTGATTTTGCTGTTGGTATATTGTTCTAAATGTTTTGATCTTTACTTACCAGCCTGGAGTGAATTTCTTTGGCATACAGCGGGAATAAAAATTCAGACTCCCCTTCTAGACGGAGACCATCTTTTGTAACACGCAGGTGCCCCATTCCAGTCTGTTAAAAAATGAAATTTTTATTTTTGTTTTTATTTTTCATCACTATTCATTTCTTTAATTATGTAATTCATCTAGGTTTTATTTTTCCGTTTTCAGAGCCTTTTTAGAGAAGATAAGTAAGTAATAGAAGGACTCTACTTTGGCAAATACAGAGACATTATAGCTCACTAGTGTCTATATGTAAGACATAATGTAGAAACTGCCAAGATTTATCAGATTTTCTGCCCATTACTTATTTCTAATGATTCATGTGGTAATAGAATGTTTAATCAGAAGAAACATGTAAATATATTTCTAGTGACTGACATTCCAGGTAGGAAATGTGGTGCTACAAATGGCTTTTTCATTTTATCTTTCAGCTAGAAGTCATAACTATTTATAAGAAAGGAAAAGAATATAAAAAGGTAACACATTATGTGTATACTGTCAAAGAATGGGATTTGGTTTTCTGGACCCTAAATTATGATATACCAAAAAGAAGAGTTTATAGTAGGGGACAGAATGTATCTCATGAAAAATAGAAAAAAATATGTTTTTTGAGAGACCTATCAATTTGATCAAGAAACCTTTAAGTTGAAATATGAGAAGGGGGGGAGAGAAAATGTCCTTGTTGAACTGTAAAGAAAAGCAAATTGGCATAGTCTACAGAAAAAGCTAGTCTTAGAATCCGGAAGACTGGGGTTCAAGTTTTATACCTTTCATAAACCAATTGTTTTCTCCTAGGCAAGCCACTTAACGTAGTAGTGCCCTAGGCAACTCTATATAAGGAGAAATTACAGCAAAGATGATGTGTGCATGACAGAAGTTGATTCTTCATATGGAGGTCTTTTAACAAGGAAATCACAGATGTGAAATAAAACAAAAAGTATAAGACCAAATATTACACTCCAGAGGACAATGGGCTTGACACCAAACAAAGTGGAAGGAGTGCCTGGTAATTATTAGAAGAAAATAACTGGGAAGAAAAATTTTATACAGATATCACTTCCACATTGTGACTTTTCCCCATCTTGGTTTTGATATATGGTCAGAATAAGAAATTAAATGGGAATATTTGAGAGCTTTTCAGAAGCCACAGACTATATGTGAAGGTCACCAGATGATACAGAAAAACTTTAGAAATACATAAGATATATGTATAGTGTTGTATATCAACCTATTTTGCCTTTCAATTCATAAATACATACAATTTCTCTTTTAAAGTTAAAATAAGTAAAAAGTTAATGTTTCTGAAAAGAATGCAAAAACTAGCAGACAATACACAAAGGCTAGAAATATTAACCTTGGCCAACATATAGTACTTAACATATAAGTACTTAACCCGAATTTTGAAATATAGTAGTGTAAATACTCCATAAGAGAAAAAGAATAAATTCAGACTTTTCTGGTATGAAGGGAGGGTCAATATATTTTACATGGATTTTCTAATTTGTGGGGGCACCATGCCTCTAAACCCTCAAAATGTGGGAAGTATACTTAAAGAAGAAAAAAAAAAAACAACTTTGTCTTAAATCCGACAGACTTTAATAGTAATAAAACACACACACACACACACACACACACACACACACACACACACACACACACACTTTCACAGAGTTTTTTCTGCCTGAAATAGACTAACCCCATTAAACCCTGAATCTTCTCAGATTCAAAGTTCCCTCCTTGGCGTGGGATTGGTCCTTATGTAGACCAATCCTGTGCCTGGAAGTGGGAGGAAGCGACAAAGGTGGTCTCTCCCTAGCATGGGATTGGTCTAATTCCAGACCAATCCCATGCCAGGGAATAGGGGGCGTGGTCCCTCCCAGCACAAGATTGGTCTACTCAAGACCAATCCAATGCCAGGAAGTAGGGGGGCGGGATCCTTGGGTCACGCTGAGAGATGCAGTTCACCGGGACACAATACTTTCAAAACCCACAATACATATGTGTGTATATATGCACATACACCTATATACACATACATACACATATATACATCCCCACACATTATATACTAATATATATTTTGGATAATAAATGAAATAAACTTGAAATATTAGCACAAGGATATAAGGTACCAAGAAGACCTGGGATAAGACTCGTGTCTGGAAAAAGATAATAGAATGGCTTGCCTTGTAAATAAGCAAATCTAAAAGAAAGTTGAAGGAATAGCAAGCATGAATGTTATGTTACAGAGGGTTTTGGAGACCAATTAGGAAACTACTGGTAACATCTATTTACACTATGATAATCCAGTTTAAAATAAAATAGTACCATAGAATATGACATCAATGCACCTAGGGGTATATAAGTTCTAAGTCATTTGACTCGTCCTAATGTAATACCATTTAATCATACCTCACATCACCAGACCTTACAATGGTTGTGGTGCTACAAACACAACAAGCTTGGATCAGGGAGAGAATATGAGATTCATTAAGACTTGGGAGTTTTCTAGAAGGTTCATAATCTGATTGTCTGGAAATTCATAAAATAGCTAGTTAACTGTGGTGGGACTTTAGAAATTAATTTCTATGGGAAGAGAAAAGTTTTCAGTGACTTGCTATATCTGGTAGATTTAGAAAGATCATTTAATGACAGAAGAATTAATCCCGTGTGTTGTATTTACAACTTTGGTACATAGTAAAGGATAAACTATTAGAAGATGCAGTTGTATATTGGGGACATAAGATTAGAATAAGAAGTGGGCACATAGTTTGAGCTAGGACCCAGAGAGATGGAGAGAGCACTTGCTGCCAACTAGGCCACCATTTAAATCACAACCAAGGTTCTAAACTAAGAAAATTTTCTCCCCATGACTGAAAGGTGAGAGATTGTGGCTGATGACATTTTCTGGGAAGGATGATCATGATGTTTCTCTACCATTCTTCTTCCTTCCTCTTCTTCTTTTTGTCCCTTCCTAAGGACAATGAAGTCTTACTCAAATTTTTTTTCTGTTTTTAAAAGTTATATTTATACCATCTGTTTTAATTAGGGTCAGTGTTGGCTAGATAAATGATTGATCCTGACTATTCCTGGTTGTATATTTCATTATTTATGAAGAGGAAGCTTACTATTTTCATTGACCCTATTCAGATACTTTGTCTTACTAGCAAGCTTGACATTTCCTCTAGACATTTCCTTCATCTCCCTTTTTACAAAGAGTTTTCTCTGTACATGCGTGGGTAGGAAAACAAGAAAGGTACAATGTGAATTAATAGCAATTTTCTAACAGCTTATTTTTAAAAGCAGAGAACTGGATCAAGGCAGGCCAATATTGGGAGATTTATTAAAATAGGAAATCAATATAACTAAGTTACTCTTTCATTTTGCTCTTGATCCTCCTGTTGTGGGGGTAAAGGGGAGAACTAACTCCTTCTGTCCTGACATTCAAACAGGGACCATTCTCTGTGTCGATTTATTTCTCTTATCCTCTCCCTTTCACAAATAATGAAACACATTCCCAGAATCATAAGGATCAGTCCTTTAATTAGTTGGTATTGATACTAATTTAAGCAGAAGTGGATTGTTGAACAAAATGGTCTCAGAGTTTCATTCTGTTTTAAAGTCTTTTTTAATTTGCTAAGTGTGGAAGTCACCACATTTGAAAAGAGATTTCAGGTTGCACTTTGTACTACCAAGTCAATGATTGTTGAAAATCAATAAGTAATAGAAAGAATGACATTATATATCCTCTATTACTTTGAGTTAATGATGTAACTACAAAGATATGATCTAACATAGCCTATCTGTTCCTAGGAAACTGGAGATATCCTAAATATGTGCATATGACATTTTTATACACATTTTCTGTAGAAGAATAAACAACCATCTCGGTCAATAGTTACTGATAAATTATCACTTAGTTTTTAATGGAAAAAAAGAAGGTCATTGATCACTACATGCCTTACAATTATATTATAGCCACTATAGATTTTGGCCACTTTGAATTTAGTCAGATTAAACTGTTCTTTCCAATTACATCTGAAGAGCTAATGTTCTTTACTCATATAAAACACACTATTAGGTTCTTAGCATCACTAATTTTTTAAAAGGTCACTAAAAATCAGGATAACTGTTCTATTTGTTTATCTATTTATATCTATCTATTTATAACTATATAATGTTACATATTATGTATTCTATAATCTATTTATTTATATTTATTTGTTGCCAAGTTTTCTTCAGATTCCTTTCCCTTTGTTCCTTTTCAGTATTTAATGAAGGCATACAGTTTGCAATCTTTCATCTTCCTTCATAATATTTTACAAATGATCTCCTACTCTAAACTGATGTTTTTGACTCATGTCTCTCTATTTGGCAAAGGGAATAGTTTTCTGGGCGAGGGAGGAAATATTGATGGTGGGTATCATTGAACTTCCTGTGACAACCATTTTGTATTGGTTACACTTCTCTATGAAATGATGTAAGTGAGAATAAATGATTTAAAATGTTCATTTTCTTTTTTTTCTAGAACAGATATTTTTTTAACAAGTAAAATTGGAGCTGCTCTAATTGCATGCAATATCTTCTATAAACTTTTATCATATTCTTTTAACTTCTTTACTTTGAATTTTCTCTAATTTGTCAATTACCTCTTCAAATTCAAATAGGTAATCATTAAAAAAGATTAATATTTTTGCAAGAATCATTTCTATTTTTTAAAATAGTGATTTTCACATGCTTCCAGTGAGGGACTTCTTCCATTAAATATCAGCACCTTCTCTACAACTTGAAATTGCCCTGGGTCCAGAGAGGGCAAGGGACTTTCTTCGGTTTTTACTATTTCTTACTATCTTTTGAATCCTTTCTTTATCTTCTTCCCTGTAACACTGAAGTTCATTTTTCTTATGATTTTTCCTTTACTTTTCTTGCCCCTCCCTTTTAGACCTTTCTCTACTACTTTCTTGTCCCCGTCCCCTCTTTTGTGTTTAATGCAATTATAAACTGAAATCTGTGTTTGTGTGTGTGTTTGAAATTATGTTCAATATTCCTCTTCAGATGATAGAAGTTCATTAGATGCCCTTTCCCCATACCCTTTCTCTCATGAATATCTTATGCACCTCTTTGATGCAATAGTGATTTTAGTGATTTCTCTTCCCTTCTTCCTCCTTTCTTTCCCAGAATGGTTCCCTTGCCTTCCCATTTATGTTTTCCTGATACCATTAAAAAAGACAAAACCACCCACATTATTACCTTTTTTTGTATGCCCAAAAGATAACAGAGTTCTGACTAAACACCTGCTTTTATCCCCTTATTAATATGTAAACAATTCATTATCATACATTCCCTTTTAAATAAAAACATATGTATAACTTTAATAAATTTCTCTTGGTACCCATTTCATTAAACAATAATTAGTTTGGCCATTTCATCAGGAATGCTATTGAATTAAAATTTAATTTTTTCCCCCTCTATAAAATTATACTTAGTATTGTGAAAAGATTATCCTTGTAAACCTTCCTCTTGTATTTTAGAATATCACATTCTGAGTTCTCCTTTCTTTTAAAGGCAGCTGCTAAATTTTATGTGATCTTTATATTTGTTCATTGGTCCTGGAAGTTTTTTTTAGTTGATTACAGCATTTCTTTTTTTAACTTAGAAGCTTTGAATTTTGGCTGTGGTGTTCCTGGGGGTTTTCATTTAGGAAAGGTACTTCAAAGTTGAAATGTTTCATAAAGACTAAAGAGAATATGCCTGAATTTCAGAAGGTAAGTTTTTCCTTCATCTCATTTTTACAAATGCCACTGCCAAAAGAACAATGCCTTAAACTTTTCCCTCTTTCTTAGCAGAGATCTTGTTCATGCTTTAGTTGCAAAATAAGTATATATGTATATACATACAACACAATACATATGCATATACACATATATTTATAAATATGTGGTTCAGTTGTTTCAGTTGTATCTGACTCTTCATGATACCATTCTGAGATTTTCTTTATAAGAATCTTGGTGTGGTTTGCTAGTTCTTTGTCCAGCTCATTTTACAGATGATGAACTGAAGTAAACAGGGTTAAGTGACTTGTTCAGTCATAGAGCTAGTAAGTGTCTGAGGCTGGATTTGAACCCAGGAAGATGAGTCTTCTTGATTCTAGAATCCTATCAACTGTGTCACCTAGCTGCCCTCCGTGTGTGTGTGTGTGTGTGTGTGTGTGTGTGTGTGTATGTGTGTGTGTGTACATAAATGCATATGCTAATTTATATGCTCCAAATAGATATATGATCTTATTGATCCAGGAATTTCTCCTAATGATGCAGAGTACAAACACAATGGTTTAGAGAAAAATTCAGAATGAATGGCAAAGATACATTATTGTATAGTTTTTTGTTTCTATTCAGAAAGCATTTTCCCAGTAGCTCTATTGGATACTTCTAAAAGTTGCTTATAAGTTTAAAATTATATCATTTAGCTAATAAATGGGGTGGCTGTTTTTAAAATTACTTTATACTTTTATAGTATGTATTCTATGAACTGCACATATATATTTTTGTGGAGAAGGGACATTAAGGTCATTTTGATTAGTTATCTGAAGTTTAACAACATTTTTCTTAATTAATGTATTAATTTATATCTGGAAATTTATTCAGGGTACCCATCTAATAATATTGTTAGAATGTACTATTTTAAAATGTTTTCATTTTTGCCTAATTAATAGTTCCTTGCTCTAATTCAGAGAAGTTCCAATAGAACTGCTTGAAAAGAATGATTCTGGTACCTTTCCAGAGCGTACTAAAATTATGATGTTGTGCTGTAAGTTCTCTGATGATATACTCAAAGTTGTTAATGTTATTTCATAGATTAATAAAGTATATTTGCTCTCCACCAGGGCTTCTGAAAAAAAAAAGATTTCATGGATGAATTCTGTATATTAATATTTCATCAAACAACCAGGTATAACTATTCTATCACTAAAAATTAAGAATTCATTTTTAAGTTCAATGTTCAGAGTATACCTATAGTTTTTTATTTGCTGAAAATGAGGTTCAACTTATAATTTTTTTACATTGTAATTGCTCTATATTAATTGCCACATATAATTGTTCTCTTTCACAAAAGTCTTTTTCTATTTTATTATTGTGTATGACAATGATCCTAGAATACAACTTGTAGTATATGAAAAGAATAGGGTACAAGCTCTGACAAGATTTTCCAAATGAGAAAATGTGCAAAGTATTGATCCAACTATAGATTTTGTCTTTGGTATGAGGAAAAAGATCACTAAATAAAGAGAGACTTAATGTGAGAGAGCTATTTACCAGGTATTGAATTTTAGGACAAATCATAAAATGTTCCTTTATACTATGTGTTCCCATTCTACTTCTATGGTGATGGTGTTAGAGTGGTGGAACAGAGAGCTGTGGTTAGTATTCCAAGTGTGAATTATTTGTCCAGTGACCAATAAGATAATGTACTAAAAGAGGAATTGAACCTTATCCATACTGACATTCTTGCTATAAATTAACAAAATGTCATTAAAAAAAGATGGTTATGAAATTCTTCTCAAAGAAAAAGAGAAAAAGTCTGGAGTTGGATTTATTGTGTATCTCAAATCAACCAGAAACAGTTCAGAAGGAGCAATACGCTCCTTGCCCTCCACTACAAATTCTTCTTCACCACCAATCCTTAGCAATGTTATCTCCTTTAAGATTCAACTTGTTGCTTTCATCTCCTGATCTCTAAGACTCTTTTCTGAATGAGCTTAGTGCCCAGTTCATAGTCTTCCTCTCTGCTCAAGCTATCAGACTTTAAAATTCTCTCCATATTGATGTTTCTGCAAACACTCTGTATTTCCATTGTTTACATAAAATGTTTTATTAAAAACTTAATATCAAACACAATGGCCATCTAAATGTGTTTAGCAATTAATTGCACTCAAATTATTTAAATTAAATAAAGTATTCCTCAGTTATTTCCTGTAAAGGCCCAGCAAGATTCCTTGCCCATCTTCATTCAATTCACTATTTACATGAAATAATGTAAACATTCATTATTTGATGACAACTATGCACAAGGTTTATTTTCCTCATAATTCACTATCACCAAAACAATTCAGTTTCCATGATTTTAAATTCTGAAAGTCCTTTTCTAATGGGTCAGGGACAAGATTCTGCTGCTAAATGTTTAACAACTGACTTTCCAGGAAAAAAAAGTACTCAATGAAATTTTAAGTTTGATTTGCATTATTATATTTTCTTTATCAGTTTCTTAAGTCTAGATAAGAGTCAAACATAAATGGAAATAGGGGACACTAAATAGTATATAAGGATCTGTATGGACTGCATGTTGACAGTTTTAAAATAAATTATTGTATTCTATTTATTTTGTTGAATATTTCCCAATTATATTTTAATCTGAATGAACCACTCCTAAGAGTGTTGTGGGACTCAGGCACCCTACATGTTTGGTACTTCTGGCCTACACAATCATCGAAATAATAAACACAGCTCTGAATTACATTAATTGCCAATTTCTGAGGTGAAAATTAGCTCTTGGGGGAACTGCTTCTAACTTCTGTCTCTCTCTCTCTATCTGTCTCTGTCTCTGTTTGTCTGTCTGTCTCTCTCTTTGTGTGTGTGTGTGTGTGTGTGTGTGTGTGTGTGTATGATTATCTGCACGGAAGAAAGAGCTGCTTCTGCAAAGGCACAGTGGCATGTCACAGAATTGTCTTGTAGAGATTTGGAGCATGCATTATTATCCCCAAACTCCTTCTGGTCTTCTAGCCAAATAATGGTCAGGAAACTTTTTGAGAGGCTCAATAGTCAGAACCTGGGATGAATCCAAAAGGTACTGGTTATTTGGAACCAGTTCTCTTGGTCTGACTCCTTCCTTCTTGGCTGTGTTCTTGAGAGAGGAGAGAGAAAATGCTGGAGGGAAGAGTCCCTAAGTCCTTCCCATTCAAGGTTCACATGTGGCCTGTGACTATAGGACTTTGGTTTTAGCCTTGATCTTTCCTGTTGGCGGTAAAGGAGATTGGAGATGGCTATGACTCTTTGAATTTCTGAAGTTTAGAAGAACAAGCCTCTAGGAGTTTTGAGAGTAGAGATCAAGATGGATTTTACCAGTTTAGCATAACAGAAGTTATTACTTAATAAACACTGGTGGATTGACTAACACCAGAATAGGACAGTTTGAGCTAATAGGGTTAGAGGAAGGTATCCTAATTTCTCAGTGGTGCCTCTAACACTTTGAGAAGAAGAAATAGCTGACTTAATTTTGGAATACGGAGTACAGAGTTATCGCTACACTGTTCTTGATCATAATCTCCTGTCCTTTCATCTTTCCCTCTGTCTCATTCTTCCTAAAATGTTATTTTTCATCACCTTAATTTTAGTATTTCTGACCCATCTTTTTTTCCCCATATCATCCTGGTTTCAGGTTCCTTTCATAATTTTGACTATAATTGTTACATAAGGTTCTAACTTTTGCTCTAAGATACGTTGTTATCTTGCTTTTCTACTATTAAAACTCTGCTAATCTTTAACTCAGCCACCCCTACTATCTATCCTCATAGTCCCTTCTATAAAATTGCTGAAGATTCTTGGGGGAAATCACAAAACTTTCAACTAGTCCACTACAAATTCATGTTTTCTAATCTTGACTGGGCCCTTGACTGGGCAATTCTTTTCTTAATTTTTGATTAACTTCCCATAAAAATTCCCACAGTAAATGTTCTAAGCCATGAAATCAAGTTAATTGGGCCCACTATAAATTTATTTTATACAGTCTCCACTAGGACCTTCACTTATTCCCCTACTTTCCACATCAGCTGGCCTAAAGTTTTCTATCCCTCTTTATACTCCTCATAGGACACATGTTCTTTTCCTCTTAGCTGAAGATTTAACTCACCTTTACCTCTTACTTCATTGAAAAAAATAGAGACTATTCAGTGAGAACTTCCTATTCTTTGCTCCATGTCACCTTACATTTTTAGGTGTCTCCCACCACTATCTTATCCTTCAGTCTGGTCTCATGGGAAGTAGTAGCTCTTCTTTTTTTCTAAGACAAACTCATCTTCACTAAAGATCAGAGGAGCTAAACACCCATACTCCTAAGTAGTAAAAACCAGATTATATTATTTTGGAGAAATATTTAGCAAAGTAAATAAAGGTAAAATAAAACATAGATCATGTTAATATGAGGATTTCTAAGTCAGTCTATTATAGATGACCTCTTCTCCTGGCTACTCTCTTCTCTATAGGTTTCCATGACACTTTAGTCTCCTTTTTGTTCCTTCTCAGTCTCATTTATTAAATCTTCCTCCAAATTACATATAACTATGGTTGTCCCTTAAGGCACTATCTTACACTTTCCTCTCTTTCCCCTCTATATTATATAATTTACTTAATTTATCAGTTCTCTTCAGTTAAATTACATCTATGTATACGATTCAAAGATTTACATATTCAGTCCTAACCTTGTAGCTAGGTGGTCAAGAAGACCTGGGTTCAAATTTGGCTCAGATACTCATTAGCAATGTGACCCTGGACAAGTCACCCATCTTTGACTCAGTTTCCTTTTTCTATAAAATGAGCTAAAGAAAGGAAATGGCAAACCACAATAGTATTATTGCAAAGAAAACCCCAAATTGGGTCACAAACAGCTGGACATGACTGAAACAACCAAATAACAACAAAAACCTCTCCTGAATGCTAGTTTCTTATAACAAATGCTTTTAAAACATCTCAAATTGGATATCTTGTGACTACCATCATTCATGTCTCACTAGTCTTCAACAATCATTAACTATTTGCTTTTTCTATTCCTCTTCCCACATTGCTGAATGCCTTTGAAGTTACAAAACAATGCCATTTCTGATCATTATAATTCATGACATCTTATTTCAATTTAGTCTTTGCCATTTCATGGTAATTCCTTTGATCCTTTTCTTATCAATTATCTAAAATCATCCACAGTGACTCTTTCCAAACTTTCTTTTTTTCCTCTAATGCCCTTCCCAACCTAATAGTTTAAACTGAACTAGGGTTCCTGGAATACCCTGTATAACTTATTGAGTTAGGCAAGAGAAATAGAGTTAAGTTTAGAATTTGTGTAGAAAGGAGAAAGTTTTGAGGGGGCAACTGTCTATAGTGTTAGAGATAGTCAATCAGAAAAAAATAAAAGAATTATCACTAAAATTTAAAACTGAACTAAGACACCTTGCATTGTCTCCTGCTTTACTGAGATAATCATGGTTATTTGTCATGAATCTTTCCTACTCTGCACCTCAGAGTTCTTCTTTATGTTTATCAGCTTCTGGCCTCTTTAGTGCCGAAGGAAGGAATTTTTCTTCTGAAGGCTAATTTTCCAGTTTTGCCCTTGATTCAGTCTCTTCCTCAATAACCCGTTATCTCCTATGGTTCCCTCTCTCTCTTACTTTCAATTTCTCTCTTTCTAATAGTTCCTTCTTGGTTGCCTACAAACATGACAAGGTCTTCCCTACTCATGAAATAATTAAACAAAAAACTTTGCTTTACTCTGTCACCCTCTAGAGCTAGAGTCTCACAGCTCTCTTCCCTTTTGTTTTTCAGGATCTCAGCTGCTTTCCCTGTCACTACTTCCTAATCACCCACTCTCTTTTTAACCTCTTTCAATCTGTTTTCAACAACCCCACTTCTGAAATTGTGCTCTCTAAGGGTCAGCAATTATTGCTTAACTGCTAAATCCATTGGTCTTGTTTTCATAGCATTGACCTTGTGGGAGCTTTTATAACACTGACTAACATTCTTCCAAGATATTTAGTCTTTTGACTTCATTCTACATTGTTCTTCTATCAAACTGCACTATTAATTGTTCCCAAGATTCAACATTCCATTTCTGCCTCTGTACATTTTTGCAAGAGGTGTCTCCCTTTCCCCTCCTTTCCTATAATATACACTTTCTTTGTTTCAGACCTTCGGATCCTTATCTTCCTTCAAAGCTCATCTCAGGTGCCATCATCTCCTTTGTGAAAGTCTGCTTTCATTTCCCTAATTTTCAAAAACTTCTTCAGATTATGTCATTCCTTACAGCAGAGGTCGGCAACATATGGCTCTTGAGCCATATCTGGCTCTTTTGAGGGTCAGATATGACTCTTTCTGCAGGAGCCATAAAGTCAATCTTTTTTCAGGCGCTGTTACAGGAGTGCGCACTGTGAGCACTGTACGGCTCTCACGAAATTACATTTTAAAAAATGTGGCGTTTATGGTTCTCACAGCCAAAAAGGTTGCCGACCCCTGCCTTAACAGTATAATAGTATTCCATTACAATCATTTACCATAACTTACTCAACCTTTCTCCAAATTATTTGCCTCCATAAAAAGAGCTACTTTAAATATTTTTGTACATATAGGTCTTCTGCTCCACCTTTTTTTTTTGTTTGTTTGTTTGGGATATAAACCTAGAAATAGTATTGTTGAGTCAAAGGCTATATACTGTTTTATAGCCCTTGGGCATAGGTACTAAATTACTCTCCAGAATGGTTGAATCAGTTCACAACTCCCCCAACAGTACATTAGTACCTCAATTTTCCCACATTCGGTCCAAGTTTTGTCAGTTTTTTCCAGTTATAATATCCAATCTAATAGGTATGAGGTAGCACCTCAGAGTTGTTTTAATTTGCATTTCTTTAATTAATAATGATATAGAGCATTTTCAAAGAACTATACAGAACTTACTTTGAGAATTGCCTGTTCTTATCCTTTGACCACTTTTCAATTGGGAAATGACTGGTATTCTTATACATTTGGCTCATTTCTCTATATATTAGAGAAATGAGGCATTTAATAGAGAGATCTGTTAAAAAACATTTTTGTATCACTATGATTTCTGTGTATTACTCTCCATCCTATTTCCCCTTGTTTCATTTCTGACCTCCATCTCTCCCAAATTACCATCTTTTCTATCAGTCCCATACCTCTTCTCTTATCCCCTTCTCCTCCTACTTTCCTGTGGGTAAGACAGATGTCTATATCCAATTGATTGTGTATGTTCTTCCCTCATTGAATCAATTCTATTGAGAGTAAGGTTCAAGTGCTCCTTTCTCCACCTCCACTATCTTTTCCTCCATTGTAAAAGTTTTTTCATGCCCCTTTTATGTGAGCTAATTTACCCCATTCTATTTTCCCTTCCCCTTCTACCAATGAATTCCTCTTATTCATGTGTCAATTTTATTATTTTTTAGATACCATCTCATTATATCCAACTCATACCCTGTTTATGTACATTCCATGTAAATGCCCTGATAATGACAAAGATTTTATAAGTTTCAAGAATCTTTCCATGTAGATATATACACAGTTTAACCTTCTTGAATGTCTTTTGATTTCTCTTTCTTATTTATGTTTTTATGCCTCTCTTGAGTCTTGTAGTTGAGAGTCAAATTTTTCATTCAGCTCTGATCTTTTCATAAGAAATGCTTGAAACTTCTCTATTTCATTGAATATCCATTTTTTTTCCTCCAGAAGGATTATGCTTAGCTTTGTTGGGTCAATGACTCTTGGTTGAAGTCCTAGTTCCTTTGCCTTCTGGAATATCATATTCCAGATTCTCTGATCCTTTAATATTGAAGTTGCTAATTTGTGTGTTATCCTGACAGTAGATTCATAATACTTGAATTATTTCTTTTGGGGCACATTCAACATTTTCTCTTTGACCAGGGAGTTCTGGAATTTGGTTATAATATTCTAGGGAGTTATCCTTTTGGGATCTCTTTCAGGAAGTGATTGTTGGATTCATTAAATTTCTATTTTACCCTCTTATTCAAGACTATTAGGATAGTTTTCTTTGATAATTTCTTGAAAGAGGATGTCTAAGCTCTTTTTTTGATCATGGCTTTCAGGCAGCCTAATAATTCTTACATAATTTTTCTTAGACTTATTTTTCAGGAAAGTTGTTTTTCCAATGAGATATTTGACATTCATCTGACTTTGATTATTTCTTAATGTCTCATAAAGTCGTTAGTGTCTATTTGCCTAATTCTAATTTATAAGATATGATTTTCTTGAATGAATTTTTGTACTTCCTTTTCCATTTGGCTAATTCTATTTTTTTAAAGAGGCTTTTACCCCCTCTTGATGAATTTTTGTACCTTTTTTTTCCTACATGGTCAATTCTGCCTTTTAAGAATTTTCTGCTCTTTGGAGAGTTCTTATCTTCAGTGGATTTTTGTGCCTCTTTAACCAACTGTCCTATTCTGTTTTTTTAAAGTATTAATTTCTTCAGTATTTTTTGGTGCCTTCTTTACTAAACAGTTGACTTTTTTCATGGTTTTCCTGTATTACTCATTTTTTTTTACCAGTTTTTCTTCTACTTGTCTTATTTTATTTTAAAAATCTTTTTTGAGCTCCTCTATTAATTCTTTTTGGGCTTAAGAGCAACTTCTATATTTCTTGGAGGCTTTCGATGCAGCAGTATTGACTGTGTTGTCTTTTTCAAAATTTATGCTTTGGTCTTCCCCATCACCAAAATAACTTTCTATATTGAATTTCTTTTTTCTTTTTTTTTTTTGTGGTTTGCTCATTTTCTAGACTTTTTCTTTTCTTTTAACTTAAAAGACTGTTAAAGTTGGGCTCTGTAACTGAGGTGAAGGGAGCACTGTTCCAAGCTTCAGTTTCTTTGTGCAGCTGCTGCCTTTAGAGCTAGCACTGAAGATTTGTTTGCTTTCAGTTCTTTTAAGGTGGTATGATTTAAGGAGAAGTGTACTTAATACTTTTTTGGTCTGTGGTCTGGTCTGTGAGTAGCCACTTAAAACTATGATCAGGGTCCCCTGCTCCCCTGTGTTCACACGCACTCATGTGTGCTAGTCATTCTCCTCATAGAGAGAGGCTGATCCAAGATTTCAACATGGATCTACATATAGGTAATGTGACAAGAACCTTGTGCTCAAAGCCAGCAAAGGAACCCCTATAATCTCTTTTGGAGCAGTTATCTGACCCTTTGTATCTTTTATGAATGAAATCTCCAGAAGCTTTTGCTGTTGACTCAGCCACTCCCCAAGGTCTGTTGCCATGATGGGGCCTCCCTTGGTATGCTGCTTTTGTTCCACTGCCACCCCAGTGCAATAAATATTTTGTTCAGGCTTTCTAAGCTGTTTTGGGCTGAAAAATTATTTCACTGCATCTCTTTGTGAGTTATGTTGTTCCAACATTTGTTTTGGGAAGCTAATTTGATAGAGATCAGATATGTCTGTAACCTTCTCTGCCATCATGGCTCAGCCCTGGAAAGAGGGCTTTAAAGAAAGTCTTTGCCTTTCTGATGTGAAAATTCAAGAGACTGTTGGCTGAAGCTTATTTTTTTCATTAATATAACTGAAATGACCCCAAATTAATAAGTTATTATGAAAATACTGCCTTGGAGCCCTTCATTTTTTTATTAGCTATTAGGATAACCAGAATTGGGCATTTCTTACTCAAGAGCCTTTTTCTGATGGCTTAGTTTACATATCAGATCAGGCATTGCTTGCATGATTAGCTTTTAGCTATCAGGAAAGAATGCTATAAACAAGTCATAATGCTCCCACCAGGAGGCCAGCTAAAGTGTTGGAGGCATTTTTAACATTTCCAAAAACTTTAACCTTGCATTAATTTTAAAGTAAGAAATGTTTAAATCTGCAGTTTATCAAAACAGAATTGCCCTTTCCTTTGGCTCCATTTTGAGATGTTTATTGCTAAGGCATGTTACAACTGGTTACACACAGTTTATTTTATACCAAAGTTTTTTTTGTGGCACAAAATGTCACATTTGATATAACTGATCATGACATTTTCTAGCAATGCTATATTAGTTTGGATAATTTGCTTGGGCTAATATAAGAAGAGAGGAGGAACAAAAAATTGTAAATTAAAAAAATATCATTTTGAACTTTATTACTGATAAAGAAAAATGTCTACTTTAAGATACAATTCTAGTTTCAAGGTAATTGATCAGGGAGATGACAGTGAATTTTGTATTTAAAAAACACAAAATAAACTCTTACTTTCTCTCTTAGAATGATTTGATTCTAAGGCAAATGAATAGTAAGGGCTATATTAATGGACATTAAGTGATTTGCTGAGATTCACACAAATAGGAAGTGTCTGAGTGCAGATTATTTGAAAGAGGACCTCCCAACTTCATGCTTAACTCTCTATCCACTGAACCTCCTAGCTGCTCCCAAAAGCTTGTGTTTTAGGAATATTATTTTTGTAATTGTGTGGAGAATGGTTTGGTGAGGAGAGGATCCTCTACACAGTCCTATGTTCTCTGCCTTCCAAAGTGGGTTCCCCGTTGGATTCAGCATCTTCTCTAGGTAAAACAGCTCCCCTTCAAAGCTACCTGGACAATGAAACCCTTGTCCTGTCAATCCCCAAGGGTCTCCTTCACAGTTAGCTCCCAATTTGTAATCTCTCTCCCTCTCAAACTACTGAAATGCCCAGTAGATTTAGCAACACAGCCCCAAGGGATGTGGCTAATGTGTTTGCTCAGCCAATTGTTATGTCTTGATTTGATCAAAGGTATCACACCACATAAAAGAATCATAAAGTGTTACACTTTATATCGCATTAAAAATCTCTTCTTCTGTGACCACTGTCTATGACTATAATGACTGAGTTGGGTGGAGGGATTGGTGATGGTAGCTTATACTCCTCTTCTCTTATATAATATATATATATATATATATATATATGTATATATATATATATATATTTTAAAGTGTAGAATGTGCTTTCTTACTATGAAGTCTGTGACTTTGCTTTTTTAATACTTTGATGATTACATTTCAATATAAGTGACTTCTTTGGTAATCTATATGTATTTTATTTTTGTATTAAAATGGATTATTCTGCGAAAGATTCCATGATCTTTACCAGCCTGTCAAATGGGTCCATGACACAAGAAAGGTTAAGAAATCCTGGAATAAAGCATGGAGTAGCAGAATCGGCCTTAGACTTGATTGTGCTAGTAAATATTTAACCATAACCTTTCCAAATTAAAAAAAGTCTACCACTTTTATTTTTAATCTGTATCATTAACATTTTTTTCATCATTTTCTCACACTAATCAAACAAGAAAATTACAAATTAACATTTGTAGCTTTTTTTTTTTTTGCAGAATTTGTTTAATAACAAGGTGGTTTATTTGTTTTGGGGAAAAAAGAGAAAGTTTAAAAGATACACAAGGCTCCCACGGAAAATTGTACTTAATGTTCTTTTTATACCTTAACACTGATAGTGTGAGAGTGAAGGAACGAAAAACAAGAAGCCCGATCCCAAAGCAGCCTACTTCACTCCAGCCAAAAACCAAAAGCCACCTCCACCAACCACAACCCCACAACCCTGTCCTGGTTGTGGGATCCGCCTATTTAAAACCCACAATAGAAAATTCACATGCTACCTCAGTATTGTGTAGAACATGAACAGAATGTATACCACACTAACACAAGCCCAAGAGAAGATACAAATTTGCTGATTTCCAATGTGTAAAAGCATTGAGAATTTAACAATTGGTTCTCAAAGGTTCAAACTATTTCCAACATACCTCTGCTGTAGACTCAGAAAGACTGCATTTGATACATGGCTCTAACACTTATTGGCTATGGATAAGTTACTTATGGTTTCTGAGTTTCAATCTGCAAAGGGGAAAGACTATTTTTAATAAAGATCTCACAGTGTTGTTTAGAAGAAAGTACTTTGAAAACCTTACAGCAATATACTAATAAGAGCTATCATTATTTTCCATATAAAGAAATAGACACTGAGAGGTTAAGCAATTTGCTCAGCCACACAGAGTTTATGACAAAACTGGGACTAAAAATGAGGTCACCAAAAATCCAGTTTTATTCCTTCAAACTAATTTGTCTATATGGGGCAACTGTATGGAAATGAAAGTTTTCTACAGGATATAAGTGGTACTGGTCCACTTCTTTTTCTGTTTGGTTTGGTTGTCTCATGTAGATCCAGTCTAAGACTGGTAATAACTAGAAAAACAAAGCTATATTAAAATGGTGGGATATCTTCCTGTACTCCATCCTCCACTTATTCTTAAATCTGGGTAATAATCAAGATTGTAGCCATAAGAATTATTTTTTCTCTATAATTCTTTCAAATATTTAAATACAGTCCTAGTAATTATTTTGTGAATACTGTGAAAATTAAGTTATAGATGTGGATAGTAAAGGTAAAATTTTATAAATAAAATTTCATAGATAATTATATTTTATTTCACTTATGAAAAATGTATATTGAAAAAAGAAAAGAAACAAAATGCTGCTTCTATCCCATGATACCTAAAATAGGAATACTCCAATGTCTGAATATAAATAAAAACATTTTTAGAAAAAATTTTTAATTGCTGAAAAGTCTGTAGGTAATTAATTCCTTAGCTATAAAATGACAAAGGTTGGATTAGAGCACTAATGTCAAACTCAAATAGAAACCTATCCCTGGGGGCTTCATATGCATGAAAATGACAAACTAAGAACATGTTTTGTTGTATTATGTTATTTTCCAATTGAATTTTAATTTTGCTGGGTAATACTCAGTGGGTTATAGTTTGATTCCTTTGGACTAGATGATTTCTAAGCTCTGTTTTAGCTTTACATTTTTGAAGCTCCATTTATTCAACATATTTATCCTGCTTAATAACTGTGAGGGCAGCTAGGGCTCTCATTGGATAGTATACCAGGCCTGGAGTCAGGAAGACCTTGGTTCAAATATAGCTCCAGATGCTGGCTATCTGTGGGACCCTGAGCAAGTCACTTAACCCTGTTTGTTTCAGTTTCCTCATCTATAAAATAAGCTTGGAAAGGAATGGCAAACCAGTATCTTTGCCAAGAAAATTTCAAATGGGGGACTTCTGAGAGTGGAGCCAAGATGGCAGAGTAATCCAGAGAAGCTCTTTGTCACCATTAGAATTCTCTCTGACCAAGATTAAAATATTGCCACAAAATGAATAGAAGTGTGAAAGAACCAACAAGCAGACAGAGTGAAACAACTTTCAAGAAAAGAAAACCCCAAAAGACTGGCGAACTTCTGGGGCACTGGAGTGAGAGAAGAGCAGCACCAGCAAGAAGCTGTAGCAAGAAGGGAAGAACAAGCCAAGAGCAAACCACCTCCATCCACATCCACCCCACATCTTCTCTCTGAGGTTTGGAACATAAGTCTAAGCCAACATCCATATCCTGAGATCCTGCCTGGGCAAATAGTGATACAAGTCAAACTATACCCCTTGAAAATTCAAACTTGTGGGGTAGTCTGGAGTCCCAGCCCAGGGAATTCTAGTCTGGGCTTGGGATAAGGGCATAGTTCACACTTTGGGGTGGTTGATAGTACTAAGTACTAAATGCTGATCTTTTTGCCTAAAGAAAATTCCAAATGGGGTCAGAAAGATTCGGAAAAATTGAAACAACAGAACAAGAACCATGATTCATATGCTTTTTTTAAAAGTACATTACAGTGGAATTTGTTTTACACAAACAACACATGAATTTAGATATATGCCACTGGCAATTGAAAAAATAAGGCAGAAAAAAGGTAAAAAAAATTCCCCATGTGCTTTATCTGTACCATTTTTCCAAGTGGTGTAAAGTCTCATACCAGTTCACCAATTGTGCTCATTTTCACTCTGAGAAGCACCAGTGGGAGTCATTATTACATTGTTTTGGGTCAAACATTAGCACCTGCATCAGTGTTGGTCCACAGTTCACACTTGTAACACGTTGTGTCTACTTCAGAGCTTTGTTTCTCTTTGTTTCCTTAAGACGAATTAGTTGTTAATAATGGTGCCAAAGTATAAGAGTAGTGATGCTGGTAGCTCTGATAAACCTAGACAAATTTATAAAGTGCCTGAGTATGTTCTTAAGAAATATTGATTAAATAATGGGGATTACTATCATGAGCAATGTTCAACTTACATGAAGGGTCTTAGAACATACTAGCCAAGTAAAACAAGCTCCTTCTATAGTCAAGTTTTGTAGTAGAATTTCCCTTCTGATAGCCTAATTTTTAAATATTTGAAAATTTGTCAGTTCTCTTTTTATGATTATGCAAATCAAATTAAATGTCACCCACTGTACTTATCATGTTATCTAGTAACCACACCAAACTACAAATAATGTTCATACATTAAATGTCTCTAGCATATACTAGTTTTTCCTCAGTTGCATTTTATGATCTCTCAGTTTTCCATCTATGAAATTCTATCTGTGTACATGTCCGTTTATACACAAACTTGAAATTGAATGCTGTGTAATTTTAATGGCTAGGCTTGTTGCTGAAGTAAAGATAAGAAAGTGCAACTTATTATTTCTCTGCAGAGATGGAAGACTCTGGTTGTAAAATAGTGCATATATTATCTGATTCACTTGATGTGTTAGTATTTAGTTATACTGAATTAAGGGCAGAAAAGTGGTATAATGGATAGGGTGCTAGGTCTAGATTCAGAAAGATTCATTTCCCTGAGTTCAAACCTAGCCTCAGTCACTTAATAGTGACAAATCACTTAATGTTGTTTGTCTCAGTTTCCTTATATGTAAAATGAAATGGAGAAGGAAATGGCAAATCACTCCAGGATCTCTGCCAAGAAAATTCCAAATGAGGTCATGGAGAGTCAGACAGGAATGAGAACAACTCAGCAATAACAAATTCTGAATTCTTTCTATTTTTTTTCTATCTTTATTTTAGTTAAAATGGGTAGCCAGTTAAGGCTGATACTTTGCTTGAGTTTGGGAGTTCTGAGCTATAGCAGGACTAAAACTTATCAGGTTTCCAAACTAAGTCCAGCATTAACACAGTGCTTCTCTAGTCATGGAGGTAGGGGTGGAGGTGGGGACTAGCCTACCTGTTGTGGTTGTTGTTCTTTAGTTATTTTCAGTCGTGTCCAAGTCTTTGTGACTCCATTTGGGATTTTCTTGGCAAAGATACTGGAGTGGTTTGCTGTTTCCTTTTCCAGCTCATTTAACAGATAAGGAAATTGTGGCAAAGGTAAGTGACTTGCCCAGGATCACAAAGCTACTAAATATGTTAGGCCAAATTTGAATTCAGGACTTCATGTCTCCAGGTCTGGCATTCTATACACTGAGACACCTAGCTGCCTACTAGACTGCCTAAGGAGAGGGAAACAGAGTATGACAAATCTTTAGTGTTTATCAGCAGTAAGGCTGCTGTGCTTCTCTCCTGAGCAAATTAATGAGACTCAAAAAAAATGGCTTACTGGGGGAGTGGATATTTAGAAATGAAGCTGATTGAATAACAAAATTAACAGTTGAATTAAAACTTTTCTAAAAATGCGTCTTAATGCAAGATTCTCTCCAAAAGTTCTCTAACCACCAAGCAAGTACAAATAGATTTATAGAAGGACCAAATGGAAAAGTTCAATTAGAGTAAGATTAAGGTTATGTATACTCCTATAAAACACAGGCAGAAATAGAAACAGCTTCAGGCTCAGCAAAGAGCAGCTATAATCATAAACCTAAGGCCAATCTTTATACACAGAGAATGTAGAAAAGATTACTTGACTGATTTTTCTTTTTCTAGCTTCACTTGATTAGAGATCTCTCTTATTGGTACTATTTTCTGAAACATGATCAGTGATTTCTTTTTCAACTACATAATGATATAAAAAAGTTACAGAAATGACAGTTTAGAAAAATTGGCCAACTTAATTTAACAAGAGGAAAGGTTTGCTGCCCCAAACTGTAGTCCCCAGATGAATGCCTATAGACAATCAATGTCAATCTGAATTAATATTTTTTTGCCAATAGAAGATAGCTTTTAGTAACAAACTGAAAAGGGAAATAAGCAATTATATAACATAGGATGTGCCTGAGGTTCTCCAAACAAACCTTGCTTTCAAACAGTTTGGAACATATATCAAGCTACCTACAGGATAATATATTTCTGGTTATTGCTGCTGCAACTTAGAATCATTTGCTCAGGTGGGCTTCTATGATTAATGTCATATTAAGCAGAATATTGGAACGTTTAAGGATGGGAATTTACCATTTTAAAAAAAGAATATATTTGCCCCAACCCCTTGATCTAGCTCTGAAAGTACCCAGAAGGAATCCCAGAGGACTGAGAAAGAAAGCCTTTTTCTCTTCCTCCAAATTATACCCATGAAAATACTTTGTAAATTATAAGTGCTGTGCAAGTGTTATTACTATTATTATTTTTATTATTTACTTGAATCAGGTTTGTGAAAATATTAATGTATGTTTGACTTAAGAAGATAATTTTTCATCAAGCCATTCCCCAATTTATAAATGGGCAAAGTACATGAATAGGCAGTTTTCAGATAAAGAAATCAAAACTATCAATCAGCACATGAAAAAGTGTTCTAAAGGGGGCAGCTGGGTAGCTCAGTGGATTGAGAGCTAGGCCTAGAGACGGGAGGTCCTAGGTTCAAATCTGGCCTCAGACACTTCCCAGCTGTGTGACCCTGGGCAAGTCACTTGACCCCCATTGCCTACCCTTACCACTCTTCTGCCTTGGAGCCATTACACAGTATTGACTCCAAGACTGAAGGTAAGGCTTAAAAAAAAAAAAGTGTTCTAAATCTCTCATAATTAGAGAAATGCAAATCAAAACAAATTTGAGATACCACCTCATACCTACCAGGTTGGTTAATATGTCAGCAAAGGAAAGTAACATATGTTGGAGGGGATGTGGCAAAATTGGGACATTAATGCATTGCTGATGGAGTTGTGAATTGATCCAACCATTCTGGCTGGCAATTTGGAACTATGCCCAAAGGACTATAAAAGACTATCTGCCTTCTGACCCGGCCATACCATTACTTGGTTTGTACCCCAAAGATATAATAGGGGAAAAGACATGTACAGGATATTTATAGCTGTGCTCTTTGTGGTGGCAAAAAATTGGAAAATGAGGGGATGCCCTTCAATTGGGGAATGGCTGAACAAATTGTGGTATCTGTTGGTGATGGAATACTATTGTGCTCAAAGGAATAATGA
Source organism: Gracilinanus agilis (assembly GCF_016433145.1). NCBI lineage: Eukaryota > Metazoa > Chordata > Mammalia > Didelphimorphia > Didelphidae > Gracilinanus > Gracilinanus agilis. The sequence continues at coordinate 144,884,273 of NC_058132.1, forward strand.
ACTGGAGGAATTCCATGTGAACTGGAATGAATTCCAGGAATTGAAGCAGAGCGAAAGCAGAACCAGGAGAACATTGTAAACAGAGACTGATACACTGTGGTACAATCGAATGTAATGCACATCTGTACTAGCAGCAATGCAATGACCCAGGGATTTGTGAGAAAGAATGTTATCCATATCCAGAGAAAGAATTGTGGGAGCAGAAACATAGAAGAAAAATAACTGCTTGATCACATGGTTTGATGGGGATATTATTGGGATATAGACACTAAACGATAACTCTAGTCCAACTATCACTAATATGGAATTAGGTCTCGATCAACAATACATGTAAAACCCAGTGGAATTACTCATAGTCTATAGGAGAGGGGAGGGAGGAGGGGAGAGAAAGAACATAAATCATGTAACCATGGAAAAATATTCTAAATTAAGTAAATAAACATTTAAAAATAATATTAAAATAGAAGATAATTTTCCTTCTTGCTAATTAATATAAGCTTAACTCAACCACCTGTATCCTTCAATAAGCAAAGGACATTTAGAAAGCATTTATTGAGCTTGGTTGAGGGGATAGAATATTGGATCTGGCAACAGGAAGTCCTGAGTTCAAATCTGATCTCAAATGTTTCCTAGCTCAGTGATTCAGGGCAACTCATTGACCTTCTTCTACATATGAGCACTTTATGAGCAAGGACTGTCTTAAAATTTTTTTTTAATATCTCTGATGGTTACCAAAGAACCTAGCATACAGGCACTTAAGAGGTACTTACTGGCTGACAAACATGAAAACCTTTGTCTACTTCAGTGTTTTCATCTCTAAAATGGATCTAATAATGGGCTTTTCCTCTCAGAGTTGTGAGGATAAAATAAAATGATATTTATACAGCACTTTGTACCTTAAAAATGTTATAAAAATCCTATGATGATTATGATGCATACTCTGTGTAGAAAACACTGTGCTAAAGAAAATATCAAAAATCAGATACGTTTTGGACCATGTCTTTATGGAGTTCACAGTCTAGTAAAGGGATAAAGGAAACCTAATATTAAATAATGTTTTAGGGAGAAATCTGTAGGAGGAGCTTATTATCAACGTGGGGAAATTGGAGAGAAGGTGGCCTTTGATGTAGGTTTTTGGTAGGAGTCCAAGAAATAAAAATAACAAGTTAAGGATATATCACTGTTCAGAGTATTGACAATGGGCAATGGGAATCTTATAGTTGCACTTAAGCACACAGAATATGGAGGGATAATAACACCAGAAGAACCTGGAAAGATAGGAAGAGTCAGATTATTGGAGAAACCTGGAGATGACATGGACAATACACAAAGATATTTTAGCAGTGACTTCCTAGAACTTCTAACCATCATTTTTGTATATAAGCAAGAAGGAAATGGGAAAGGTGAAATTATCAAGAATTGTCTCCTTTCCCTGGTCCTCTTTTGAATAATTAATATATTTCTTATAAAATGAGTGATATTATGGGCATCATCTTTTAAAATAAATGGCAGATGGTGAAAGTAATATAGCTTGCCAGTAAACAGAGATAATTGTAGCATCCAAGAGAACTGAGTTTGGCATAATGTATAGATGAAGTCTAAAAGACATGTTACTGCATGTAAGCCAGTATGCATAAAGGTACAAACAATGTATGTATACGGTCCTATTCAGGTAGCATGGTTAAAATTAGTTAATTAAAAAACTTTCAATTTTACTTTTCATCTAGATGGCTCACATGGTCTTTTGGGAGTTTCATCAAGTTTTTCTATAAAAGAGCAGATGTAGGCACCTTCCAGGCCAGCCTTTTATTGTACAAAGTTATCTAGGTGGTGAGACCATCATCATTCTGAAAGAGATCCTCTGCTGCTGTCTTATATTCTGTTTCTTAAAAATACAGTCTTTTATATTAAACAGAAGAGGCAGTTTGGCCTTCAACACAGGAAGAATGGAGCCTAAGTAATACCTCTGCAACCTGTTGGTTGTGTGACTCAATCTCTGAATATTCTAGTCCATTCTCTAAGACTTTCTGATATAGAGAAGGTGCTGAACTGTACTGGATAAGGGAGTTTCCATATTTCAGGGTTCTGTTTACTGAGATCACAGGTCCAATTCCTATATTAATACTGCCCACTCCCTTCCTTCCTTCCTTCTTTCCTTCCTTCCTTCTTTCCTACCTTCCTTCCTTCCTTCCTTCCTTCCTTCCTTCCTTCCTTCCTTCCTTCCTTCCTTCCTTCCTTCCTTC
>NC_058132.1:144886842-144958159 GCF_016433145.1 Gracilinanus agilis
TTCCCTTCCCTTCCCTTCCCTTCCCTTCCCTTCCCTTCCCTTCCCTTCCCTTCCCTTCCCTTCCCTTCCCTTCCCTTTTGTCTTAGTATCAATTCTAAGACAGAAGTGTGTCAAGGGCTAGGCAATTGGGCTTAAGTGATTTGCCTAAGGTCATACAGCTAGGAAGTATCTAAGGCCATATCTGCACCCAAGTTCTCCTGATACCAGGTTTGGCCCACGATCCATTGTACTACCTAGATGCCCCTGATTTTCTTTTAAAATATGAATGGTTCAAGGGATGGGTGTGTGATGGTAATATTCTTAGTTTTAGTCTGAAGATTTTAACTTCATGTTGATGAGGCCAGAGCACTGCTCATCTTCTGAATGGAGAGAATAATTGCAGAATGGGGCAGAAGCATGGCTAAAGACGAATTTCCCTTGTTTTACAGTTTTTGTCTTATATATTGCATCTCTGCCTCCAAACATTGGTACATCCTCTTCCTCATGTCCTATTGAACCCTAAGGTTTTCTACTGTCTGTTCATTTTATATTAGTAATGATTCAGTTCTCCTGCTATGCACCAGGAAAAATCTGGAGGACATAAGGCAAAGGGAGAAAAAATACAACCCTTCCATCACCATTCTTGAAGGAGTGGAGAATGAATCTTGACAGTCTCATACAAATTCTTCAAGGTCTTTCCCTCTGAAGATTTATAATAGCTCAGTCTCTGTTCTACAATTCAGATAAACAAGTTGCTTTTGGATCTCAGAGTTACAGATTTAGAGCTAGAAGGAAAAAGAAAGGAAGGAAACAAGCATTATTTGCAAAGCCCTGTCCTAAGCACTTGGCAAATATTTCATTTGATCCTCAAAATAACATTGGGATATAGGTTTTATCATTATCTTCATTTTGAACTGAGGAAACCAAAGCAAAAAAAGTTAAGTGACTGGTCCAGGGTCATACAGCTGCTAAGTGTTTGAGGCCAGGTATGAACTCAAGATGAGTCTTCCTGACTCCAGGTCCAAAATTCTAGGCACTTGTGCCATCCAGCTGCCCCAGTAATAGCCTGTATTACTTTTATTTAATTCAGTAACACTCCAAATGGGGCAGCTATGTGGCACAGTGGATAAAGCAATGGTTCTGGAGTCAGGAGGATTCATCTTTATGAGTTCAAATCCAGCCTCTGACACTTACTAGTTATGTGACCCTAGGCAAGTCACTTAAACCTATTTGTCTCAGCTCCCCATCTGTAAAATGAGCTTGAAAAGGAAATGGCAAACTACGTCGGTATCTCTGCCAAGAAAACCTCAAATGGGGTCATGAAGAGTTGTATCCAACTGAAACAACTCAATAACAACAGCACTATAACTAGGGTTTCATGAGAATACTGGACAGATGGTGGCTAGAATTATACATCTAAAAAAAAGGCCCCAATTAAAAAAAATCCTTAGATTCTGAAACTATAACTAAAACAAAATTATACAGAGCAAAAGATCACTTGGAATTAACAGTTGTTGAGGGAATAATGTGAAATTTGTATAGAGGGAAATGATACAGTCTAAGTAAAAGTGAGATCATTTACTAGGGTACCAGAAAAAAGCCAAACTTGGTCTCTTCAAATGAAAGATGTGCAAATAAGCAGTGTTTCTTTAGGGAAGAGAAAAGTAACCAAGCTCCTGAGGTTCAGGGATACAGGAAGAAAGAAGACAAGCTGCAGATGGGAGAGAAAGATTTGGTTCAGGTTTATTTATATAAAAAGATCACAAGAACTTCAGAAAAAGAAATAATGATAGATTATATTTTTATGACACTTCAAAAAAAAAAGCATTGTCACTGCAACCTGTAAATAAGGCAAGGCAGATGGGACTTCTTTATCCTTTAAACCTTTTCATTCCATGTCTCTCTGCCTCCTTATCCACCCTCCCGAGTTCTTGTTTTTTAATGGAATCATTTTGATAAATGATTGCTGACTTTAACTTGGGCATTTCTTCCATTCTCTTTTTCACTTTCAATAGTATCTGTCCCCAGGGTGTTTATTGCAATCTTTCAATCCTTTTACATTGCTATGCAAGTTTTTGGGGAGGAGCAATTCCCATTATGAATTGCTCTAGATTCCCTCAAGACAACCTAGGAAAATTAAAAAAAAACAACAACAACACCAATAGGGAAGGAATTGAAGGACAGAGTCACTACATATTTATTTGAGCAAAACCAGGCAGCAACAAATGCAAAGATCAAATGCTAGCTAGATTTCTTAATGCTGGCATAGCCGTGTATGCTGATGCAGCAAAACAGATGATTTTGTATTTTTTAAGTTATATTATTACACTTTGTTTTACCCAAGGAGTCCTGACTAGATATGTATTATACATAAGGGAGAGGGTTCCCTTTCTCCATTTCAATTGATGTAGTCATAGGTAGCCAAAAGTATAATTACCAGTTGTTAATAAGAGTCACTGACTGACTAAAGAGATGCATCAATTCCAGTGCAAATGTCTCTTTGATGGAGTTAAGAAAGGAATAAATTGGATGGCTGAGGAAAAAAAATAAATTTAGCTCCACCTCTTGGGGCTTTAAATAGCTGAGCCCTGAGGTACTCTAAGCTGGAGAAGTGGGGGTGAGTAAGGGAATTCCTCTCCCCTGGGCTCTCCTCCCCCTTCAGCCATGCAGTTGACAAGGGAAGTTTCAGCACCCAGCATGTGTTATTGAAGGTGTGGATCATTTTGTGATAAATATATCCACGAGTTCTCTGAAGATAATAATAAAGAATCATAAGCCCTTCCTACACACATACATGCATCTATCTATATGTGTGTGTGTGTGTGTGCATAATATAGTCAATATGTAATATAGTAAAAATTTTAATATAGAAAGAAGCTTGTGATGTATACATATATTTAATTTATAAATGTATATATTATATAAGAAGCTAGACTAATTCCTGTTGAGTTGTTTGTCTTTACCATTCAATATTTTAATGGAAGCCTAAAAGCATATATGGTATTTCATTACCCAGTTCTTATTTGTAAAAGACTTAACTCTCCAGTGCTTTGTAAAAGGCTTAGCCTCTTGATTTTTAGCTTTTGGTGATGTCTATATGTTAGAGTTAATTAAATTTGGAAAAAAATTAGCCATCTAATCAAGATAGAGGCTCCTACAATGCATTCCATTAAGGGTTTTAAGCATGCTTTTATGTTCTATGGACTGCTACATTTATTTCTAAGTTGGGTAAACAGATAATACCCAGACAGATTGGGTAGAGACAACTGGTCATCTAAAGGAAGGAATAGCTTTAAAGATCATGACCCCAGGTAACTGAGAGTCAGGCTATGGAGAGGAGCATGAGGACTAGGAGGATTCTACAAAAAGAATGGGAATTTTTATTTGCGATAGTATTGGGACTTGAGAGCTGCATTAACTATTAGTGTATCCTATGTCTGTATCTCACTACTTTTGTAGCAGTCAGGAAGATCTGAGTTCAAATACTGCCTCAGAAACTCACTAGCTGTGTGTGACCTTGGGCAAGTCACTTTACCTTGTTTGCCTCAGTTTCCTCATCTGTAAAATTAGCTGGAGAAGGAAATGGCAAAAACCACTCTAGTATCTTTGCCAAGAAAACCCAAAATGGGGCCATGAAGGCTGAATTCAACTTTACAATATCATTACCACTTTAAGTTTGTACTTTAAGTTTGAGTCTATTCTTCTCATGGTTGTTATGTGCATTAATGGGAGGGTACACTCCAGGCTTATGAAATGATTGTGTGTACCCTCTATTCCTACTATGCCATATTATTAGTTGAGGCCTTTGCTAAAAGCTTATAGTGTTTAATGCTAATAATTAATGGGAACATGTAGAAGTAGTCAGCCAAAGGTTTACTATTAGAATGTGACAGCAGTCACCACTCTATGGATCCAACCTGGTAAGTATAAGTAGTCAGTAGCCCAGAGACAGTGTTAAATAAAAAAAAACTAGGAATTGGAGAATCTGAATAGGGTTATAGATTTATACCTATAAAGGGCCTTAGAGTTCATCTTAACCCAGTCTCTCATTTTAGAGATGAGGACCTCCTGGTAGGGCAGTTAACTTGCTAAAAGTCACAGAAAGAGTAAGAAACAGAGGAAGTGTTGAAATTAGGTCCTTAGCCTCCCAAACTATTGCTCTTTCCATTGTACCTGGATACCTTAATATTATACTCATCTATCATTCATAAAACCAAAATTATAAGAACAGAAAATTTGAAAATATATTTAGATATGAGTTATAAAAATTATCCATTTTTGTGCTGGTTTTACTTTATTCAATACAGAAAAATAAACTATGTATAACTCTATCCTCAATATTTCACTTAAATTTTTTTGTATTTCCTTTACTTTCTGGCAATTTAAATCCATCTAAAATGACTAGAGTGGACTTCTGGGCTAAGATGGTCACAGAGTAGAAGCAATGGTTTTCTCTTCACAACCAACTGATATAAAGCTCCTCAAAAGGTCAAAAATCAAAATCAGATGAGCAAAGGGGCTCTACTATAGGGCACAGCCTTGAAGGTAGATACAGTTTGGGCATTTCCATGGTATAAGGAGGTAAAATCACTCCTACCAAAGTGCGAGTTGATCACCCCTCCCCCATTCCACCTATGGCTCCAGAGTCAGAGTGAGTGCTGGGGCAATCTGTAAGTTCTGGGCGGGAGGGTGGTGGCTGAGGACACCACAAAGCCACAGACTTACCCCTGAAGGCAGCGAGACTAGGGACCCCAGGAGGTTGAGGAATGGGGAGCTTGGGCTCAGAGATAGGGCAGAGAGGGGCTGCTTACAGCAGAAATGGTGGAGACTGAAAAATAGCCTCAGGGTAAAAACCACTCTGTAGCTTGATACACAGAGACCTGCCTACCTTCCTCACTCAGACTTCTGGATGGGAAGAGAAGAAAAACTAATACAATAATGGCCACCAACACCCAAGAACTACAATCTACAACTACCAAAAAAAATAAGAAAAAGCCTCCGACTTCTTTAGAGAAAAACAGCAGACTATTATAGAGGAGGCAGCAGAGAGGGACAAACAAGCAAACACATCCAAACTTTCCAAAAAAAATGGAAATTGGTCACAAGTTCTCAAGGAACTCAAAAAGGAATTCAAGAAACAAGTAAGAAAGATAGAAGAAACTTGGCAAGAAAAGTGGGAAATAGTTCAAAAAGAAAATAACAGCCTAAAAGACAGATGGATTCCCACATGGAAAAAGAAGCCCAGAAATCACATAAAATGATAAGCAAATTGGAGACCAGAATTGACCTGCTGGAAGCCATGAAAAGCAGTGTAGCCCAAACTGAAAAAGGAAAATCAAAAGATCATAGCTGAAAACCAGTACTTATTTATTTATCCATTTATTTATTTATTTATTTATTTATGTTCTGGGAGATTCTAATAAATTAATTAATTAAGGGTGTTTTACCATGGTTACAAGATTCATGCTCTTTCCTTTCCCTTCCCCTTACCCCCTCTCATAGCTGATGCACAATTCCAATAGGTTTTACATGTGTCATTGATCAAGACCTATTTCCATATTATTGATATTTGCACTAGATGATTTATTTAGAGTCTATATCCCCAGTCTTTAAAGACTAGAATTGGGTAAGTAGAAGCTAATGATCTCACAAGACAGCAAGAATTAATAAAGCAAAGTCAAAAGAATGACAAAATAGAGGGAAATATGCGATATCTCATCGAGAAGATGACAGACCTAGAGAACAGGTCTAGGAGAGACAATTTGAGAATCACTGTTCTACTAGAAAACCTGGTGAAAAATAGAGGCCTTGACATTATGCAACAAGAAGTTATCCAAGAAAAACTGCCCTGATATTCTTAAACAAGAAGTCAAAATAGACATTGAAAAAGTCCATAGATGACCCTCTGCATTAAATCCTCAAAAGTCAACCCCCAGGAATGTAATTGGCAAATTCAAGAACTTCCAAGCTAAGGAAAAAAAATATTGCAAGGAGCCAAAAAAAGACAATTCAGATATCATGGAGCACCAATAAAGACTAAATAAGATCTGACAGGTTCTACACTAAAGGACCACAAGGCTTGAAATATGATATTCAGAAGTATAAGAGAATTGGGTTTACAACCAAGGATCACTTACCCATTAAAAGTGACTATATACTTCCAGGGGAAAGTATGAACATTTAACAAAATAGTGGATTTCGAAGTATTCCTAAAGAAAAGACCAGAACTATAATGACTAGAGTGAACACATAACTAGGAAATTATTTTCATTTTATAACCCTCTTCTCAGAGTTTCAATCAGTTGGAAACTATCATTTAACAATTTGAAGGTGGAGAGGAATGAAGTCCATAGAGCTATTAAAAGGTGGAATAATTCCTCTCCTTTAGAGAAACAACAGATGGATAGTTTTCTTTCTGACTTCCTGCCCCTCCCTTAGCTAAGTTTTGAAAGCTCATAAGTGCTTCATACATGATGTGCCAAGGCAACTGGGCTGACTACTTTCTGATGGAATGTTAATTGTATCTGAAATGATAGCTCCATGCTCTGTTCTTCCCTACTAGATATTATATACAGGGTTCAATATAAACTCTTTCACTGGGAAAGAAAATCCTATTTCCATATCACAATTTAAATCCCTATGTTAGTTGTAGTTTATTGTAATCATGAACATTTTTCAATCACCTAGTAGATATTAGATACTAGAAATAAAAAAGGAAGACTCAAAGTTCTTGTAAAGTATTTAATCTAGTTGGAAAGGCAAGATCTGTTTCAACTAGTTCAGCCATCATGATACCTACTCTCCATTCACAGTACTGAATCAGTTAAATGAAATTCTTTCCCAATTTCACATTTGGGAGACATAATTAGAACACACTCAAAGGCTATCTAAAGTAATCAAAGCCTAAACAGCAACCTCCTCTAAAATGCAAATGACCATTTAGTCTTTGTTTGAAGACCTCTGGTCATTTCCTTGGATTCTTGTACCCCTTATTTCTGTAACATTTATTTGATACCTTGTATTGTTAGTTGTCTATGTGCAATTTCCCTAATAAGATTGGAAGCTGCTTTACAAAAACTTCCCTTAGAATGCCTAATAAAAGATGCTCAATACACATTGAAAAAAATTGACTGGTTGACTAAGAGTCAAATCACTTTTTTTTTAGTTTAGTTTTTTTGTAATCAAAGGAAGCTTAGCAGTATCTAATAAGATCTTATGTTTTTAAGTTTGTGTAGTACAGAAGGGTTTTAAACAGCCTTTAACCTTGATAAACCTTAATAATTTCTCACTATTCCTTGCTTAGTTAGGAACATAGATTAAACTGAACCTTCAGAGTTTTTTTTTTAACCTATAAGTATTCCAATAACCATTCTTAACTTGCCTGAGGCTTTTGCTCTTTCTATCAGTTCTGGTAGTTTTACAATCATCTCTCATTTCTTGCTGGAATGCTAGTAACAATTTAAGACATATCAAATGATACCTTGCTGTTCCATGGTTCATAAAACATTTTTCTCAGAAACAAGAAGAATGCTTTTATCAACGACTGCTTTAAAAAAAAGTGCTTTTAGTTTTCTGTCTTCCAAGAACACTCATATTTGAACAGAAAAATTTTATTACTGACACTGTATTTCTAGAAAATGTATATTTAGTTTCCTAGTGATCCTGATTGTTCATACATCTCAGAGGCAAAGAGTGGGCTACTAAGGAAAAGCCCTCCAGGAGATTATATTGAATAATGATGAAGTTTAGTGGAATAGTTGGTATATGATTCATCTATTACCTTGTTTCACATGGAAACTAACTTCATCTCTTTGCTGGTTGATTTAAGTGCCCTTGGCTTTTTTTCCTCATGTCACACACACACACACACACACAAACCATACAGGTAATAGATACACACATACATATATACATACATACAAGTGGATAAACATGCAGGTGCACATATGTGTACACATATAATATTTATCTAAGATTTTATGGGCCCAAATTAAATAACATACAAATGAATCTTGAACAAAATTTGAGGATAAATTTTTATTTTGGTTCAAAGAAGGAATATCAGAACACTAATCTTCTCAACTTGGATGAATGGGAAAAAATCAACATATTTCATTGTGGAAACGTATAGAAACCAGTAGCATTTTTCCTTAAAATAATAGAATAGTTATGTTCCTGAAAATTCTACTATTAAAATGATTAAGTAAATCCCATTTTTCAATGAACTGTAATATAAAATCATAATCTGTTTTCTCCTAAGGAAAATGGTCCCTAAATGAAATGATGTCAGTTAAAATAGAGAAAATCCTTTAAAAATCTGACATTTATTTTAATAATAATCATCATCTTTATGGAAGTATTCTACATTTAAAGGTAAAATGGCCACTTAATAAGACCATAATAATATGCTAAATATTAGTAATAAAGTTTTATAATGCCAAAGAAGTCATACAATTAAAAAATGGTAAAATGTAGTAAGTTACCATCAACTCATAATTAAAACTTACTCTGCTTCATATTTTTCCACCAGAGATTTATTGATGTATAAATATTTAGCAGTTAGGTTGTTTTTCAGCAGCATCAAATTATTTTAACACTTTGAACTTTATATCTAAAGTTGATTCTTATTTTTCCCCCCTTCCCTTCCCTCCAATTTAAATTCAATGTTCTCTTTCAGGACTCATTTGCCCAGTAACAATTATATAACTTCCTTAGATAGGAAGAAATTACAGGAACTCTGACTGAGATATACAATCCTTGCTTAGCAATGAAAGTTCCAGGGTGATAGAACTAGGGATTGTTCTCAAGAGTTGGACAAGTCCTCACAACCCATCTAATTGAATCTGTATCAGAAGAGAACATCCTTCTTTAAAAATCTCCAGAGACATAGAATGCATTGTCTTCTGAGTTAGGCCTCTCAATTTTTGACTTTTATTTTATTTAAAAAAATATATCAAGGCTCAATTTACTTTACTTTAACATGTAAGCATTACTCCTGGTCTTTTAGTTTTGGCTTCTGGGAAAGGGATGAAACGTCTTCTTCATGGTAACTTAAAAAAATTAGAGAAGATAGTAATCCTTATATCTTTTCCAAGGTAAATATCACTATTTCTTTCAGTGGACCCTCATAAGACATAGTTTCGAGTGCTCCCACTATTTCTGATACCATCACTATTTAATTCAAATTACTAAATGTTCATCCTAAATCCTAAGTTACATGCAGTGAATGAGATGTTGCAGCACATGCTGAATTGCTAGGCAGCTGAAATTTACTTTTAAAAACATTGTAGACTCTATTTACAATCACTATTTACAGGGTAGTTTTTTGCTTTTCTATTCCATTATTATATGTATTTTAATTGGTTTATCAACTTCCATTGGATTTATCCACTTAAACCATATGATCTTGGTTGGCTATGGAATTAATAACATAACTTTTTCATTTTCAATCAAATGGGAAATCAAGGATTTACTGGAGTGATTGCTTCACTTAGAGTCTAGCCTCCAAAAGTTGAAGTTATATGAGACAGATTTAAAGCTCTGTGTACGATAGCAATACCACCATCAGGAAAAAGAAAAATAACTATGTAAATAGTGACTAATGATGTGAATATTGATAAAATTGTATAAATATTATTGTACCATAAAATTAATAAAGCCAAATGTATGAATATTTTCAAATTTCATTGGAAATATTCATATATAACACACACACACACATATATATATGTATATACATATATAAACTCAGATTTTACTAAAGGGTTTAGAAGTCATCAAGTCATGTACAATTTTTTCTGTTTAGAGGAGTACCAGGTCTATGCAACTGTGAAAAGAATGATAGAGAATATTGACCTAAACTATGGTATCCAGAATGGAAGACAACACTCCATGTGTTTGGCCATAGATAAAGTTCAGCAAAGATTTCCACTTTCTTCATTCTGGACCCAATGTCACCATTAATACAGCCTAAAATTGTTAGTCTTATTTTTCTTATTTAACACAATATTCCAGATTTGGTTTGACAGGAGTAGAGCCCACTGGGAGCATCACTTTCTTATTTTTACAGACTACATCACTGTAGTCTTTTTTTTTTTTAATTAAAACTCACGTTGAGTTTCTAGTCCACAAAATCCTTCAGTTATTTTTCAAAGGAAGTGATGTATAGTTTCTCCTCCCCTACTATATACTTGTGAATTTGATTTTTTGTATCCACATGTAAGACCTTACATTTGTTCTTTTTGAATTATATTTTATTAATTTTAAGGAAGTCCTTTCCCCTACAATATTATATCTTGCCAAGATCTTTTTGCATTAGAACTCTGTCACCCAGTGTTAGTCATCCCCACCCCAAGCTTTGTGTCATTAGCAAATCTGAAGAGCATGTTTTATCCAACTGTTTTATCAATTCCTTTATCCAATTCACTAACAATAATGTTTAGCAACACAGGGGCACTTAACAGAAGACCTTCCTGTTGACAGAAAATGTCTCTTGAGTCTAGCCATTTAAGTTCAAATCCATTTAAACATATTATTATGTTGGTATTTCTCCAGATTTTTGGAGTGATATTTTATCATTTTATTCAAATCTAGGAAGAGAAGGAAGGAAATACTCAATAATTTAGCACCTGTTTTGTGCCAGGAACTCTACAAATATTATCTCATTAGATCTTCACAACAACCCTGGGTGATTGATGTTGTTTCTATTATTTATTCGTGCTTTAGACTTAAGGAAACTGAGGCAGGCAAGAATTAAGTGACTTACTTAGAAAGTCACAGTTAGTAAATGCCTGAGGTCACATTTGAACTCAGGGGCTTCCCAACTCTAGGTACAAAGTTCTATTTACTGTACCACTTAGCTAACTCTCTATCTATAGTGTTGTTCTAAACTTTCTGATTAGTAATAGAAAGTTTTCCTATGCAAAAATGAAGTAAGCTTTCTTTGCCATGATCTGTCCTTGATGAAGCATGCCTGTTCTTTGTAATTATCACTTCCTTTCTCTTTATGTTCACTATTAAAAAATTGCTCTAGGATTTTTCAAAGAATTGAAGTAAATTTCATTGGCTGTGGTTTTAGACGATTTTCTTACCTTTTTTCTTTATTAAACTAGAACAACCCTTGTCTTTCTCCAACCCTATGGTTCTTCTCACATTCTCTAGAACTTTCCAATGTCACAATCAGTTCTTTTAGTGCCCCTCAGTGTCATTCCCATCAGTCAAGTGGCTTAGATTTGTCATTGCTATGCCCTTATTTAGCCTTGAGATCATGTTTGCCATTAATCAAATTAATATTATTTCATTTTAGTCATTCTCTTTGACAGAGAAAACAAACACAAAATACCATTTGAGAAACTCTGCTTTTTCTTTGATCCCTTTCACATTAAATATGTTTGTGTGCTAAGAAATCTGCAAAGGTATTCACACCTCTCATTGAGGAAGCACAGTTTACTGGAATTGGGCCACTATTGCAATCAGAAGTGACGTGGGCTCCAGACCCACCTCTGAAAGATAACGGTTATTGGGTTCTAGGTAAGTCATATATATCCTTTTTGAGCTAGAGTTACTCTTCTGTAAAAAGAGTTTAATGGCACCTCCCCAAAGAGTAATTGTGAAACTAACATAATATGTGTGAAGTATTTTGCAAATTTCAGAGTGCTTTAAAATGTCAGCCATTATTATCATTAATGTAAATAAAATGTACTCTTATGTATTTTTATTCCAGTTAAGTCACATCTCACAAAGACTCGATACTTATGAGGCTGAATTTACCATTTTTTCTCGCTTTAGTTCACTCATTGATTATTTTTACTTTATGAATTTCTATATAGACACGAGGTAATGAATTTTATTTCTTTCCCTTCCTTGGATGTTTTATTCTGTGAATTATTTGCCCTTTCTGCTGATATTCTCCTTGTTACCCACTTCCTCTTCATTTTCAATTTAAATCTTTATACAATTTACAAGTTTCTAGCCAAATATATATTTTACCAGACCTTACTAGATACATTTCATCCTTGGTTTAGGGCCAATCATTTTTATGCCATAAATTATGTTGCAGAAACCAAATCTTATACTCAAGACATCAACCATTCCCTTTGATAAGGTGACACAGGAAGGTGGCATGCTGGATAAATGTTGGCCTTGAAATAAAAAAAGATGTGAGTTCAAATCCTATGCTAGATACTAGATATATAACCCTGGATAAGTCATTTAATCTCTGCCAGCCTAAGTAGTCTCCTCTATAAAATGGAGAAGATAATAGTACCTACTTCATAGAGCTGGTATGAGGATCAAATAGAATAACACTTGTAAAGCATTTGTAAAACTTAAATTACTATATAAAGGCTAGCTCTTATCATTACTTTCCCAAATCTTGCCCATTACTTGACCACAGGAATAATGAAAATGACAACTATGTCATTGAGGTCTTTAGCTTCTTGGTTAGTTTTTGTTTGATGAGGCATATAGTTGCCTAGAAAATATTATCTGATAACAACAAGCAAGTTAAGAGCTCATGCTTGGTTTGACCATTTTCTTCCAACTTAGTGGTTGAAATAAATTTAGTAGTTTTTTAAAAATTTTTATTAGAGGTCAGTTAACAGCATAATTGGATGTTCAACTAAGCAAAACATTGGAAAACCACCTACTATCCCTATAATACATCTCATTCTAGTGCTTGGACAGCTCAAATTTTTTATGAAACTTCATTTTTATATTGCACTCACAAGTAGAACTGAAGCTCTTAGAAGGCAAAGATTGTTTAATTTTAAAATTTGAATCTTTATCATCTTGCATAATACCTTGAAAAATAATTGTGCCTAATAAGTACTTGCTGAATTGATTTGAAATTTCTTTCCTTGTAACTCCCATTACATAATAGTATTACTGCTCTCTGGGAATAAGCTTAACAAATATAATGATCCCTCCTCCATATTATTCTAATAAAACGTTTGAAGAGGACAGTTTTGTTTTCACTAAATCATCTCTTTTTGGGGAATGTGGAGTTCCTGCAACTATTCTGAATGTGACATTGTCCAAGCCTCTAAATATTCTGGTCACCTTCCTTTGTACATGTGAAACTATGAAGATCTAATCCCCAGAACTAAATTTAGACACCATGTGGCTAAATCATTTGTTCATTTATGATGTTTTATAATATAGATCTTGTGTATTTATTATCTCTTTAGGCTCTTTAAGGCTAGAGAATATTAAACTTGATAACCTGCATAGCACCGGACATGGTAAGTGTTCATTAAACACCTGTAGAATATGACCTTAACTGGCTTCCATTGTTCAGGAGTATCATATTCAACAGGCAGCTAATTCAGGGGCTCTTACATACTAAATGAAGAATGACATAACCCACAGAAAGTCAATTTGAGGAGGTAGAGAACATGAACAACTTGGGGAAATAAAGGGAAGTTTTCATAGAACTGGTAACATTTAGTCTGAGTTTTGAAGGAAAGTAAATATTCTGAGTGCCAGAGATGAAGAGGGAGTGAATTACTGACACAGGTGACTATAAGAAGAAAAGATATATGAGATGGAAAGTCAAGAGTGGAAGAGCTGTTGGTCCAGTTTGCCTAGTGTTAAATGTCTGAATTTGAATCATGTGGAAAAAAGGCTGGAAATAGAGTAAAGAGACAGATTATTTACGGTAATAGTGTAAATCACAAATAGAAATGGATTCCAAAGGGCCATATCGACACTATGTAGTATACTGCATTTGTTTTTATGTATTTTGTTAAATCTTTCTCAATTACATTTTAATCTGGTTGAGAAGGTTTTGTGGGGTGGAGGGATGATTTGACACCTATAATATAAAATCTTAAATGTCAATTGCTGAATTTGGTTTTTATGTGGAGTTAGTGAGGGTTGGAGGTCACTGAATGTATGTGTGTGCATGAGAGAAATGCGATCTGAATTGTGCCTTAGGAAATTTATTTTAGCACAAATATGCAGGATAGTTTGGAGGGGAGTCACACTGAGAGCAGGGAGACTGCTTAGGAGGCTATTTCAATAGTTGAGGGAAAATTGGTGATGAAGGATTTTAATATGATTATGACTATTTGAGTGGTGAGAAGAGGATAGATATGTAAGATACTATGAATGAAGGAATGACAATTGTTTGGTATCTAATTGGATATGGTAGAATGGAGAATGAGGAGACAAGAATGGCTGAAGTTACAAATCTGGGTGGACTGAGAATATGGTGGTTTTCTTGAACAAAAAAAAAGTTTGGAAGAGCTAACTTTAGTAGGAATGGAAGAAGGGGATATTTGTTTTAGATATGTTTATAGGATTTCCATATGAGGTATCAAATAGTCAGGCTATAACAGGATATATAGATTTGGGTGGCCGCTGTGTAAAAATGATAATATATATTTCCATGAGTTCAATGAACACCAAGGGAAAGCTTAAAATATTGAGAAAAAAAACACAGGGCCACCCATGCTTAGTTGGAAGATATATATTATAATTCAGCAAAGGAGAATGAAGGAGGAAGAATTAAATCAAATAATGAGAATATTTTTTAATTGATTATACATATCTAACTTCTTCAAGCCAAGCAAAATTGGCATCTCTTAATATAGTCAATGTCACCTAATCAATAAGAATCTTTCTATCTGTCTTAGGATTAGATTTAGATATACACAATTTGGAAACTGTTTACATTTTTCTGGCAAGCTGAAATGTAAAGCATTAGGATACGGTCCAATTGAAAATTCAAACATATGTTGTGGCAATTTTTTCTATGTTAAAAACATCATAATCTCATTTATATCATTTAGGATTTGTGACAACAGATCTTCCTCAAGCCCATAAGGAAATTATCAATTCATTATCTATAAAAACAAAGCCATTATTCTAGATTGCCATGTAATTTTTTTAGCCTGTCGTTGGATAAATCATGCATAGACAGAAAGAATAAAATGACATTGTAGTTAATTTAAAAATTGCTTATGACACATACAATGAAAAATATGTGAAATATTTTATTTCTAATTGACATAAATGGATTTTCAAAAAAAAGTTTATTGATATTTAAAAGGCACAATTATCCTCAATTATAGCAGATGACTTATGGAAATTCATAAAGAAATGTAATTAATTTATTGTCATAAAATATATTATTAGAGGCATAATGGCTTTAGTAGAGGCCTTTGAATCAGGAATGTCTGAGTGTGAATTCTCTCTCCTTACTAGCTGAATAATGAAGGGCAAGCCACTTCTCAGTTTTCTCATATGTAAAGTGGAGATAACATCTGATATGCCTACCTTCCAAAGAAAAATATATTTAAATCAAGAATTGCTTATTGAACACCTATGTGTCAAGCACTAGGCCCTGGGGACATAAACAAAAAAAGTTCCAGCTTTCAAGGACCTTACATTCTAAGAAGAAATGATGTGTACAGAGAAATAAATGCAATCAATGTGCCTACCCACAGGTGGGTATTATGTATGAGCAATACATATATGTGTATATTTATATATATATATTTGCAGATATATTTACTGCTTATAAATAAGGTTTTCTAAAAGTCTTAATGAAGTTTTAAGTTATTAAAGCTAAATACTAAAGTTATCTCATAAACAAAGTTACCTGTGTGATGTGGTTTTTGTTGGGAGGAATATTAAACTAGTAGAATTAGAAAGGTTTAAGGAAAGAGTTGTCTCTTAGCTTCAAAGAGGGAGGGGAGGGTGTAAAGGAAGAACATTCTAGGTATGGAAGACTATCTAGGAAAATGCATGGTGATAAGAAATGGAATGTTATATATGGGAAACAGAAAGTAGACCATTTTGGCTGGAATGTAAGTGGACCCAAGGGGAAGTTATTGTAAAATCAATCCTCAAAGATAGGTTGAAGCTAGACTGTGAAGAACTTTAAATGCCAAAAAGTTTTTGTTTTTATCTTCGAGATAACAAGAAACCCATGAAGTTTCTTGATATAATAACTGACCAGATATGTAAAGTGTTTTGCAAACATAGTAAATGTAAATTATTAATATTACCAAGTAAGCACAACAATAATATAGAAATTTTATTCTTTACACATCATGGTTTAGGCTGTAAAATGATGGTATTTAGGTCTCTCTGGAATGAATACATTGTCTTCATCCCTCACCTTTCTCTTAACTATACTTTCTTAGATCCCCAGTCTCAGCTGAGTGCATGATTTGCAGCTGAAATAAGGCCAAATGCTTAACACTGAAGCATTGTCTATTCAATAAATATCTGTGGAAATGAATAAGGAGATTTTAGGGGATCAAGACAGAGGGGAAATGGTAAGGAGAGATATTCTGTGGGCAACTGAGAAGAAAGAAGAAATAGAATAGGAAGAAGAAACAGAAGGAAAAAAAGAAGAGAAATGATGAGGATAGAGAAAGAAGTGGGAGAAGGAGTGAAGAGAAAAGGAAAGTAGGCTGTAGAAAAAGAAAGAGGGAAGGTAGATTGTAATCTAAGGCTAAAGAAAGGCCCAATGGCCTCAGGCCACTGAGAAAAAGCCTGGACCTAATCCTTATCAAAATCAAGGATTCTCTGACCAGTTTGATCTAAAAATTCTTCCTGTAAACAAAGGGACATTTTATTGCTTTTGCTTTTTTTTTTTTTAAATGTTTTCTTCTAGAGCTGTACTATAACTATGAGTGCTGGAATAAAACAGTTTCTTAAAATTCAAGTTTCAGATATCACAGAGGGGAATGATGAGGTATATGTTGGATCTGAGCAATAAAATGACCAATGAAGTCCTGGGAAAGAGAAGTGGTATCCAGAATATCCTATGAAAGATGTGGGAAGAGAAAAGGTCTGCTAGTCAAACAGCAAAAATAAGGGATGATGAGCAGTTCTTAGTTATTGTGTTCAGTTGGCCGCTATACAATGTCAATTTGATCAAGACTTCAGCAGAGTAGGAGAAACCCTTGAAGATATAGAGGAGGTCATGGCCAAGAGTCTTGAGTGATAAAAGGATGTGGATAGAAGACAGACTGGGAAGGAATCACTTTCCACACATCATAGATCTACAGATGACTCTGGAGTCATCAGGTCCAACTCCTTCATTTTCTAGCAGAAGAAACTCAGGCTCAGGGAGGTTAAAGGGCTGAATTACAAAGACCTAGCTTAATTCTTCATTGCAAAAATAATTTAATGATAAATTAATTTACAGTGATGTTATTTAGTACTAAGAAGGCAAAAGTTACGTTGTAAAGACTTACACAAGAAAGAAAACAAAGTTCAAATCAGTCTAATTCACTTAGATAAATCTGTTTTGTTTTTTATAAACATTATTCCCTCTGCCATGAGGTAGGAAATTCCTATGAGTTGTGGTGAATATGTATAATTGGCTAAATTTTTCAGTAATGTCTGAATCTTTTTCAAGCTTCTCTGGCTTCCTTCAAGTTCCAACTAAAATCCTTCTCCAGGAATCCGTGCCTGATCCCTCTTGGTTCTATTGCCTTTCTCTGTTGAATATCTCCAATTTATCCTGAATCAGAAGAGGAGTGTCCCAGAATAGAGGTTTATCACAATGGCAAAGTGAGCACTGAGGGGAAGAAAACAAATTCCAGAGAAAGTCTAGGCATGAGTGAGATGGGAACTTTCCTAAAATGCTGGTCTCAAAGAGAGAGCCACCAATTAGGAGAAGATGGTCCTAGGGGAGAAGTTTCTCTGGCTGGCAAGGAAGAGGAGGAGAAGTCTGGAAAGAGTGTCAAGATACACCTTTAAAAGTTTTGTATGGTAAAATATAATTTCCCATTATCTTCTTCCATAATGCTTTGGCAAATAAATTAGTACTCTAAAATAGTGTTGCTTTAGGGTTCCATGCCTATGTATAAGAATACATTCTAAATTTTAATTTTTTAATATATTAATAAATGGCATTTTTGTATACCTTTAAAATACTAAAATTTTGGGGAGGTTTTTAGAAAATGTAATATGGTAGATATTTTCTCAGGAAATAATTCTTGCATGTGTATACAGTATTTTCTGACCTTTATAGTGTATAGATGACCTTTCCCCTTAGACCTCATGTAATATTTCATTTTATAGCACCATAATGAGTGGACTAATCGCATAACTTTATGTTTCTGCTGGACAATAAGTTGCCTGAGGGCAGGGACTATCATTTATCTATACTTTACATCTTCTTTAACATCTAATCTGTGATCTGCATGCATTAGGTATCTAGTCACTGAATAAACTGAATGAATGAATAAATGGATGGAAAGACACCAAAGAACCTCTTCCTTAAAAAATTTTTTCTTGTTCTTAGTTCAATTTCCTTCCTTATGAAGCAAACATTTCTCTACTAATTCATACTTCAATATCTTATCATAGGGTGAAAGTAATTAATAAGTTCTCAAAAACTATGCCACTGGGATGTAAACTCTGTCAGGTCATACCAAAGCTATTGAGTAAGGACTCAGAATAGACTGGCTATTGGCCATGAGCTTAGTTCACAAGAAACCCACCTGCCAGAAGGTTGGCTCCAAGGGGGAGAATGTTTCTTGACTTTGTAACCACTCATGAATACCATCAACTAAGGCATGTACAATGTATACTGATAAAAGTTTACTAACATTGAGGAAATGACAGATCTTTTGAAGAATTAGCCTAGAATTTGCATTAAATATAGCACTTATATATAACATGAATCTTTATAACTGACACCAAATGCTATTTAACTATTAACAAATTAAATGCATTATTTAAGCAATATCTCCTTCGTCTGTAACATTAAGCCTATAATATGAAATATACTTTCAATGAAATAGCTTGCTATAAAAGGTTTGTTTTTTGGCAGAGTGGCATGTGTCTGCCTCTGTTTTGTAGACATTGACCTTCTTTTGAAAAGCTAAATAAGAACAAATAAATTAGAGCGTGGAGGGAGTAAAATCCATCAAGTCTTTGGATCACCTGAAACATTATTTAATTTAAATGTAATCTTGATATGTCATGAAAGTAATGTGATTTATTTTATAATAGATGAAGTTTTCTAAACATTGAATTTTAGTATTAATCATTTTGAAAGTTATTAAAATATTGTAGACATATTTGAATGTATGTTCTTGTAAATTTTTTAAAAATAGGTTTTTTATGGCAGAAAAAAAGTCAATAGACTTGAAAAGGTAGAAAAGTGATGTATGGATGTATGCATTGAACTCAAAGCAAATATTCTAGAAAATAAGCTACTTTAAAAGAGATTCCATCCATTTAAAACCTTTTCATTTACACCAAAATTTCTGGAAATTAGAAGTCTTAGAAACAAAAATAGAGAAGAGAGAATCTGTATTTTTTAAAGCATATAACTATCCACCAATCAGATGGGTAGGCAAGATTTAGACTTAAAACAGGGAGTTGGTGGGGGGCAGAATCACCAATGTAGAATTTTGAAGATAGGAAATTTACTTTACATGTCCTTTCTCTATACCTTTTCTCATCTTTCATTCTCTCTTTTTCTCTCTCTCTCCAAGGAAAGGGAGGAAAAAATCTACATTTTTGCTCACCTGAAGGGATAAGATCAAGGGAATTGGCCAAAATAGTGGGTCAATCAGTTTCAATGGTCAGGAATTCATTTGCAAAAACAAGTGTTTGTATCAGCCATTAAAGAATCAAGATGTTCATCATCATCTGATAGCAGCCTTAGTATGGGCATTTCTGCCTCTTAGGAAAGAGATTGGCCTAACCTGGACTTGAATATGATCAGGAGTACCAGTGAGTGAACAAATTGTTGAAGCTTATATATAAGGAGCAAGAGATGTTTATATTGCAACCTAAATATACACTCCGTGAAATTTTTCATTGACCTTTCAGTCAAGTACCACTTTAATTTCTTTGATACCATTTTGTTTCATACAATTTACAGGCACATAGAATCACTAGGAGGAAAAATATCATCTTTTTTTTCCCCCTTAAAGATACACAAGGGAATTATTGAAAGCATTGCTTAATTTCTCAAGATTCAGCTAAATTCTGCGTGGGGCAGCTAAGTGGTACAATGGATAGAGTGCCAGATCTGAAGTCAGGAAGATTCATCTTGAAAACTAAGCAACTGAATAAAAACAAAGCTTTCTGTTCCTATTCAATTTTGAGCTCAGACCTCTATAGTGCCTGCCTAAAATACATTTAAGGATAGAATGACTCAGAGAATCTCAGACTCAGAAAGGACCTTGGATGTTATATTGTCAAATTGGAATCTGAACAGGAATTCTATCTTTGACAACCTTAACAACTGACAACATGATTCCCGATTTGGTATTTCCATTAATGGGGAACCCACAACACTCTGAGGCAACTCATTCCACTCTAGGACTATTCTGATTGTTAGGCAGTTTCTCTTAGTTCTGTTTCTCTGTAATTTCTAATCTATTGGTTTTACCTGAATCACTGGATCCAGTTAGAACAAAGTCTAATCCCTCTAGATTTTTATTATTGTTTGGTCATTTTAGTTGTGACTGACTATTTATGGCCCCATTTGGGGATTTCTTGGCAAAGATACTGGAGTGATTTGCAATTTCCTTCTCCATCTTATTTTATAGAGGAAGAAATTGGGCCTTAGGTGATTTACCCACCCAGCTGTAAGTATCTAAGGCTGCACTGGAATTCAGGAAAAATGAGTTTTCTTAACTTGAGGCCCCATCAACAATATCTTACTGTTGATGTAATGGGCTGTCCGTTTAACTTTGTCACAATTCTGTACAATATATATTTTATCCATTTTCTTTTCTATATGCATAGCTAGGCTCATCTCTTTTGAATGACAACAGATCTCATTTACATTACTTTATGAAATTCTAGGTCATGGGGTAATCAGTATGATGCCATTTGCCAATGGAAGCATATGTAGTTCTATTCTATAAGTAGGGAAATTATGGCTTGTTCATGTGAAATCAGGCTGGGCAGTAGATACCATGTAGACTGTGCATATATGTATGTGTGTGTTACAAATATATATTTTCTTTTTTTCAAAAGGGATGGTGAGGTGGTAAGGGGAAAAGAAAATAGATTTCTGTTAATTTTTAAAAGTAGAGAGGTTATAGAGGGTGCTGTACATGTGAAATATTAAATGCACTTTCAAGTGAGATTGTTCTATTATTTTTACTTTGTTATAGGAGACATCTCATGAAGTAGGAGTAATCTATAAAAATTTGTATCGTAAAAATTAAAACATTAATAAAAATATTTCTTGGCCAAAGAGAAAAAAAGGGAAAATATTCCCATTTCCCTTCATAAAATTTTATAGCATTTAACAATTTTCCATGATATTTCATAAAAACATCAGGAAATTTTCTTCTGATATATTCTGAGACACCACACTATTTGTATTTTCACTGGTATCTCATGCCTGAGTTGCTGTCACCACTTTCTGAGTGTCTTTTCTGGCTTTCCACTTTATTATATAGGATTAAATATACTGATCCCAGACTCATCTTAGAAATGTCACTTTCATTACGTCGCTCCTCTGCTAAAACAACAACAACAAGGTCAACAATAAAAAATCTTCAATAATTCTTTATTTCTTATTTCATCAAGTTTAATCTCTGCTTGGCTTTCACAGCTTGCCTCCACTTATCCAAACATTTACCACTGTTCTGCACCAAACACTATTGTAGAAATCCCTCTTCCCTGTGACCTTCCATTGTTTCCACTTACTAATCCTCAGATTTAGATAATTCCTAAACACAGAGGCAACCTGATATAGTTAAAAGAATGATGGATTTGGAACTATATTCCCAAAGTTATCAAATTCTGCATATATTTTGACACAGATATAGCCCTTTTAATCCTTGACTAGATCAGAAAAAGACAAAGGAAAAATATATATGTGTACCAAAATATTTATAGCAGTTTTTTTCATTGTAGCCCCAAATTAAAAACTAAGGCATCAGGTACCAGAACAGATAGAATATTGGAGTTAAATCAGGAAGTTCAGTTATTTTTCTTGTGTGTCCAACTCTTTGTGACCCCATTTAGGATTGCTTGACAGTACACTATAGTAGTTTGCCTTTTTTTCCATCTCCAGTGGATTAAGGCAAATAGAAGTTAAGTGATTTGCCAAGGGCAACACAGCTTTTAAGGGTATGGGGTTAGATTTGAACTCAGGAAGATGTCTTCATAAGTCTGGGCCCAGAACTCTATTCCTTATGACACCTAGCTGCCCCTTAAAATGCTTTCTAGCTGTGTAATCCAGGGCAAATTACTTAACTTTTATTTACCTCAGCTTTCTCATCTATTGAATGAGAATAATATCATCTACTTCCTAGGGGTGCTGTGAGGATCCAATGAGATAATATTTGTAAAGCACTTTGCAAACCTTAAAGTACCATATAAATGCTAGTTGTTGTAGCTATGATGATGATGATGATGATGCAGTGGCTAAACAAATTTTGGCATATGAGTGGACTATTGTCATAAGAAGTGGAAAAATAATGGACAGTGTTGGTGGAAATTGGGAAGAACTCTATGAACAGATTCCGAACAAAGGAGAATTATGAGATGAATTCCTATGACATGATTGAGAAAAAACAACTTTGAAAGCTTTAGAACTCTAGTCAAAGCAACGAAAAACCAGATGTCTTGAGGACTGAAGAAGAAACAAGCTAATCACCTCTTACCAAGGAGTAATGAACTTATAATACAAAATAAGGCATATATTTTTGGACATGGTGAATTCAGAAATATATTTTGGCTGACCTATTTATGTTTTTGGGGGGAATTTAATTTTTTATTTTTCAACTAGGGAGACACTGGAAAGAAGAGAACAAATGCTTGTAAAATAAATGCAGAGGATAAAGGAACAAAAGAAAAAAAGAGATTGCTGGAGTTTTGGAGTTAGAAAATGGCTACACCTTGGAGTCCCCATTTGTAAAATGAGTAGTTTGCCCTACATTATTGATGAGGTCTCAGAGCTTAAGACTCATTAAATATTTCTTGATTAGTTAACTATGAGGATTCTTTATTTAAGTAAAGGAAAGAATTATCTTTCATCTCATGCCAGTAACACTGCTATGTCTATAGAGTCTTTAGGCTTTGTGAAAAAAAAAAAAAACTAAATGAGGGGTGGGCTTTGAAAGTGGCAGAGTCTGCAATCTTACTGTGCTGCTACTCTTAATAGCTAGAGGAAATTGAAGATTAAAGTGAGCATACTTCATAAATAATCTGGAAGAGGTAGAAAACAGTAAACTCTTCAGTATTCTTGTGGAAATTAAGCTCTGAAGGCTAGTGAAATCCCAAAATGATAGAACAAAACTGCAGGAAGATCTAACAGTGCTGAGAGTTTGCAGAAAAATGGCAGCTCAGCTTGAGGGTAAGCAACTATAAGGTCTCCAGGGGAAAATAACCCAAATAATGCTTATAGTTATCAATATCCATTTCTTTAGCTATTACACAACAGCTCAGGACATGGATAGGAGAGACATCATCCAGTTCCCTTTAGGGCATCAAACAAATGTGCTGCCATAGTCCCCAAAGTTTAGCATAAAATACAAAAAAAAAATAGTGACCTGGGACAAAAATATACTATACTTGTATTGGTCATTCTGTCTTTTTGGTCACTGCTACCTAAGAACCTATGAACGGAATTTATCATGAAGATGGAAAAAGAGATGGAGGAGGGCAACTAACTAGACAATGAGAAGAAATTCAATGTAGTGTCTAGAATAAAAGGCAATAAATACTCTTGCTCTATCACATTTGAGTTTTGTGACAATTTTTGGTATTGATTTTAGGAAGGATATTGGCAAACTGGACTGATATCCAGAGGAAGGTCTCCAGAATAGTGAATAGATGCAAATCTTGCTATATGAGGATTTTTTAAAGGACTCTATGATGGAGAAGAAAAAACCTAGGGTGGAGCATGATTTTACTTCTCAAGTATTTGTTTATAGAAGAATATATTCATTTTATTTGGCCCCTGGGAGCAAAACAAAGCATGATGAATTAAAGATATGGGGAAGAAAATTAAGAAGCCTTAGCAACGTTTAAAAGTAGAATGGGCTATGGTCAGAGGTTTTCAATGAGAGGCTTGATGAACACTTGCCAAGAATGTTGTAATGGGAATTTGTGCTTTAGGAAGATAGTAGACCAGGATCATTTATGGCACCTTCTGCTGCTAAGATTCTATGAGTTTATGATTCTCAAAAGGAGTTTCTCTATAAGAACAGATTAATAATTAGAATTCTTTAGTCTGCAAATATGAAGTATGAGAAAGGAAAGATTCACAGATTGATGGATTAATAGATGATTAAAACTAAAAAGAGCCTTAGGGATAATTTGGTATATCAGTATCCCCCTCTCCTAGCCATATTTTGTAGTAGAGATCCCAGAGAAATGAAATGACTTTGCTCTACATCACACAGTTTGTTTGCTCAAGGAGACTTGAACCCACTTCTTCTGACTTTTATCTAGTTCAATGTAATTTCCATTGCTCCACCCCTAGAAGATGTGTGTATAAAAAATAAAATAAAATGCATCTCTGAAGAATGAACTTTTAAATACTTCAAAAACCTTGGTATATTAGGATTAATTATAGGGTAATGCTTTAAGCTTGAATGAATTTCAGTTTAATACAGTATATAATAAGCACATGAAACTTATTATACTAAGGGGTTTAAAATACAAAAAAATATATTTTAGGTTGCATTTATATAAATCTATCGATGAAAGAGTGTCAACACTTTAGTAATAGCCAGAGAATAGGTCTAAATTTTGAAAGTCAAGGTTATGGAAGGCAATGATGAAATGCTATAAAATGTTCCTTATCAGTCAATAAGAATTTATTAAATTTATACTATATCGTAACACTTAGGTGCAAAATATTGAGCTACCTGGAACTTGAGCTTTTGCTAAGAAGTATGAGAATATATATAAAATATGCTAAATTAAGGATATACTGGGGTATATTTATTCATTCATTTACTGGTTCACTATATGTTTATTAAGCTTTTGATTGTATGTAGTATATGACACTCTGAAATTTTCTATTAAGTTCTCTGCCTGAACTTCATACCCTGAATGGTAATGATGATAAAGTACCTAAATATAAAAAAATAATAGAAGGAAAAAATCACTCTTAGAATTATATTCCGGGGAAGTCACCCTAGGATAGACATTTTGAAACTCCACTGACATATCCTATCATGTAATGCTTTAAAAATATAGCTCTATCTCTAAGTAATTTACAGGAATAAAAAGAGAATTGATAGAGCAGGGCTGTCAGGATGAATCAATGTGGTCCACATATGAGTTTCTAAGCCTCGTCTGGGGGGTGAAGCTATGTTTGTGGGAAAGAAGTAGGGAAAAGTAAACTGCCTCAATTCCTAAGTAGAAGTAAAATTCAGACTGCAGTGTGTTTTTATGCTTGCCTCACAAACCTGTTAAGGTACCAGTCTACATGTGTGCTTTTATGTTAATAGATGCTTAATTGCATTAGCCTGCTAAAATAATAATAGATATTCCAAATGCATACAGGATTTTAGGATTTTACAAAGGGAATATATATTGCCTCATTTGATTCTCACAACAGCTTTAATGGAATAGTAACGTAAGTTCTGTACCTGTCCTAAAGATGAATAAACTGACATTCGGGGAGGTTAATGAACTTGACCAAGGTCACACAAATAAAGAAGGAGTAGGGCTTTTACTTGAACTTAAGACCCATAACTCCAAATCCATTCATTTTTTCACCTCAAAAGACCTTTATGAACACAATTTAATCAATACATTTTTTTACCAGTGTAAAAACAGGCAATTATTCGCTATTTAAAGTTCTACCTGTTTTCCAATGCTAACAGAAAATATTTTTCTTTTAACACAATTGTACTAGTAGTAATTAACCATTTATTCAGAGATTTAAGGTTTGCAATACACTAATGTGTATATTTCATTTATTTAAATCTTTTCAACATTGGAAGAAGGAAATCTATAGAATTTGTAATAAATTTATATTTATAGTAGCTTGTGAAAAAAGAAATAAAATATTTCCTAAGCTCATTCATTTACTCATTTTCTAGTTTACACTTGTTCATTAAGGTATATTAATTATACTCTATTGCTATAGGATCACCTTTTAAAAGTATGTAACAAATACCAGATAGTGTTAGAATACTATTTCTGTTTCCTACTAATGTAGTAATTTTTGGTATCTTTCATACCTTTTGGGACATCTAGTTCACATGACCAACAAGATGGAAGATTATACATTTTCTCCAGTCACCATTATATCTCAAAAATTCCCTGAAAGAGGACTTGTGCATCAGAGGTAGAACAATCACTCAGCATAGATCCACTCTACTTCCCTGGCCCATCTCCTTGTGCACTTTGAATTTCACAGAAATTTCTATGCTGCTGCTGCTAAAGTCTCTGTTAGCACACCCTACCCCTGTCCTTGACCTACCATTTTGTTGCAAAAAGCAGCAGATCTCAACTTTGTCCATGCATTTGAAGAGGAAGGATTAGAAGGGCTAGACTATACTTTCTATTTTGGCCACATAGTTGGAGAATTATTGAGAGATCTGAGGCACAATGCCAGTGTGAACATGAGATTGAATAAGACCTGAAGGAAAGAAGATTAATATCTACTTGGCACCAATCCCATCTCCCAAAAATTCATTTGGGACATGGAATGCAGATAGTAAGAAGTGAATTGTCCATTGTGAGAGAAGGCTGAAACAACTCTAAGTCTGAAGATTTAAAGCTCTTGGAGGTAAAACATCACAAAAGGGAAAGAATCAAAAAGTGAAAAATAGGAGGATATAAGAAAAGAAGATCACACAAAAATTCTCAGCGGGAAGAAAACTCAGAGTATAAGCCTATTAATCAGCAGTAAATTTAGTAAAACAGTAGGGGAAATGGCATCAAAGACATCAAATTGATTGCAAACACCTTTCAGTAATTATTACAAGACAAAGGAAATTAAATCAATATCTAAGAGAACCCAAAGGATTCCTGAGAGCATGTAGCCACAGTAAGAGTTGTTAAAAAGATCAAGAAAGAAATAAGAATCTTCGAAGAAGTTAAAAGTGAACAAATGTCAGTACCTAAGGGTTACATAATAAAAATAAATAATAAAGTAGAAAAATTTGAACCCACAGTGGCAAGTCTTTCTAATGAATTTAAAGAGAGAAAAGCTGATGGGGATATGAATGTACTCAAGTGAAGGATAATTGGGAAAAAAAGAGAAGCAAAAAGTAATAATGTTAAAATAATATATTACTTCTATAGGAGCAAAGCACAATGATTTTGAAGATTGTATATAAAAAAATCTAAGAATCAGAACTCCCAGAAAATATGCCTGGTCAAAATCTGAACACTATAATTGCAAGAAAGAATACAAGAACATTGACCAGAACTTCAAAACATAGAAATAAGAGAGTCAACAGGAAAAAAAAAGCCAAATTTTTTGGTGTTGAGGACAGATCCTGAAAGAAAAGAAAAATCTTTAAATACAGAAAAGGAAATTAAAAAAACACAAGACCATCTTTCATGCATTATAATGATGGAATGGAATGGAATTATATAGTCTGAAAAGCAAAGAAACTCAAGACACAACCCAAAATGACATGACTACAAACCTAAGCCTGATCAATTGAAACAGATGAACATTCAATGAAAGATAAGCATTTAAGGCACTCCTACAAACAACAAACAAAAGTAAAAAGATTTTTTGACTTGGAAATATTCCACAACAGATATATATATATATATAAGAAAAAAAATAAATATAACTTTCAAAGAGAAAAAAGTAAAATAACAAATGACCCCATTTTCTGATACCCCTAATGGAAAAACAACAACAACAACAACCTAGAAAGACAAAATAATCATGTAGTTTAAAAGGGACCATTAAAAACTTTCATTCTAAAGCTATAGAAGGGGATGAAGAAGAAAATATAACTTAGAAAAATAGGAGAAGTGACAGAAGAGAAACAGGTCTGGAAAAAAAAAAGTAGACTAAATCCCTTATTTTCCCCCTAAGTAAATCAATATATTTTTGTGGAACTAAACTATAGAATGAGGATAAAAAGGGATATAGGTTGAAGAAGATAAAGGGGAATGATGTGATGTACCCTAATCAAGGAAATATTGACAGTAAAGGGAAAATTATTCCTGTAGTTTCACAACAAGAAGAGCTATAGAAGAATGGATAAGGGAGCAACTGAAACAAGGGGAAAAGAAGAACTTGCCTGAGTGGCAGGAGAAAGTCTCACTGAAGAACATCAGAAGTAACAAATTGAAGGGAGTGACAGTAGATGAGGATGATGGCAAGAAAGCCTGTGAGAACAGAGTTGCCTTAGAGTAGATTAAACAAAGATAGTTGTAGGGACAAAGTGCTGTTTTATTTTATTTTATTTTTTCATTTAAAATGTTCTATTTTACTACTTTGTATTTTCCAAAATTATGAGATCCAAATTGTCTCCTTCCCTCCCTTCCTTCCCCCCTTCTTGGAGATGGCAAGTGACTTGATTTGGGTTATACATGCATTATTATGCAAAACATACTTCCTGGCTAGTCATTGTTATAAGAGAATACCTGTAAAACTGAATCCCCTTAGCCCCCTCCAAAAAAAACAAAAAACAAAAAACATGTGAAATGTGAAAAATGTGAAAAAAATACATTTTGGTCTACATTCCAATTCCATCAGTTTTTTCTCCAGAGGTGGACAACATTCTTTGTCAGAAGTCCTTCAGAACTGTCCTGGATCACTGTATTGCTGAGAGTAGCTAAGTCTTTCACAGTTGCTCATTATACAATATTGTTGTTATTGTGTATTGTGTTCTCCTGGTTCTGTTTACTTCACTTTGCATCAGTTCATGTAGGTCTTTCCAGATTTTTCTGAAATTATCCTGCTCATTCTATCACCATCATATACCACAATTTGCTTAGCCATTCCCCAATTGAAAGACATTGCTTCAATTTAGAATTCTTTGCCACTACAAAAAGCTGTTATAAATATTTTTTACAAGTAGGTTCTTTTCCCCTTTTTATGATCTCTTTGGGATATAGACCTAGTAACGGTATTGCTGGACCAAAGGATATGCAGAGTTTTATAGCCATTAGGCATAGTTCCAAATTACCCTCCTAAATGGTTGGATTAGTTCACAACTCCACCAACAATGTATTAATGTCCCAATTTTGCCACATTACCTCCAAATTTATCACTTTTTTTTAACATAATATTGATCAATCTGAAAGGGAATGCACTATTTTAAAAGTGAAAAAAGGAACAGAAAAATCCTAGTTCAGGTAAGAAGGCATACAAATGAAGGAAAATGTAAACTAATTTTTATAACTTTAAGTGTGATGGGTTAAATATTCCAAGATTACCTGATTGAATAAGAAAACAAAGCCCCATGATATGTTGTTTATACGAACATACCTAAAACGCAGAGATACAAAGAAAAAAAAAACAGAAGCTAGGATACAATTTATAATTCATCAGGTGAATTTTTAAAAACTGAGGAACTACAATTAAGTAATTACATAAAGCAAAAAGAAAAATTTATAATAGAGATAAATAAGGAAATTATATTATGCTGTAAAGAATCATAGACAAATTAAACTTATGTGCTCCAAATGCCATTAACTGAATTACAAAGAGATAGGTACATCATTAAAGTAATGGTAAGGGCCTTTAACAGCCTTCTCAAAAATTTAACAGAAATATAAAAAAAGGAAAATAAAAAATTCAACAAATTGCTGAAGAACTAGAGTTATACCATCTTCTAAATGGGGCTACTAAAGAATACATACATTTCTAAGTAAAAAATGGAACTTTTACAAAAATTTACAATGTATAAAAATTTTCATGCTGTTTTTCTCCAGCTGCCAAAATTTAATTTGGTGGCAAGACTGGGAAGGTTCATCAAGCTGGAAATAGTTTAGGCACGGGCCCAGAGATGAAATCTATCTATATCTATATTTATATATATCTGCTCACTAAGGATTAGTCAGGCTTAATCTGAAGAGTTTATATTATCAGAAGACTGGGTACTAGGTAATGCTGTTTTTGTTGAGCACAGTAACTCATGAAAATCATATCCTGAGGCACACAGGGATTAAAGTATGCACTGGTGAAGGTTTCCATATATATAAAACCTTGGATTCTAGATATATTCATATATATGCTCATAGCTTTCTCAGACCATTTGCAACATAGTATATTCTGTTATAACTATTTTTGTCCACATACCTTTCTGCTGGATTTACCAATTTTTAAGAACAAGGACAATATTTTATTTATCTTTGTGAATCCCACAGCTTTTAGCCTAGTACCATTAAAATATAACATATTTACTGAATATATAATCCCTAGATTTGAATGTACTTTTAAATGTTTTAAAGTGCATTCAATATCATTTCCTTTAATCTTCACAACAATTTTTCTTTTAGGGCAGGTATTATCCTCATTTGATGGATGAAAAAACAGATAATATAAATAGGTTAAATCATCTGCCCAAGATTATTCTTAGAGGGGTAAAACAAGGCCTGAAACCTAGGTCTAATAACTTAGTAACATTTGACATCTGTTTTACCAGAGAAGAAATTGAATACATTACCCAGGTCACTATTTGGATATAGAATTAAATTCTCAACTACTAAGTCTTTAATCTGGACATCAGCCAGTGAGAGGCTATTTCCATTCTTAAGGTTAAGGTGCTATCTGAAAATAGGTAACCTTCTGCCACAATCATTATTTTTTCCCTCTGAACTAAAAATAACTTTCTGAAGTAACTAAATTTGTTCTTTTAATTCATTACCCAACAGTTCGATGATACTGGGAGCAGAGGTCATACAGGCAGAACATTTTTTGGCATCAAAGCAGGAACATCAGGACCAGCAGCATGAGTAGACTATATTGAGTCAATTATTCCATACTGTTTTATGTAACCAACAACTGAGCCTTACAGCATGATTGATTCTTCCCCTTTCTTTTGTTTAGGTTGTTGGAAATAACAGAAAATTGGTGTTAAAGAACTACTCATTTCTTGTGGAAAACCCCTGAAAACAATAATTTTAAAGTCAATTATTTTATGTGTTTAGTATGTATTATTCAGATTGATTTCTTCAAGTCATTTTCTAACTTAAAGGCATTCCAGAGACTCATAAAAATATTTG
The DNA here is from genome assembly GCF_016433145.1 of Gracilinanus agilis. Taxonomy (NCBI): domain Eukaryota; kingdom Metazoa; phylum Chordata; class Mammalia; order Didelphimorphia; family Didelphidae; genus Gracilinanus; species Gracilinanus agilis. The sequence goes on from NC_058132.1 coordinate 144,917,932, forward strand.
TTATAAATTTACTCAGCAATGAAGGAATGAAGCAGATATAGCTACAAACCTATCCACCTCATTCAATAGTATATTTGGATTTGTAGTCAGCAAAACTATATTTAATTCCCATTTCTGCCACGTAGGAGCTGTATGTCTGTGGACAAATTGTCCAATCCCTCTCATCCTCAATATTTTAAATTGTAAAATGGGAATAATAATACTTTCATAGTATTTCACATTTGATGTGAGGAAAGTATATTTCTGCAGTCTTTGATGCACTTGATCATTCTCATTAAACATTTATTAAGTGCTTACTATGGGACAGGTACTATATTAAGTATTAGGGATACAAATACAAAAAGACAGTCATCCTCAAGGAGCAAACCATCTAATGGGGGAAAAATACATAAAAGCCAACTGAAAAGGAAGAGGGGAAGATCTGATATTGGGGCATGGTGGAGAAGTCCTACAGTGGTGTAGTTAGGAGAAAAATGAGGTATCTGAGCTGTGTTTTCTCCTTAAATGGAGGTTTTGGAGTTCCTGGCTCTTTCATCCTCCAATCAGAAAGGCAGAGAGCAATGATAAAGTTGAATTCAAGACCCTTGATAAGATCTTGTAGGCTGATAAAGTTTTCACCATAATTAATTTCCTGAGGTATGGAGAAGAAGCCAGAGAAGTCACAAAGCAGCCAGAAACAAAGAAAGTCATTCTTATCTTCAAATAGTCTTCTCTCTAGGTTTTTTTTGTAATTCTGTTTTCTCCTGGTTCCCTTCTTCCTATCTGAACTCTCCTTCTTAATCTCCATTGCTAGATCTTCATCCAGGTTATGTCCATTAGCTGTGTATACTCCCCCAAATTCTGTCCTGGGTCCTTCTCTCTTCTTCCTCTAGGTCATTTCACTTTTAAATCTCACCAGCTCCCATGCATTCAACTTTCATGTCTATGTAGATAATTCTGATATTTTTTTTTGTCCAGCCCTAACCTCTTGGTTGATATCAAGTCTTATGTCTCCAACTACTTAGTGGACATCAAACTGGTTGTCTCATGGAAACCTCAATTCATATTGTACAGAACTGAACTTATTATCTTTCCCTTCAAACCTTTAATTCCTTCTTCCTAACTTTCCTACTACACAGGGCACCACCACATCGTGCACTTAGTTTCTCAAGGTTACCTTCAGTTCCTCATTCAATCTTCCTGTAGTCAATCAATTGGCAAATGCTGTTATTTCTATCTCCTCAATGCATCTCATATATACCTCCTTCTTTCCTCTGACCCAGAAGTAAAATCAATGGCTTTCTGAAAAAAATGATTATAAATAATAATGGCACAAGATAATGTCTTAGAACACATTAGCAGTGTGGTAGACTACAAGACCATTAATAGGTAGTATCTTCATGAGAACACAGCCCATCTTGAGAAATAAGATCTTATATGTAAACAGACAAAAAATTCACATTAAAATAAAAAATTAATATCTGGCTCAAATTATAGGTTTTTGGACTCTCTGTTGGTGAATCACTCACTTCTTGGCCACCAAAGTTGTTCATTTGACTCCACTGTCAAGATGAGTATAAATGTATGACAATATTGGAGTCATAATGAAAGAACATAAAAAACTCTAAGTGGTCCAACCAGCTTAGATTGGCCTAGAATTCTGAAGTGAGCTTTTCATTAGCACTTTGGAGGGGAAAAATTAGTAGGAGAAATTAAAGAAATATAGATTTTTTTTGTTGAAAAGAAGAGAATAGGGGTCAGCTAGCTGGGTCAGTGGATTGAGAAACAGGCCCAGATAGGAGATTCCTAGATGGGGAACACTAGATAGGTTCAAATCTGGCCTCAGATGGTTCCTAGCTATATGACCCTGGGCAAGTCACTTAACACCCATTGCCTAGCCCTTACCACTCTTCTGCATTGGAACCAATACATGGTTTTGATTCTAAGACTGAAAGTAAAGGTTTTTATTAAAAAAAATTAAGAGAGTACTAAATTTGTATCTGAGCAACCATAAAAGGTTTTTTTTTTCATAAAGTATTTCCTTATATCATGACTCCAGGTACATTACAACCAAAACATGTTCCTAGTACACTGTCATGAGTACTGTACCTCTTACATTAAAAGCTTAAGCTACTGTACTATTCTTGTCACCAAACAGCAGTGTAAAATGGGATTCTACTGTACTTGAAATAGCATTATTGTTATCTTCCTAACATAGATGTGGATTTAGTAACATCTTATCTTCTAAAAGAGAAAACATAGTTAAGTTGGTATATGGTCTTATTTTTTATGACTCATGTATCAACCTCACTCAACCAGGAATATCATAAATCAGGATTTTCAATTTATTTTTCACTATGGAGAGCATTGATATGATGTAGTGCTTTAATAAGGAAGAATATAAAACATCTGAAAAATGCCAAGTAAACTATCATTTTTAAGGAGAAAATAGGTCAGAATGCAATTTTTTTCTTTTTAATCAAAATTTCTATGAAAGTAAAAAACAAATGGAAACTAGAGGCAGTTTGTTTTTAAAAGAATCAATATAAGGTCATTAAAATGTCATTACAATATGTGTCAAGTGATTGACAAAAGGAGAAACATAGGGAATGGGAGTTGAAATATTTGTTCTTAATTCTTTATTCTTAGAAATAAATATTTCTACAACTAACACAGTGTATATAAAAGAAGTCAAGGAATCAGAAGATGAATATTTCTGCTAAATCTCTGCCATAGACATTAAGGTCAAGATATAGAAAAGCATCTGCATGTCAGGTAAAATTACGTGACTCCTATTTCTTCAATTTTTTCCCCCTTTATGTAATAGTCAGAATCCCTTTGGGCTCAGCGCCACCTTTTCTATAGTGCCAGTTGTCAGCAAACTACCAATCCCCATGGAAACAACCTGGACCAAGCCAGGAGTAAGCCAAGAGAAAACACAAGCTATGCTGGAAAGTGATCACCCCTACTAGGAAGCACCTCATTGCTATTTAGTGGCATCTGCACTGTGCCAGATTGCAGAGAAGGAGAGAAGGAACACATGTTCATGTAAACAAGTATCAAAAAAAGATGTTTCCAACATGGTGGCTAGAAGAATGATGAAAGTAGTGGTTTTCCATTTGAAGATTTTAGCCTTGAACTTTTCAAAATAATTTGGCTACATATAATGGATGGGCTTGAAATATCCTGATACAACTGCCAAAATGATGATCAAAGATGTATATAGATTATCCTTTGAATTAAGTGAGAATTGGGAAATTGGGGGGGGGGGGCTAAACAGGGAAATGACCCTATTTTCATGTTGAAAAATTATAATCTAAAAGATTTTTTATGGCATGATGTTATATTTACTGTTAGAGAAAAAATACTGGCAAGCATTGATATTTTTTCCGTAAAGAAGACCTATTGGTATCATGTGAAATACCAAGGTTCTATTTCAAAAACCGAAATGATTTTATTAGTGGACATGACATTAAGGAAGAAGTTTGCTGCAGTAGCCTAAGGACTTTTCCATTTGATTTTCAACTGAAATTTCCAAAATGTATTGTATTCCCCATTATAATGTGAACTCCTTGAAAGCAGGGATTGCATTACTTTTTTATTTGCATCCCCAGTCCTTACTTAGCAAATAGTAAGCATTTAATAAATGCTTCAGTCATTTGGTCAATCATTTATATGTCTTTCATGATACATTTCCATTCCAAAAACTGCCCCCAAAGGAGGAATAGAGTTCAAAAGAAAATTAAAGCATGCCATTCTTCACTTTGTTTCCTTCATGAATTTTACTTTAGAGTAAGCAATATGAATCTCATTTCACAATTTGACAAAAAGGGAAATAAGTATTATATGATAATGTGAACTATTTGCATCATATTACCTGCCTTCTTGGTTAAGGGGAAAGGAAAAAAAGGATGAGACATAGATCTTTAGACATAGATAATGTGAGAATGTGTATCTCTTGGATGATCATATTTACTATAATTTATTACATATTTATAACAAATAACATGTTACATATATTATTTTACATGTTAAAAAGACAAAATTAAAGAAAGAAAAAACCACAAACTTTTATTTGTGATACTTTAAAAAACTTTTTCTTTATTTATTTCTTATTAAATAAAAAAGCATATCACAACATGGCAATTTTAAAAGTCCAGTCAATTCTAAAGGACAATTAAATGTGACTTATTATTACTAAATATGTAACACTGTCAGCATTATAAAATGTAAGGGATGAAAGAGAAGACCAAGGTAGAGTTAGCTATTGCAAAAAGAAAAGCTACTTCATTCTTTGGGAGCAGAACAATAGAAGAGAATGGAGAATTATGTTTAGAATATTAGAAGTCTAAAAAAGGGATAAGAAGCTTGCAATAGGTAACTTTATTTCGGTAAAGTAAAAGGGTATTGCTCCCTTTTGAGAGGAAGGAAGGAAGGGGCAGTGTAGGCGGTCTCAGTACAGAAGAGAAAGTTTAGAACAGACACTGTAGTGTCTTCAATAGTAAATCAGGGAAGATTAAATATTGGCACATAGTGGTGATTTTTTGCCTGGTCAAGATTTGTTAACATAAATAATGTTAAATGAAATAATGTTCAGTCAGCATGGTTGTGTGGCTTCTTCCAGCGATGGTCAGCTACATGTAAGTAAGAGGGGAAGGGTGGAAGCTGTAACTTAACATTAGGGTCTTTGGAAATGAACGTCTCTTTGAAAAAGGAATTCAATGATAGTGGATAATAAGTAATTGAATAGCCAGGTGGTGCAAAGATAGAGTGCCAGACCTGCAGTCAAGAAGAACTGAGTTCAAAATAACCCCGTACACTTCCTAACTGTGTGACACTAGGTAAGACATTTAACCCTGATTGCCTCAGTTTTCTCATCTGTAAAATGAGCTGGAGCAGAAAATGGCAAACCACTCCAGTACCTTTGCCAAGAAAATCACAAAGAATGAATGGGGCCACAAAAAGTCAGGCACAACTGAAAATGACTGAACAACAACAATAATATAAATTTTAATTTCTTAACTATAGGGTCAAGATTTGAAGAGAGGAAGTCGAATTGCTGTGGAAATCAGTGAGGGTGAGATGAGTGCAGCTTGTGACAAAAGCAAAGAATTCAGAATGGGTGATTTGGGCTGCTGAATCCACAACAACAGAGTGACATCTCACTACATTCTATCTTTATTAGGCTTGAGCTGCACTATTCTTTCCATTATTAGGCACCAATATTTTAAAATCAACATTGACCAGCTAGTACTTGTCTGTAGAAGTGCCATTTGTATGATGAAAGGACTCACTATGAACTAGGGATGTTTAGCATGGATAAGAGAAGTCTTGGCAAGAAATAAATGAAATACAATTTCCTAATATTTGCCACATGAGTGAGAGATTAGATTTTTTTTCTGAATGGCTCCAAAGAGCAGAGCAGTACAGATGGGATAGAAGTAACAAGGAGGCAGCTTTCTTATGATAATAAGGAAAGAATTCCAAATAACTAGAAATCTATAAATGATCTGCTTTGGGGGATTGTGAGTTGTCATTCATCAGAAGTGTTCCTAATGATTATATCTTCATAATGGTGTCAGAATTCAAGATTTGCCTAGTGATTCATCTAGATATATTCTGAGATTCCTTTACACTCAAAAATTAAATAACAGAATCAAGACTCAAAATGACCCTTGCAGGTTGGAAAAATGAATAAAAAGCAAGAACATAAAACTTAATAGGATTCAAAATCCTGAATTTAAGGTTTTTATTATAATCACCTCTTAATTGGGAGCCTTTATATGGAAAGCTATTCATTGGAAAGGGCCTAGCAGGTTCGGTTGAATATAAATTCGATTTAATCCAGCAATGCACTTTGGCTATCAGAAAAAAAGAGAATCTGAGGTCTTAGAGCCTGTAACAAGAAAAGTGAATAGAGAGTTTATGGGAAGGTATAACCCACTGTGATCTGCAATAGTCATATCACATCTAGAATACTGTGCTCAGTTATCTAAAATACATTTGAAGAATGGTGACATACTAATATGTTCGGAAGACAATTAGTGGAAAGGTAAAAGAAATCACATAACCAAAAGAACTAGGGAATGCTTAATGGAGAATATAAAGTCTGAAGCGAGGCACTGCAGCCATATTCAAATATTTGAAAAGCTATTATGTGGAATATATTGAAGGTAGATTTATCCTATGTGATTCTCAAAGTCTGAAACAGAATTAGAGAGACAAAATTTGGTTCTATTAAGAGAAACTCTGAAGCTTTCTAATAATTTGAGCTATCTAAGAATGGAATAGCCAGCTTTGTAAACTGTTTTGCACCCTGGGTTGATTCCTAAATTGAGTAAGAGATTGGAGTCGGTGATTTCCAAGGTCCTTTCAACCTTCAAAATTCCTTCATTCTATGACTTATCTTTTTTTTTCTTTAAGGTTATATTTAACCTTGGTTTTTGGGTGGTAATATACTCATGCTCTTTAATACTCATTTCTTTTCATTTGTCTATCTGAAGATGTTTCATAAATGCTAAGTAAAGATCACTGTTCTTTTCTTCTGATTCCTTTATGGACTTTATTAATTTGTATGTTTCCAAAATATATTGATAAAGTTTCATGTAGTTGTTATCTATACACAGATGATGCCTAGTTTTGTATCTTTTTTCAAGGCCTCCTTTTGCCCCAACTCCAATGTCTTCACTCAGAGTCTAAACAAGACATAACATTCTCTTCCAAAATTCTTTTCCCTTTCTTGTTTTCCTATTATCATAGTTGGCAAAAACACTGTCTGGGTGGTGTCCTGAGTATATAACCTTGGCTTCTTCTTGGGTACTTCTCTCTCCATCAATCTTATTCAGTGATTATACAAGTCCTGCCAATTTCTCGGCTATATTATTTTCTATAAACTATGTTTTCTACTGTTTCTATATGTACAGTCTACAAAAATAGACAAATAGAAAATTGGCTTTTCTTCCTCTAAACTCCCTCTGATTCCATCTATGAACTGAAGAAAAACATTTCCTCTCTAAGCATAATTTTATAATAGAATTCCTTTTATTAGAGCTTTGAAACATTTTCCAATTCCTTATCACAGAAAACTAAGCTTTCTTTTAGACTTCACAGCTATCCACAAAATTCTGTCCTTCTCCCTCACCTCTTGTGCGAATGACCTTTTCTACCTATTTCACTTCAGCTTATGATCTCTGCTTTAATTAGAATCCATTCACCATCCCAACTATTCTGTTCCTTTTTTTCTAGAAAACTTACTTACAATTCTTTGGTCAAGTCAAACCCTTGTCTTCATTTTTAAAATGTTTTATCTTCTTTAGGAAGCCTCTGTAGACCAGCTCCATCTATTATTCTAATAAATCATTCTTTCCTAAATTTCACACACAAAAATTTTATTAGTACAACAATTCTACAAATAGCTGCTAAATGCATTGTTATTCCCATTTCCCAGATGAGGAAATAGAATAACAAGATTTAAATGACTTCATCAGTCTGTCAGTGAAGTAGCACTTATTAAAACACCTACTATGTGCTAGGAACTGTGCTAAGTGCAAGTATTTAGAAGGTATTAGAAACAACATTTGAAATCAAATCTCTTCAGACTCCAAATTCAATACATTTTCCATTATATTCTCTTATGTTTTTAGACATTTTCCTACTACCTAAGAATGACAACCACACTGTGCTTTGATCTCCATTTTCTTCTTAAAGAGGAAAATTAAGAGTCAAAAGTATTTACATAATAAGTTAAATCCAGCTGAATATTTAGTTTTTATACAACATACCAAACTCATACTTGGAAGTTATCTATCTATCTATCTATCTATCTATCTATCTATCTATCTATCTATGTGAGACACATTCATTAAATTCCTACTTTAATGCCTCAACATCATCAGGTATAACTTAAAAATCAAACAAATATTTATTCATCTTATGCTATGTGTCAGACACCATATTATATGCTTTGGTATTTCACATACAAAGGTATAAAGAAATGTAAGAACTAATTTCTCTTTTCAAGGATCTTAAAATCCATTTGAATAGAATGGGATGAGGGGCATTGTGGATGAGGAAAATGGCATAAGCAATAGATATATATGGGTAAATTAAATATATAGTATGTACAAACAGAATAAAATAATTAGGCTGGAACAGAGGTTTTCTAAGTAGGCAGAGAGAGAAGTTGGAAAATTAAAGCTGGGGCTAGAACATGTAGGACATGAATTTGCAGCTAGAAATGCTTCAGATTTTTGTGTATTTTAATATTAATTAGCATATAATGATTTTTAATATTTGACACATAAAAGTTTATCATGCCATAATAAAAGGGTAATAATTTAATATAATAAACAATAAAATATATCAATTTTTCAAAGCTCCAAAGGTTTTTGAATGAACTAAAGTGATACAATGATATTATGATATAATAAAACAGCTGGTATGGTCACAAATGTTAAGGGTATTTTTATACTTTTACAAGTATTTTAAAATTCAATATTCATAACTAGGAAAGACAACTATCCTCCGTGTTATCTAATAAAATATTTTCTAAAAGGAAACTTTTTTTCATTAAAACTATGACAGATTATATCATGAATGTATCTATAAAAGGATTGATTGTTTCCTATATTAATAGAGTATGCAAATTCCACACTATTAAATGCATGTTGCATAACTTTCTCGATAATGTTCCTTAGAAATATTTTAGGTTTGGGAAACACAATTAAAGTTTTTCTGAAAAAATTATTAGAAGTATTTTAATTGATAATACACTCAAAATGAAAGTTCTCAAAATTCAGAGTACCAATGGTGAACAAATATATGATATGTTATGCTGGACTTCAATCCTGCAAGCTTTTTGGAGAATTATTAATCTCGACCAGAAAAGCCCTCCCCAGAAGTATGTTACAATCATGCATGATATATGTGAAGGATACAGACCTAAAGAATTTCCTGTTTATGGGGATGGATAAATTCTAAAGTTAGTCACTAAAGGAAGACATGAACTATCCACTGGAAAGATCTAAAAGGAAGAAATTATCATCCAAGTTATTACATGGACAAACCATACGTGCAATTTCATTTATATTGAGTTTTTAAATCCTCTTCCTAGAAGTGCAAACTTGCAGCTGGGCAAAAAGGCCATAAAATCCATTCAGTATATCTACCATGCTTTCATAACTGACCATAGGATTCTAGAGTCTTATAAAAATATGATATTTATATAATAATTTACCATCTAATTTTATAGATGAGAAAACTATAATGAGACCCAAAAGAAGTGAAATCATTTGCTCAGTTACATAGCTCTTAAGTGACTGAGACATGTTGCTTGATTCTACATTGTTCTGCCCACTGTATTAAAGTGTCTTTTTCATACTATAACTATTGTTTATCTTTTATGTAAGGAAATTTCCAAGGAAGGAGGTCACTGGGGCTCTTCGTTTTGCTTCTAAATGAAAAACTTAATTAGAGACTTTTCCCCAATGGCCAATTTCTGATTTCCACCCCCCAAAAAGAACTGTTATTTCCAAGGAGTGGCAGTGTTTTGAAAAGAGTGATTTCTAGAGTAAGAATACCCTTTATCAGGAATAAATTCAACTCTCTCATTTCATTAAGTATATAATTTTGGAGGAACTTCACTTTTTTAAATCTCCATTTCCTCATAATTGGGTAATGTCTGAAAAAAGGAGTGTTTGAATATAATAGAGTTTTATTGTGTCATAAGAAATGAAGAATATGATGGAGACACAAAAATATGGAGAGACGTAACTGATACAGAATGAACTTAAGTAGGAGAATACCTTATTTGATGACCAAAATAATCATACAAGGAGAATTAACTAAAATTTTCTTCCCTATGAACAAATTCTCTAATTCCCTGTATAAATGTCAAACTGGCCAGGGTACAGAGGAAAAATAAGTTCAGCATCTTAGGACAGATTAAAAGATATCTAGATTATTTTTCTTGGAGTTCAACTCATCTATTACTTTTCTTTTAAAAATATTTCCATGTTCACTGATTTTTTCAACTTCTAGCTGTATTCTCAAATATTCTGATTATTATTGTCTCCAACTTTTAAGTCCATACCTTTGAATATGTTCCAGATCTTCTTTCCATTTTTAAGTAAATAATTAAATTACATTGTGATTAAGAGAATGGGAGAAATCATGACAAATAGGTCATGAAATATAGACTGACAGTGTTGCATTGGATTCCAAAAAGAATCACCTCAGCCAAACCTACTTGTCCTGCCTAAAATTGGCCTTGTCCAGTGACTGAACTACAGATGGGCAAAATCAGTCTGTGAAAAAAAATGCTTATCTTGAAACTATTTTTAAAATTTTAATATTTTTGTGTAATAATAATGATAACTAGCATTTATATAGTGTTTTAACATTTCCAAAGAGCTTGACAATTGTTATCTCATTTGAATCTCATAACAATGCTGGGAAATAAGTACTATTATTATCCCCATTTTATAGATGAAAGGACTGAGGCAGACAGACATTAAATGACTTGCCCAGGGTCACATAGCTAGTAAGAGTCTGGATTGTAACTCAGGTCTTTTGTTCTATTCACTTTTATCCCCTTTCTGCCTCAAGTTTTAAAGGCAGAAGGATAAGGAAATATTTATATTTATTGTGCTTCCTTGTATTTAATCAAGAGGTACAATGGTTTATGACTGAATCATATACAAAAGGAGAAAAAGAAAGCTTTATCCAGGAACTTTCATCTCTTGAATCCTGGTCCAAACATTCAGTGTCCCCCCATTCTGGAATGTTGTTCCTTCCCATCTCTCCTTCCTGCTTTCATTGCCTTTTAAGTTCCAGCTAAATCCACTTTATCTCACTTTTCTTGATCCCCCTTAATTTTGGTGCTTCCCCTCTCGATTATTTCCACTTTTTCCTGTAGATAGTACATAGTTTTTTGTATGTTGTCTCTCCTGTTGGATCGAGTTCTTTGCAAGCAAGGCTATATTCCTTGTATTCTGAGGACTCACCACAGTGCCTGGTACTTAACAGGTGCTTATTAAGTGTTTATCTACTGAGTGACTTTCTGGACCAACAGAAGGGAAACAATGCATAAAAGAAAGATGCTCCATTTGAATTCAGATGATTTTAAGCCCTCATTGTAACATTTAAAAATGGTATGAAAAACACTGACTTAGTAATAAAAGAACTCATCCACATTCATCCTTGCTCTTTTGACCAGATGAGCAACATGAGACAAATTACTTCACATTTTTGGTGTACTCGTCTATAAAATGATGGGGTAAATACTTAGATCCCTTCTTGCTTCAGACACTATGATTCTCAGGAGTTTGTGGACTAGTAAACCCAGGAACAGAAACTCCAAGGAGAAAGATAACCTATTCAGTAGCTGATGGGAAAAAAAGTGAAAAAAGTTGTTAAATTATTAGGTTTACATTTGCATCCCATCTGCAATTGTCTTTAAATAACTATAAGGGAATAAAATGAAGTACCTTACACACGAATGGATAGGGGAAATTCTTGTACAGACAAGGATTTAGTGGCTATTGTAAAAGATAAAGTGAACAATTTTGATTAGGTATAATTAAAGAACTTTTATATGAGTAAAACTAATATATTGAGCATAAAGAGAAAAACTGAGTGGGAAAAATGTTTTCATCAACTCTCTCTGATAGAAGCCTTCAATTAGATTCTATAGAAAGCTGATAATAACTCATAAAACTTATAACCATTTCCTCTTAGATAAGTGACCAAAGAACATCAACAGTTCCCAAAGAAAGAATTGAACACTGACAAAGAACCATGTGAAAGAGTTCCAAGATACAGGAGAAATAAAAATTAAATCAGTTTCACATTATGCCTAATAAATTGTCAATGACCAAAAAAGGAAATAGCTAATTTTGGAGGGCCTACATGAAGATGTGCTCACTAATATATCATTGATAGGACTATGAATTGATCTAAACATTTTGGAATCAGTTTGGTATAAAAAAGTCCACAAATTATTCATATCCTTTGTCCCAGAGATTCTACTATTGCGCACATACATGATATCAGGTCAAAGACAGAGAGGCCCCATATAAACTACAATTTTCCTAGAAACACTATTCATATTAGTAAAAGACTGGAAACAAAGTTGGTGAACCACTTGGGAAATGGCTGAAAAGAATTGTGATAATGAATGTGACCCAGTACTAAGGCGCCATAAAAAATCACAGATAAGGAATTCAGATTAACATGGAAAGAAATATATGAATTGGTATATAGTGGAGTAAGAAGAACCAGGAGAATAGTATACACAATCATTGCAGTAATTAAAGGGTTCTGAACTCTTGATTAATTTTATGACTAATAGTAGTCCCTAAGGAATGAAGATAAAACATACTTCCTCTAGAAAGAGGGACTAAGGGAGTATGGATATTAGGTCAAACATGCCCACTATTTCTGTTGATTTTGCTTTCCTTTTTTATTTGTTATAAGGGAAGTTTCCAAAGGAGAGGACAAAGAATACGGAAGATATCAATAACACTAAAAAGAATTAAGTAAATCAATAAATAAAACATCATCAATAGGCATCAATGGTCAACTGACTTCATAGCTTTGATTTTCATTTATTTTAGAAAGTGAGTGAGTAAAGTCTGTTATAAAACTGAAATCACAATAGAAATGTGATATATAGCAACAGAAATATTGTTTGAAGAATGACTCATATATATCTACATCTGTAGAAAAAACTGATAAACAGAAACAAATAAGACATAGTTTTATATATATATATATACACATATATATATATGTATGTATATATATATGCATGCTAAATGATGCCTTCTCTAATGGGGGAGAGACTGGAGGGAGTTAACTATATATTTTAATGGAACAAAAAATAAATTTAAATAAAAACATAATACAAATGTGATTTATCATGACAGATTATTGAAATTTCCACCAAAAGAGTCCCACATTAATGCCTCATTATGGTATGAAGGTGAAATTGGGTTCTCAAAGGCAATGCCAAAGAGCTTCAAGGTCTGGCATATCTTATTTATGGTAGGAATGGGTTGAGTGTGGAATCAGGGATGGATACCTGTTCCTTGAGGACCATTGTAGGTAAATTAAGAGAAGTTCATCATCTGGATTACCATAGCAACTGAGAAAGAACATCTCATCAATGAATTAACAATTAGAGGAGTAAAGATGTACATTGGTGGAAAGGAATATCCAGTGAAATCAATTATCCTTAAAATGCCCAAGCATAAAATTATTATTAATGATAATGATAATGATACATGGAATAAAACATAGTGTAGAGTCTTAAAATATTTGATGTCTCCAAAAAAAAAAATGAAGCAGTCTGCTTAACTGTTATCTGTAAGGGAGAAACATCAAGTACAATACCTTATTTGGGCAGAAAAAAATAGCAGGTTGCAATATATTATTTAAGACCTTATGGTCTCCATTCTATGGTGCCTTTGCTCTTTTTTCTTCTACTTCTTACCATTAACGAAAGGACAGGAAAAATGAATTAAATGTTTAAGGTTATGAAGTCTTTCTCATATTTGAGATTAACTGTTAAATCAACAATGGAGCCACTCTACTCACGTCCACTGCTTAATGAAAGAAGATAACACCAGACCTCCTTCACCTGACATTTCTTTCTTTTTTTTTTACCCTCTAATACTCTAATAACAACATACCCTGGACTACCCAGGGAAAGAGGAATGAATCCAGCCATTAGCAACTGCTTAGGGCTGAGATAGAGTTATCTCCTCCCACTGGTGCTAGCAACAAATTGGGAAGACAGTAGGAATAGGTTTTGTTTTATTTTCCCCAATTAACTGCTGCCACAATGCTAATCTCAATTTTAGGAAAAGATTTTATAGCACTGAAATTATTTACATACTAACATAGAGAACATATGGCCATATAACATGTACATAGATAATATCTATATTGCCAATACTAAGGAACTGTAGAATGATGAAGATAAGTGGTTAAAACTTGAATGACATTAATGAATGGCAAAAGCAGAGAAAAGGTCTTTGTTTTTCTTATAAAACCCTTTTTCTTGTTATATGTTAGAAAATTATATCTTAAAATAGGAACAAGTGATCTTAACTGTAATATTCTTGAAGGTTTTTCCATTCTCTTATTGAAATTCCTTTTTAGCAATTTTTAAATCTTATATATTTAAGCTATTACTTTATTCAAATATTATAGAAATGTTAAGGTATGCTGTAGTATATTTATTTAGCCTTCTTTGAAGCTAGATAGATATTTAGAAAGTTGCAAGAATTCTCTGGACTTTAGGGATTTCATTAGTTATTTCAGTTTTTAAATCTTGGATTGTAGAAACCCACTGATTAGAAATGGGAATTAAGAAAATGAATGGGTAACAATATCTAAATGGAAATGAGTTCTGAAAAATTAAATGCAATTAAAAACATGTTTTTGAAAAAAACAAAAATATAGTAAAAAGGAGGCAAAGCTAAAATACCCTTGAAAAACAACTATTTCAATCAATTAGAAAGTAAGATTGCCATCAGCACAGAAACAACTACTTTAAAAGATAATGACAAACAGAAGACATACAAAAATCCATAATTCATAGTGAGATAAAAACTGCGAAAGCGAAATGTTATTTGAATAGTCCCAGGGGAACTGGAAAGTACTCCGCGAAGTGGGAAAGAATAAAGCCAGCACATAGACAGACACTAGTATACATACAAACACAGGCAAAGTCGTAGAAGAAGCAAAAAGCGTTTCACAGGGAGTGGAAAAAGAAATGGTAAATTAAGGAAGACACTTACTGGAGAAAACCACATGACTTTAAGAATCCAAATTGTCAGGGCAAAATTCACAACTAGGATGATAAGCAGAAGGAGGACAAACAGGTAGAGGCAGCGCTTCCTCCAGCCATAAATGCCAATTTTGTAGACATACTGGTTCTCTGGCCTCTCTAGGCTTGTGCCTTGTGTTGTTGTAGTATACTGTTCACGTACCATCTGCTACAGAAAAAGAAAAAAAATCTCATTAATTATTAGTATAAAGACAACAAACAGAATGCAAGATAGCTAAAAGAGAAAAGTAAAAAAATCACAATTATATTCAAATTATAGTCAATTGGAGGTCAACCAAATATGATAAGCAGTATCATAGCATATGATTAAGAGATGAAAAATATTTTTACTGTAAATACCCAGATGTTTATATATGTAAGTATAATTTTTGTAAGATAACTTAATTTATCCTAATGTTATTGTATTATCTTAGCATTTACTATAAGTTAATAACAAATACCACAGTTTTAACATATTCCTAAAAACAAAATGATTTTACAAATTACAAATTTTTACACTCTTGCCCAAAGTTACAAAGCAAGTAAGTGATAGAGCCAGGATTTAATTCTACATCCAATTTTTGGTATGTTCTTCTTTTTTCCTCAGAAGAAAATACATTTATTTTTTAATTTCCAATAATTGATTTATATGTATATATGCTTAAAATTTATTTTTCCCAGTTGCATGTAAAACAATTTCAGTTCTGAATTCTCTTCCCCCTTCTTCCCTCTCTCTCCATCCCATCCTTTTCCTCTCCAGGAGATGGCAAGCAGTCTAATATAGATTTCACATGTGTAATCATGTAAAACATTTATCCATATTAGTCATTTTGTTGAAGAGATCACAAATGGAAAAAAAAGAAAAAATAAGAGGAAGAAAAAAAAAGAAATATATGTCTCAGTCTGTATTCAGACACCATCAGTTCTTTCGATAGATGGAATTTTTTCCAATGAGTTTCTGGGATGATTTTTTTAAAACATTTATTAATATTTATTTTTTAGAATAGTTGACATGGTTGCATAATTCATGCACTTACCTTCCCCTTCACCCCCCGAGTTCCCACCTCCAATGGCTGATGTGTATTTCCACTGGTTTTAACATGTGTCATTGATCAAGACCTATTTCCAAATTGTTCATATTTGCATTGGTATGGTAGTTTCCAGTGTACATCCCCAATCATGTCCACATCAACCCATGTGTTCAAGCAATTGTTTTTCTTCTGTTTCCACTCCTATAGTTCTTCCTCTGCATGTGGGTAGCTTTCTTTTCCATAAATCCCTCAGAATTGTCTTGGGTCATTGCATTGCTGGTAGTACAGACATCCATTACATTCTATTTTATCACAGTATATCAGTCTCTGTGTACAATGTTCTTCTGGCTCTGCTCCTTTCGCTCTGCATCAGTTCCTGGAGATCTTTCCAGTTCACATGGAATTCCTCGAGTTTATTATTTCTTAGAGCACAATAGTATTCCATCACCAGCATATACCACAGTTTGTTCAGCCATTCCCCAATTGAAGGACATACCCTCCTTTTCCAGTTCTTTGCCACCACAAAAAGCATGGCTATAAATATTTTCATACAAGTCTGCTCATCTATGATCTCTTTGGGGTAAAAACCAAACAATGGTATGGATGGATCAAAGGGCAGGCATTCTTTTACAGCCCTTTGAGCATAGTTCCAAATTGCCAGCTAGAATGGTTGGATCAGTTCACAGCTCCACCAGAAATGCATTAATGTCCCAATTTTGCCACATCCCCTCCAACATTCATTATTCTTCCCTTCTTTAATTTTAGCCAATCTGCTAGGTATGAGGTGATACCTCAGAGTTGTTTTGATTTGCATTTCTCTAATTATTAGAGATTTAGAACACTTTCTCATGTGCTTATTGATAGTTTTGATTTCTTAATCTGAAAATTGCCTATTCATGTCTCTTGCTTATTTATCAATTGGGCAATGGCTTGATTTTTTATACAATTGTTTTAACTCCTTGTATATTTGAGTAATTAGACCCCGTCAGAGTTTTTTGTCATAAAGATTTTTTCCCAATTTTTTGTTTCCCTTCTGATTTTGGCTACATTGTTTTTGTTTGCACAAAAGCTTTTTAGTTTGACGTGATCAAAATCATTTATTTTACATTTTGTAATTCTCTCTAACACTTGCTTGGTTTAAAAATCTTTCCTTTCCCAGAGATCTGACAAGTAAACTTTTCTATGTTCACTTAACTTAATATTCAAGTCATTCACACATTCTGAATTGATCTTGGTGTAGAGTGTGAGATGTTGATCTAAACCTAATCTCTCCCATATTGTATTCCAAATTTCCCAATAGTTTTTGTCAAATAGTGGATTTTTGTCCCAAAAGTTGGGCTCTTTTGGTTTATCATACACTGTCTTGCTGATGACACTTACCCCAAGTCTATTCCACTGATCCTCCTCTCTATCTCTTAGCCAGTACCATCCCGTTTTGATGGCCGCTGCTTTACAGTACAGTTTAATATCTGGTACTACTAGGCCCCCTTCCTTAACATTTTTTCCATTATTTCCCTTGATATTCTTGATCTTTTGTTATTCCAGATGAACTTTGTTATAGTTTTTCTTAATTCAGTAAAAAAAAAAAGTTTTTTGGTAGTTGGATAGGTATGGCACTAAATAGGTAAATTAATTTGGGTAGAATGGTCATTTTTATTATGTTAGCTCGTCCTACCCATGAGCAATCAATGTTTTTCCAATTGTTTAGATCTAGTTTTAATTGTTTGGAAAGTGTTTTGTAGTTGTTTTCGTATAATCGCTGTTTTTGTTTTGGTAGGTATATTCCTAAGTATTTTATATTGTCTAGGGTGATTTTAAATGGTGTTTCGCTTTCTACCTCTTGCTGCTGTGATGTGTTGGAAATATATAGAAATGCTGATGATTTATGTGCATTTATTTTGTATCCTGCAACTTTGCTAAAGTTGTTGATTATTTCTACTAGCTTTTTAGTTGATTCTCTAGGATTTTTTAAGTATGCCATCATATCATCTGCAAAGAGTGATAGCTTAGTCTCCTCATTGCCTATTTTGATACCTTCAATTTCTTTTTCTTCTCTAATTGCTATTGCTAGTGTTTCTAGTACAATGTTAAATAAAAGAGGTGATAATGGACAACTTAGTTTCACACCAGATCTTATTGGAAAGGCTTCTAATTTTTCCCCATTGCATATGATGCTTGTTGATGGTTTTAGGTAAATACTATTTATTATTTTTAGGAAAGGTTCTTCTATTCCTATACTTTCCAGGGTTTTCAATAGGAATGGGTGCTGTATTTTGTCAAAGGCTTTTTCAGCATCTATTGAGATAATCATGTGATTTTTGTTTGTTAGATTGTTGATATGGCCAATTATGTGAATGGTTTTCCTAATGTTGAAGCATCCTTGCATTCCTGGTATAAATCCCACCTGATCATGGTGGATAATCCTCTTGAACACTTGCTGAAGTCTCTTTGCTAATATTCTATTTAAAATTTTTGCATCTATGTTCATTAGGGAGATTGGTCTGTAGTTTTCTTTCTCTGTTTTTGATCGACCTGGCTTTGGAATCATTACCATATTTGTGTCATAAAAGGAATTTGGTAGGACTCCTTCTTTGCTTATTATATCAAATAATTTGTGTAGTATTGGGATTAGTTGCTCTTTGAATGTCTGATAGAATTCACTTGTGAATCCACCAGGCCCTGGTCATTTTTTCTTAGGGAGTTCTTTGATGGCTTGTTCACCTCACCTCTAATGAAGGGGAAATTAAGGCAATCATTAAAAACTATTTTGCCCAATTATATAGCAATAAATATAGC
Source organism: Gracilinanus agilis (assembly GCF_016433145.1). Taxonomy (NCBI): domain Eukaryota; kingdom Metazoa; phylum Chordata; class Mammalia; order Didelphimorphia; family Didelphidae; genus Gracilinanus; species Gracilinanus agilis. Next base: position 144,936,571 of record NC_058132.1, read on the forward strand.
AATCTAGGAGATATGGATGAATATTTACAAAAATACAAATTGCCTAGATTAACAGCAGAAGAAATAGAATGCCTAAACAATCTCATATCAGAAAAAGAAATTGAACAAGCATTCTGGGATGATTTTTGATTACTGCATTTCTGAGAAAAATCAGTCATTCACATAGTTGATCAAAAATATTGCTGTCACTGTGTACAATGTTCTGGATCTGTTCATCTCACTTTGCATCAGTTCACGTAAGTTCAGGTTTTTCTGAAATTATCATGCTCATCCTTTCTTATAACAAATAGTATTCCATCATAAAGCCATACCACAACTTGATCAGTCATTTCCCAATTTCTGGATAATATCTCATTTGAATTCTTTGTTACCACAAAAAGAGCTGCAATAAGTTTTTGTACACTAAGTTCCTTTTTCACTTTTTAAAATCTCTTTAGGATACAAACTTAGTGGTGGTATGCATCAAAGACTAAGCACACTTTTAGAGTCTTTCAGACACAGTTCCAAATTGCTATCCAGAATGGCTGGTATAGATCACAACTCCACTAATAGTACATTAGTATCCTGATGTTCCCATATCCCCTCCAACATTAATCATTTTCTTTTTCTGTCTTATTGACCAATTGAATACAGATGAGGTGGCAATTCTTGGTATTTTCTTGCTATGACATCAAACAATACCCTTTACCAGAGGGGTTACTAAAATGGTAAACCTAATACTGGCCTAAAAATACTTATTCTACAAAAATTTTTTCCCCTCCCAAATGCAAGAGGAGTAAACAATGAGCTGATGACTTAAAGCAAATATGCAGTTAATTGGCCTTTTAATTTTAAACCTGCCTATGTAATATGAAGTCTCAGCTCTAAAAAATACATTTATATCTTAAAAATAGTTTCTTCCTGGAACAATCAAATGGATCTGAGATCTCACTGGTGTCTACATTCCTTCCAACAAAGGAGAACTCACCACCCCATCCATGTCTTTCCATTTTGAGAGTCTTTCTTTTTTTTAACCTTTACCTCATGTCTTAGAATCATTACTAAATATTTGTTCCAAGGCAGAAGAATAATAAGCAGTTGGGGTTAAGTGACTTGTCCAGGGTCACACAACTAGGAATATCTGAGGCCAGATTTGAAACAGGATCTTCCATCTCTAGGCCTGGTTCTTGATCCAATGAAGCACTTATGTGGCCTGACCTTGAGGGACTCTTTTTTTATATCTTCCCAAAATTTCAACAAAGAAGTTCCATACAATATGCTGGAAAGATTGATACCTTCTACATAAAACCTATCTTGAGTTGTTAATATTCTCTCTCCTCAAAAAATTACCTTATATTTATTTTATATCTATTTTATGTCCTTATTTATATGTATGTTGTTTACCTAGGGATGACCTAAATTTCTTGAGAACAGAAATTATTTCTGATTTGTCTTTGTTCTTCTAGTACCTCAGGCAAGGGTTCTTCACTTGGTGTCCATGAACTTACTTTAAAAATATTTTTCTATTTCAATACAATAAATTTTCTTATAAGGGCATGAACTTTAGGTTATGCAGTTACAAATATTGTTCTGAGAAGGAGGTTCATGGGTTTAACCAAACTGCCAAAGGAGTTCAAGACTTAAAACACATCCCTGGCTTACATGTTGGTTTATTTTTTTAATTATTATTTTTTAAACCCTTACCTTCTGTCTTGGAGCTAATACAGAGTATTAGCTCCAAGGCAGAAGAGTGGTAAGGGTAGGCAATGGGGGTTAAGTGACTGGCCCAGGGTCACACAGCTGGGAAGTGTCTGAGGCCAGATTTGAACCTAGGACCTCCCATCTCTAGGCCTGGCTCTCAATCCACTGAGCTACCCAGCTGTCCCCTAGATGTTGGTTTATTGTCAGGAATACCACAAGATGAGATGATTGATTGTCCCAGGAAATGATGTTTCCTCTTGCTTGGGGATGCAAACAAAATCAACTGATCAATAAGTTCATTTATTTGCCTCTCTAAAGAGAATATATGAGACATCCTACTACAACTTCTTCTTTTATTTAGGTTTCATATATAACACAATTCAATTTCTTCAAATAGACTGTCCACTCACCTAGTTACTTGACAAGGCAACATTATGGTGTCAACAGCTAAGTCAAAGTATATTGACATTATTAAAAATCTAGTGGTTTTAGAAAAAAACACACAACATCGCCTTCACACTGTGAGGAGTCCAGAAAAAAAAACTTTATGGAGAATTGTCCAGAGTAAAGTCAGTTAAAATATCAAATCTGCCCTTCTTCCTTCCATTTCTGAGAGAGCAACCTAAACTGGTCACTAAAGATTAAATTAATTCTGTATAAGAACAACTTAAGATGCTTGACAAAAACAACAGTTGGCAACATCTGTTTCAGCTCCACTAATGCAAAGAAATAAAATGCACTGAACAAATGTTTGGAAATAATCCACATGCTATTTATTAGCTAGGTAATTCCATTCCAGAAACGGAATGAATTGGAAATGACATAAGATCCACTTTCCTTCAATTTAATATCCACAATTAAGACTTCCTTAAGACAAACTTAATTGAATACAATTCAATTCACAAAGAATTCACAGAGATTTTGATTTTACTCCTGGGAATAAGATCAATGTGCCCAGCACATTCAATTTTATAAACCACAATTAAATTATATCATTGCTGAACTGTTGAATTTACTCAAACCCATTAAAAATATCTTTGTAAGATTCCTGCAATTATGCTCTATTTACAATAAGCAGTTAGGAATCCTGAAGGATTAGAAAAAATACACTCGAATGTACATCCTGAATATATATATATATATGTATATGTGTATATATATTTATATATAATTTTCTCCCACATTGATGTATATAGAAATAAGCAAAATTTGAATTACTTACCAGATTTTATATCTTTTCCTAACAATTACTGCTGCCTGTGCACAGATGAATACATGAAAAGAAAGGATTTCAGGAATACACTTCAATGAGTCAGAATAAGTGGCTTAACAATGTCAATCAGATGAAGAGATACTGTATAGGTGTCAATAACCATTTTCCTTTTCCTCAAAGAATCACTGAAAATAGACCTAAACCACAACAGGGACAATGTGATTCAACATTGGTACTATCTGATTATAAAGGCAGTGAATCATTAACAAGGCAGAGTGTGAAATATGCTTCTCTGAAGACAGTCACAGAAAGGATATATAATTATATTTTAGGATCGGTTTAAAAGAAGTCCTGCTTAAATAGAGGGCAATGATCTGGGACTTTGTGAAGTTTCTGTACAGTTCAATATGTCACCCACATTATTTTCTGAAACTGTACTTTAAAAATACTGTTCTTTCTGAATTCAAGAGTTGGAAGAGGGATTGAAACCATCTCATCCAAACTATGCTTGACCAAATATCTTACTTAAATAATCTTCTTGAGGAGCCTCCAGTGAGGGGGAATGTACCATTTCTTAGTCTAGCCTACATTAAAAATATCATGATTGTTAGGAAGATTTTTTTAATTACATAAAATCTAGACCTATCCTTTTCCAACTTTCATTCATTGTTTCTCTTTCTACACCGTGGGATAATGAGTCTAATTATCGTCTTTGATGTGACAGACTTTCAAATACTTAAATACAGCTACCATACCCCCCACTATACCACTCCACACCATCAGTTTCTATCTTTTCCAGCCTAATATTCCATTTTTCCCAAACAATATTTATATTAGATGAACTCATTGCCTTTTGCTGTCTTGGGCATATTCCTCTAAAAACTCTGCAGCTTCTCAGTGTTCCATGCTCTGACCAGGGTAAAGTACAACAAGGAAAAAGGTACCTTTGGACCGAATACTGGGCTTCTCTGGATGAAACTTATGATTATGTTATCATTTTTTGGTTAGTATAGTTCATTATTTGTTTGACTCATTGAATTTTAGGCCAATAAAACTTCAGGATTTTTGAACAAACTTCTATTTATCTATGCTTCTCCCATCGTATATTTGACTTTATGAACAAAACTACAGGACTTTATACTTATGCCTATGAAATTCCAATATGACTCCATGTCCTAACATGTCAAGATTTTTTGGAATCCTTATTCTCCTGTGCCTTCCCAGCACCTCCACATTTGCTAAGCACATTCTACATCTTTATCCAAATCATGTATAAAAGTATTAACACATGATCAAACAGATGAGTGAGGCGCTCTCCCGAGAGGTCTTTCGAAATGGCACTGAATCACCAATGACAACCCTTTGAGTATTTTCATTCAGCCAGCATTTGGGTGTTATGCTATATTAAACACATTTTGCTTCAGATTTTTCTTGGACTCTGATGCTAAAACTTGAAACTGATGTTTATGTTGTAAAAACCTATCTTTCTTCTCTGAATCAATGCTGAATCTTATTAATTTTCCTGATGTTGACTGCTTTGCTACCAATAATCCCCAGCTTCTTGCCAACTCTTGATCCAATGTCAATCTGTTGGTCCCAGGATACTGAAGCCTAAAAGACCACAAAATAAAGACTCAAATCCTGTTCATGTGGAGGACTGGGGTCCTAACCCCAGGCAGGGACATGTTGAACAGAACATGGTATAACCATATCTATGAAAAATCTAATCTAAACCTGATCTGATCTAATCTAAGAAAATTCTAGGTGCAGCTAGATTGCTCAGTGGTTTGAAAGCCAGGTCCAGATATGGGAGGTCCTGGGTCAAATCTGGCCTCAGATTCCTTGTAGCTATGTGTCCCTGGGCAAGTCACTTAACCCCAACTGCCTAGTTCTTCCTACTCTTCTGCCCTGGAGCCAATACCTAGTATTCATTCTAAAACATGGAAAGTAATGGTTTAAAAAATTCTAGTCTGAAAATTCCCATGAATTCAATCTACAGAGAAATCATCTAAGTCGAGAGATCAGAGAAGTACATGAACAAAGATAAATTTCTTAAATGGCTCTTGCTTGTAAAGAATTACCCACCATAATTTTAGATACCTGCATAATAATCAATTCTTTCTTTTTATGAGTTAGTATTAGCACACAGAGTCAACAAGATTCAGCTTATTGAGGAACCAAGAAAAAAAGATAAAGCTCATTGTAGGCATAGGGGTAGAAGTAAGGAATATGTATTAGAAAGAAGGGAGAGAAACCTTATGGATTAAAATTAGAGAAGTAAGGAGATTAGGAAAGGGGCTTCTTGAACAGGACTGCTTAATTCCTAATCTTCTACAAGATTAACAGGGTAAAGTGAGAATATGAATTTATTATGTATCACAACTGAATAGGAAATTATTTCCTAGTATGTTCAGCTTTTTTGTTTATTAGAAAAGATTATAACTAGCTTCCAGTGGACATACAAGGGATCCGATTTCTTCCAGAAAAAAAGAAAATGATGAAAATTTTGCCAGCCCAGTGGCACCATCTTTGAAGGAAAAATTTTACCTTTCCTTAATACTCTCTGGAGTTGGGGATGGGGTTGGGAGTAGAGGGTTAGGGTTAAAATCCCTTATTGAATCCTTGTGAGAAAAGCTTTCAGGGAATTTTTATCACAACAGAACTGTTCCACTTGAGTAGATATTAATTCATTCTATTTAGTTCATCTAAGGATAAAATCTCCTCTATAATACTTTTATCTAGGATTGGTTTGATTCAATGTATGTCACTCATGATTTAAGTTGATCCTTAAATATTCAATTTAATGTGTCTTCATTCTATGAAAATTATTTGGATATTTTACAACTTGAATGTATATTTTTCACATCTGAAACACATGAATGTTTAATTTTTATGAAGAATCCACTTTAAATTTTACAGCAAAAAATATGTTGGTATTTTTAAAGATTGATATGCCAGATTTGTTAATGAACCAGAGTCATTGACTATAAAGGTAATCTTTATTTTACAGATAGTGAATTAAAGTTGGTTTTTTAATAATCATGCATTTATTTACTAAAACAAAATCGATGTAATCATTCATTTAATTTTTTAAAGACTTCACTCCTACAACTGAATATTTTAATTGTGGATTAGGACGTGCTTTTGCTCTGCTATAATAGCAGGATATTACCATTCCTAAAGCAGGCTACAGAAGTCCTTCTTTTAAATTTGAAGTAACATCAAGTGAATATTTTTCTTTTATGAAAAAGTACATGAAATTATTTGAAGAATTAGATTCTTTAGTTTCCAATTAGTTTTTAATTTGCCTCTCCATGAACTCTTATTAATCATGATTTTCATCACATTGTGATCTGAAAAAGTTGAATTTATTATTTCTGCTTTTCCACATTTGTTTGCAACGTTTTTAATTCCTTGGTACCATGTTGGCGAAGGTGTGGTATGGGTGCTGGGGCGGCATGAAGGGGCTGCTCTGTTCCCCATGTCTACAGTACCCAAGAACATCTTTTGCATGCCCCACCCCTCTGTCCAGCTGCCCAGTACAAGCACTTCTTCCCTCTGATGTCTGGGGTAACATGAGGAGTTCATAGGCAGCTTGAAGTTGCAGTTTGGGCATGTGATATCAAAAACATTCACCAATGCTGCTCTAGTGCATAGTCAATCTTTATGTATATAATATATGCTGTTGAAAAGAAGGTATAATCTTTTTTATCCCTATTCAATTTTCTCCAGATATCTATTAACTCTATTTTTTTCTAACATTGCATTTACTTCCCTACTTTTTCTTATTTATTTTTTGGTTCAATTTATCTAGTTTTGATAAGGGAAGGTTGAGGTCCCCCACTAGTAGAGTTTTACTGTCTATTTCCTCCCTAAGCTCCTCTAGTTTCTCCACATGAAATTATTTGAAGATACATATATCTATTTTATAAAATACATTTAGGCATACTAATTCAATCAACTTTAGGAACTTAAAATATTGAGCTCTAAACATATATCTATTTTATAACCTCTTCTCTCATTTTTTTAAATCTCCAAAGAAAGATATAGTGTCTTGATTTTTCAATTTATATAGTTTTGATTTTGAATGTGTTAGAGGAAAGAAAACACTGTTCAGACACTTGTAGATCCTACCACTATTAAAATATATGTGTTAGGTTTCTATCAAACAACAAATAGGTTTTATAGGGGAAGAAACCTGAATCTTTGGGGTTCATTTTGAGTCAAGACTCAATTTATTTGATTTCAATAAAACCTTCTCTAGATAAAATGTATCTTTTGTAGGTATTGAGAGTAATATCTTACATTTATATAGCACTTGGTTATAAATTGTTTAAAACATATGATCTTATTTGATCTCAACATCCTTGTGAAGCAGGTAAAATAGATATCATTATTCTTATTCTTCTAATGAGGAGACGTCAAGATGTTAAGAATTTGTCCAGAGTGACCAGTGGCAACTCTCAGTTCTTCTTTTTTTGAATTTTATACCAGTGAGTTCCTTTATTGGCAAAATTAAATTTTTAAAAGGTTCATATGTAGTAATGAAATGTATCATAATTTGTTTCATAGAATTCAGGACCATAAATTTTGAGCTGGAAGAGATCTTAGAAGTGATTGAGTTTGCCTTCTCATTTTACAAATGAGGGGAAATGGGGTACAGGCAAGTTAAAGTGACTTGTCTAGCAAAATATAATTAATAAACAACTCAAGGAAGACTTAAACTTTAGGTCTTCCCAGAACTGAGCACAGGTCTCTAGTTCTCTTTTAAAGGCCTGTTCTGATTTTTCTTCCTATATTGGGGGTGGAAATGAATTCTGGACTCTCAAAGGCCAAGTCATTTAAATTCTGACTGATTCTACAAGATGGAATTGTAGGTCTTAACAAAAGACTATATGCCTGTTATCTGTACGCTTGCCTAGATACTCAGAAAGGCTCACCAGATTGACTCTAGAGGATGATTTTTTTTGCCACCATACAACATGTGGCAAAGATCATTTACCAAATCATGGAAGGGTTGAAACCTATGTCAGTGGAAGGACTACCCTTTCTTGATTTCTAGATGCTACCAGTTCCTTTTCTTTAGAGATTAGTCTCTGATCCAGAATCAATTATCCTTAATGCTAGCAAGATAATTGTGTGGGAGTATTACCTGTTACACTATAATCTATAGTACTTTTCTATGAGGGTAGCATCAATATAAATACCATAGTAATCCAAAATTATTAGGTTAGGGTAATATTTATTTGATTTATTTGCAACAGATTCATAGTTTCATAGGCATTAGGAGCTTATAGTGAGGAATTTCTTCTGTGTAAAAGCTGGGCACTTGTTCTGTATTAGGGAGCGGACTTTCAAGTATCTTTACTGACTACATCCTGAAAATTTTCCTGAAACTTACCTGAAAACTTTCCTGAAAATTCAAAGTATCTAAAAGCAGAATGATGAGTTGGTCAGGAAGGAGATGGTACCTTCTCTGTGGACATTTTCTTCTTCTCTTTTAGTTTAATCTGCCTTATTAATATTTCCTCCATTACTTTCTTAAGTCTAAAGAATCAACAGAACAATAAATCAAACCCAGATTTGTAGTGTTTGCAGATTTCTGAGGCTTGAATGCTTATACTGAAAATTTAAGGCTTTCTCAATTGAGTCGGTTCTTCTCTGATGCCCATTGCTGTGCAAAACTGAAGGAACACTTTTAGAATCATCTGCTATTCTTGGACTCCTGTGTAGCCTCTTATTCTATAGGTGGCCTCAATGTTGTGCCATTCTTAAATTGAGGGACAGGACAATTCAATAGACAACACTTACTTTCACCCTTGATTCATGGGCTTGGCATGAAGTTTTTGAAACTCCCTTTTTCACTAGTGTAGTTTGTAATCAGCAATATTTTATTTTTGCCTAAATTGTCCACTTATAAAAACTTGCTCTTCTTGTGAAACATGACAAAATTAAACTTTTTAAGTAGTTTTTACCTCCAGAGGAGACCTTCTGAGAATTTGATTTATCATTTTTCTTTTATTTTTCTCAATAACAACCAGAAATAATTTTTTTACAAATGTTTTCTGACATTTTGTGATTCAGATTCTCTTCCTTTCTCTGTCCCCATTTCCCTGAGGTGGTAAATGGTCTGTTATAAGTTATAGCAGTGCTTTCATGCAATAAAAACTCCCATATTCCCCATGCCATATCCACTTAGAGGCACTAAAATGAACTTGAGTGTCAGTACCCTTTGAAAGTAGGCAGGATGAAAATTCTGTTAAGTAAATAAAATACAAATTGTATAGATATTTTAAAAGGTATGGTAAGATGTATATAGGCTAATAGATCTAAAGATGTTAGGGAACTAAAATGGTTATCTAGTCCAAACACATCAATTTACAGATGAGGCAACTGAGGTCCAGGAAGATTGATTTGCCTGAAGTCACAGGGCAAGTTCTCAAGGCAATCCTTTTGTTTCAAATCAAATGCTCAATCTATGTTGTTGCTGTTTAGTCATTTTTTTCCATCTTGTCTGACTCTTTTGTGACTCTATTTTGGAGTTTTTTGGGCAAATATAGTAGAATAATTTGCCATTTCCTTCTCCAGGTGAGGAAATGGAGACAAACTGAGTAAAGGAATTTGCCCAGGGTCACACAGTAAGAGTCTGAGGTCAGATTTGAACTCAGGAAAATGAATCTTCTTAATGCCACCTACCTGCCCAAACATGCTGCCTCCCAATATTATAAGAACTCTGGTGCCTCCCATATGATAGGGAAGTTTTAATGAAACAGAACCTCAGATATATGTGTACTATAATATTAGTTATGCTATGACAAAGTTATTAATGTATATTTGACATGAGAATTGGTATAGCATGCAAAACTTCAGGAACTACTGTAGAATAGCCATTTTGTCTTTTTTATAGCATTTTTCAGCTGTCTGCTTTGTCAAATGGCAATTTACTTTTATGGAAATTTACTTATACCAGTCGATGTCTTCGAAATGTTTCTATATTAAGAAATATCAGTTGTAACAGTTGATTTTTTAGCAAACTTTATCATAAACTGTAAAAACGATTTGATTCTTGAGTCAAGAAAAGATCAATCTTACTCCAAAGAAATCTTTAGTTTGAAGGTATAAAAAATTCTCAAAAATATGATTCAAAATTTGCCACAATAATGGTCAATCAATCCCTCCAAGATTATTATTAGTGCATGAAGAGTAACAACCAAATTATAATGCAAGGTTCCAGTTCTAGCCACCTCAGTCTAGAATATTGATCAAACTATCATTGGTGTGAATATGTACTCAGGATTTGCTTATGAAGAGAAACTAGAACTTTCTGTCTGGTCCATAGTGAAAGTTGTAATTTGTGCTGAAAAGGGGAGATATTCTAATAAAAAGCAGATAAAGTCAGAACTTAACAGTTATTCTGTGAACTAACCAGAATAAATCTTTTTTAGAGTTTCATCTATTACTTCTGATATACATAGACATATGTATATCTATGACAATGCATTCCATATAGTTGGAACTAAATATTAAATCTATAAAAACAAAATCAATTGACGTGCCAATTCTAGGACCCTCAGGAAGCAAAACCAGCATTGATTGCCTGTGGAGTCAGAGAACTTGGGTTTAGATCCTAACCTCTCATATGTAATACCTATGTGACCTTGGGAAAATCACTTCAACTTTCTAGGTCTTAGTTTCTTCATCTGTAAAGTAAGGGGGCTGGACATAGACAGTTCCCGAGATCCCTTCTAATTCTAAATGGATGATCCTATGAAAGACATCAAAGGCAGTAGAAGGTGAACGGGTGGGTAGTCAATTAGTTAAGATCCACAATGGACTGAATTAGAATTTCTAACATCTCAGACATTATCTTCCCTATATTTGGATAGGTGAAAAGTCAGATTAGGTGAATGACTATGTCATTCACCATAACCATGGGAGGGGGGAGAAAGAAAATTTAATAACTAGACTACTTCCTTTCATTTCTATAGTACAAAATTTTCATTATATCTTTGAAGAAACTAAAGGTCAGAGAATTTAAATGATGTGAAAGTTCACAGGGGTAAGTGTCAGAGGTAGAATTTGAAGCCTGGTCCTCTAGCTTCAAATTGAGTGCTATTTTCACAATTATAGAATGTTAAAAATTAAAAGAGATCTATAGGGTCATCTGGTTCAATTCTGTTATTTACAAAAGAGCATAACCAGTTACCAAAGATAACATTACTAGTTGCAAACTATTGCCACAGAGTGTTATTTTTAGATTAAAAAAAAACTTTCATTTGGAAAAAAGTAATTTAGTTTCATTTCTTTTTAGCCCAGAATAACTTCATAGAAAAAATAGTAAAGGAGAGTCTCTCTATAATGAAATTAGATACAGCATTACATACAGCATCTGACTTCAACTTCAGAAGAATGGAGGTTATTTACTCAAAGGATTTTGTTATCATTATCTTTTAAAATAATTAACATGAATACAAATAATCACAATAATGCTTCAAATACCTGTGACTTCACTAGTGTGTTCCTTCTATTGACCCAGACCACAATTCCTTTAAAACTTAACAGATGGTCTCCGAGAATTGCTATGTCTGAAAAATTCATCACCCAGCCAACCTGTTTATAAGCCTGCTCAAACTTAGCTAGGGGGAGTCTATGGAAAATAGGAATCATATGCTCTTTTTTAGTTTAGGTTCACTGCACTGGCACAGCCTTAAGTACCCAGGCTACCTATAAACCATGAGGAGATGTCATAGTAAGATATTAGTGGAGAATAAAAGTAACTCAAATTTATGTAGGGCTTTAAAGTTACTCTCTATCCCAGTTTTCTGATGATTAAACAAAAGCTCAGGGATCTTAAGTGGGAGACATGGTAGTATAGCAGAAAAATCTTTGTACCTTGGTTATAAGATACAGATATTCTTTCCCTTTCCAGACATCCCTACCCATTTGCTAGTTTTTGATCAATTTAGGCAAATTACTTAAATCTCTCTGGGTGTTGGCACATTTGTGAAATGAGAGGGTTGGATAATGTACTCCCTAAAGACCCTTCTAGATAAAAAGGTACACATTTCTGTCACTGCACAAGTTTACAAAAGCAATTATTTGACCTGGAATTATAGTCTAATTTCTTGATTCTAAGATCAGTACTTCCTCCGCTTTGCCATATTACTGCTATTAGGCTAAGAATATTAGAGCCAGAAAGGACCCTTACTCTACTGTCCCACCTATAATTCCATGTGTAGTATAACTGGGCAGCTACAATGGAAAGATGTCAAGATTACGACATAGGTATAACCAATGAAATTTATTTATACCATCTTCATCTTTCTTATTCCTAGCAATTAGTTTAAATCTAGGAATTGAGAGATGGTGGTAATGGATTTAAAGTTAATCAGTATGGCATAAACATGGTATAAAATCCCAAAGACATTATTATTCTGAAGAACCATCTTACTTTTCTCTATGTGAAATGTTTTCAGGGTCTAAAATATATCATATTTTTGTTGGAGTCATATTTCATATCCCTCAGAAAATTTATAGTCATTCTATATGTGCAGATTCTATTGACTTCAATGAGAACTCCATGAACAGATGGAGGAAAGAGTTGGGCCCTTTACTTTTAAATGATGCAAAGAGAACAAATAGTAGAGAAAGTGATAGATTTATACATTATTTTCTATACCCTTTTATTGCTGTAATAATATGATTGATGAATATGCCATAATTCATTGGTTGAAACTTCTTTCATTTCACATCTCATCAACCAAGCATGCTACTCCATTTTCTAGCATGATTGTTAATTCATAAATGCTTCGTGTTTGAACAGTTCATTTTATGGCTCAAGATCATATAATGTTCCACATCCAAAAAAAAGAACTGATTTGGATTTGGGGAGAGAGATTAATAGCCAGTGAAGCACAGTTCCATACTTTTGCTTTTCTCCTCAAATATTCCAGGCAACTGATTTTTTTTTTTGGTTAATGCACGTTTATGGCTAAAAAGAGGGTGGGGGAGAGACTTCTGTGGCTGGGACAAAAAAACCTATTCATCATTTCATCCCCAGACAATTGTTATTATAACAATTACAACTTATAATTATAGAACATTTTAAGATTTTATAATCCTTGAGAGCTAGGCAGCACAAATATTATTATCTACAATGTAAAATGGGGAAAACAGGTACAGAGGAGTTAAATGACTTACTTATGGACACAAAGTTGGTGAGTTTTGAAGCCAGAATTCCAAGGCAGGTTTCCTAATGACAAGTAGGCTCTCTTTCCAATATACCACCCTCCCTTGCTCTCAAGTCTTTTTGCAGTGGTACAAAGCTCACATATATACTTAATGATTCTTATTCTTTTTTATTGTACAAGGAATGATAGTAATGTAGGTGAAATCGGCTGTGATTCAACCAGTTTAAATACTGTACAATTTGTTTGTCTACTATTTAGGGGTGCTGTACTTGACAGCTTGTGGGCAAATCAATTTTAAAAAGAAGCTTTTTGATAGAGGTCACTAGGGACATTGCTGCATCACATCTTGGTGAAGAAAGAGGAGAGTAGATGGGAGGATTTCCAGTCTACATAATCATTTGCTAAATCTACCTCCATAATAGCTCTTTTATCCTAGGTGCCAAAGTGTGATAGTGCATTAGGTCTGTATTCCAGAAGCACTGAATTCAAACCCAGGCTTAATTATCATGAGATCCTGGGCAAGACTTATCCTCTGTCTACCTCAGTTTTTTCATTTCTATAATGTGAATAATAGTGCTATACTTATTAAATAGAGGGGCCAGGCAACTTTGGTTAGGAGAAGAAAGGCCATAGTGATGGAGGATGCATAGAGATATAGTAGTTCTTTGAAATGACCTTTGAGCAAAATATGTCTGAACAAGTAAAGCTAATTTGAATATGCCAGATGTAATCCAATAGGAGTGCCCATATAAAGTAATTCAATTAATGGGTCATTAAGTGAGGAAAAGGTTGGTTTTTTTTTTTTAGTATTAGTGACTAGTGTTGGAATTTAAGAGGCATTCTGGCTGAGACTATTGAAACAACAATCTAAAATTGTTCTGGGAAGAAATTCAATTAAATTTAAACCACCCAAAATGTATAAAGAACTTTCTTCCTCCCTTCTCTTCCCCTTCCTTCCAAACACCCTTCCACACTCTTTAAAGTTGTTGAGGGAATATATAAAAAAGAAGAAAGTATGGCAGTTTTATATAGTGAAGACAAATTGGAATGAGGGATTATTTTCAAAGAAGAAAAAATATCTATGACTTAGTCATGCTCATGAAAGTTTGATTAGATTGAAAAAAGTCATATTGTTAGAAGGCATATCTCAGTTGAGGCTATTAATGATGATAGCAGTCTGAAAATGGACATAAGGAAAATTATAGCAATATGGTAGCCAAAGAACAGGAAAGGAATCAGGTACCTTTGGCATACTGTGGGGAACTGCTCTACAGACAGACTGAGGACTTACAGAAAGTGTCGGATATACATTCCAAGTGTGACAGGGTCTGGATGCTTGTGGTCCCACAGTGAGATAATTTACCTACTGAAGTCCTGAAATTATTTATCAGTAAAACATAAATAACCTGGGTTTGGAGCACATTTCAAATAAATAAATATCATTAGCTTAGCAAAAGCTGAGCAGAGAGGTGTGATGGTGAACATAACCAGCTCTTATGGATACTGTCATAATCTTGTCAACATAGTGACAGGAAGTTAGTGACTGAATCTAAATAACACTGCCTGAGAGGGCTATGATTTTAAAAGAAATGTATTTTTAAGAAATTGGTTTAAGGTAGTTGTGAAGAGTTATCAAAGAATTATTTTAGTGTTCTTTCTGGATTTGTTACATTATTTCATCCTCATTTCACTTCTTTACCAGTTAGTATTATTGACTGACAAATAGTTTTTCTTCTTTTTAAATATACTTTTTCTAATTTATATTATTTTAAAAATATTTCTTAATATAACACTGAACTCCTTCTAGGGCTTGGTGGCAGACCAAGGATGAAGGTTCTGTGATAGTTCTTTGGAATGAAGAGGTCTCTCCTGTGGCATTCCCTTGTTGATCCTTAGTTTTTACAACTTGAAATATTTATTGTAATGGTGGAAATTCTCTATATTTCTTAATTTTAAAATTAATTTATTGATAAATTGCTCAAGACAAACTAAACTATAAATAATGGAAACCCTCCAAAGTCTGAAATGATACCAAAGAACATGCAGCTGGGCAATAACCTAGGCAGCCAACAGAGAGGTCAAATGAGAGCAGCTGGGTGAGAGAGAGGGAGGGACAGAGAGAGAGTCAAAAGAGTGAGCACACAAGAGTATGCAGACCAATATATGCCCCTTGTGAAGTCATAACTCAGTCCCTCCCCTAGAGATCTCTGATTTGGAGGTCGAATCCTCCCTCATTACTTCATGACAGGAAGAGATTGGTCTTAAGGATTCCAAGAAGCTAGACACATGGCTGGGTCACTGCAATCCAACATGGTAGATAGGGCTTGCTGATTTCATTATCCAGTCTTTCAAATGGACCAAGTGGATGCTCAGCTCTGCTATAAATCTTGTTATTTTTTACTGAGATCTTAACAAAAGAAGGGGAATCCAACCTACTTTCATAGCTGTGGAGGTGAAACTGTTTTAGTCTTAAAATCAAATTGTTTTTCAAGGGGGTGGGGTAAAGAAAAAATTATTTCTCAATTTAATATCACAAGTCAATATTAACTTTCTACATCATTTAGTGTAGGAGTAGCTATCAACAGTTTAAGCCCTTATCTGAGTACTTGGCATATGTCTAAAAGAAAGACTGTGGACCAGAAGGAGGTGTTGGAGAAAAGAAGCCTTTAGAGAGTGAATCTTTGGATGCTGAAAATAGTATATAAAACAAGAAATTAGATCAATGCAAAGCTTTATTGGCAAAAGAGAGGAAAGGAAAGAGGGGAAAGAGGACCCAATATACAATTCAGACACACAATCTAATATGGAGTATAACTAACATGAGTAGCACTATATTGGGGAACAAAGAGTCAGGAGTTTTTTTCAGCTGAAAGGGCATGCCTCAAGATGTCCTTCTGAAAGTGGGATACTTATGCCCTTGTGTTAGTGGCCACCTGGAACTGACTGCTTTGTGTGTCGGTGTTCAGAGCACAAAGGGGATTTTAGGGGTACACAGGTGCAGGGAGAAAAATAAGCTAATTGTTGGAAAGATTATTTTTGGATACACAGCTGCACCTACCTTAAAAAAACTTATTTCCAGTATTTTTCCATAAATAGATATTGTAAGCTCTCCTTTAAGTGAATATTAATGGTATCAAGATGAGTGGGTCTAATCTTATAACAATCTATATTAAAATTGTATCTCGTTCTGGTCTCCCAACCTCCCTCCCAACTTCTAGTTAGTATAATAAGTGAATTTATAAGTAGCAATATAAAGGGGCAATAGCAGGAAGAAAGATTGCCAAGAGGAACTTGGAAGTCACATACAAACCATCCCAAAGATGAAAGGAGCATAATTTATAAACTGTATCATATATTTAACCAAAATTCACATCCTGGTAATATGTGCTGAATCAGGGGAAGCCACCTAGGTGCTGCTGTCAGGGTCTTTTTGTCTGTCCTATGATATGTAAATCTCAGCTAAAAGCTCCCAACATCCACAGTAAAGACCAGCAGATCACCAAATGGTGCTGATGATTTTGAGATGATTCAAAAAATGTTAACTTTAAAGTTTTACTGACAACTTTAAAATGATTTGAATATGTTAATGGCCTTACTCTAAGGTAGAAGAGATAAGTTAGCTTGTTTCCCACCCCAAATTCCTGCCCCTTGAGGACTCTCCCACTTCCATGGAGTCCATGTGGCTGAGTGTTCCTAAATCTAATCCAATGATTCCCAAAGTGGGTGCCACCGCCCCCTGGTGGGTGCTGCAGCGATCCAGGGAGGTGGTGATGGCCACAGGTGCATTTATCTTTCCTATTAATTGCTATTAAAATTTTAAAAAATTAATTTCCAGGGGGCTAAGTAATATTGTTTTTCTGGAAATGGGGCGGTAGGCCAAAAAAATTTGGGAACCACTGATCTAATCCACGGTTATGTGCTCCCACAGCCTCATGCTATCTGCCTCTACACTCCCTTTGCTTCTTTTCTCTGTACTTTCTGAGCTCTTTGCATCCCTACACTCTGTGACTGTCATCCTGCTTCCCTGACTATATTAGTCTGCACGGGAGAGAATTCAAAGAACCAGGCATGCTGGCCCCCCTTTCAAAATTTCATAAATTAATTATCAGTTCATGATCTGAGATTCTGTAAATTGTGGCCTCTCTTAAGGTGAGACTGTCATGGTAGTCACAAGACCACTGGACCTAATCTTATAACAATACGGCTATAGTCTCAATTAAATTGCTTTAAACTTAGCTTAAAATTTCCTTAGCAATCATAAGAAAGCTAAGACGACCATGAAAGATATGAGTTTTTGTCAGGCATATATGTTAAATGCCTATTAATCACTATGTTATGGTATTGGGGTTACAGGATAAACAACTATCTACTCCCTGAATTCAAGTCTATTAGTCAGATGGCATGAGAAAATACATGAATACAAGTAAATATATTTCAAGATAAAATATATTGGGAAAAGAAGTCTTAAAGAAACAAAACTTTAAAAACATGAAAAGAATACTTTTGGCAAAGGTGAGACCTGGGTAAAAGCAGGTCCTAAGTCTTCATGGAAAAATCCCACTCGGGACATTGAAGGAAAAAGATTTCAGTAGTTGTAGATGAGGAGGATATTTATTTATTCAACACATTTGAGGGAATTCTTGGAATATCTATATTACATAAACCTATGAAAGAGGGAGCAGATAAGTTGGGAAATAACTAGATATCAAGCTTTCCAGACAGATTAAATGAAGATTAATGTATAACAGGATAAGAACCTTAAAAGGGGAAGATTGTGGGAGGTCCTTCAAGCTTTAGAAGCATCTAATTTAAGCCTATGCCAACAGAACTGCTGAATGTTTTCAGGAACGGGAAGGACAAAATCATATCTACATAGTCATGACTATATATGGTTTGAATTTATAGTATATGTTTGGAAATGGATAACTAGGTACAATCAATAAATGAAGGAGTGGGATCCAGGATTTTCCATCTGGAGCTCTGACAAGCAATTTATGGATTATACAGGCTTACAGATGTAAGGGGAATAACTGCACATAAATGCATGTGGGAGTGTAATGTCTGTAGTAATAAAATGGTGCACTTCACAGCAATTATAAGGTTGGCTGACTTAGTTATAAATTTTATAAGCCCTGTGATAATAAAATAGTGTTGTTCAAAGGAGTTATATTAATAGATGGAATTATCAGCTCCATGGAACTTGTAATTCTTGTGACTGAAAATTGGCAAAAATCACCTATAAGTCTCAGGAAACACCTATTATGAGATATATAAACAACCTGTGTTGTAGTTAGATAAACCTTCAAAATTCTGGAATTCCAGCTGTTCTCAGAATGTCTTATAATATCCATGAATTACATCACAGAAATGCCTTTTTTCTTTGTGGATATTACTCCTAAGTTTTGGGATGCTCACAAAGTAACTTATGACATTATTAAAAAGTCCACAGGAAGCCATAAATTAAAAAAAATTCATCTTCAGTAACTGAATAATTAAAGACTTAATTTGAAGAAATTTGTTTTGGACTAATTTGTAGTAAAGAATATAAAATCCAGACTTCCGGGTTAAGATGGTGGCAGAGTAAAAAAGCAGCACTTAACCTCTCCTAACCAAAACATATAGGATTCCTCAAGGGGACATAAAAACAAATCCAGACGAACGGAGGGACCCCACAACAGGGCACAGCATGGAGGGTACATGGAATCTGGGCATTTCCATGCTATAAAGGGGAGAAACAGTTCTCACTAAATCACGGGCTGAGCAACCCCCCCACGCCCAGACACACACCACCTACAACGCCAAAGCCAGCTAAAAAGAAATAGAGCAAGTTTGGGGCACCCATTGAGTCATTGGCAGCTCCAGAACCTGTTCCTAAGAGCAGCAAGACTTAGGACCCCAAAAGGTTAAAGAACTCACACGGACTTTGAGCGTGGACACAGAGTGCAGGCTCAGGTGGATGAGGACACAGGCGCGAGAAAAAGCTCTGAAACCCTGAGTGGGGAACCAGTGCAGACGGGTATAGAACTGTGGAAGCAGCTCCCCGAGACCTGTAAAGGAACCTCCAACAGAGGATCAAGCAAGGGGGTCCACCAGGGGGCTTGACCTTGAGAACGAGACCTGAGACCTCAGGAGCCAAAAGAGTGCAGACAGACCCTAAGCGTGAGGATAAAGCTGAGAACAGGCTGGGCTAACAATGGCAACCCAGAATCAGGAAGGCCAAAAGAGAAAGATTAGCAACAAGAAGAAGAAATCTTTAACACTCAACAACATTTACACAGAGAAAATCCAGACAACCAAAGAAACAGAAGAGAACAAACAAGCAATCACATCCGGACCCTCCAAAAATAATGAAAACTGGTCACAAGCTCTTGAAGAGTTCAAATCTGAGATGACAAGAAAGTTGGAAAAGATTTGGCTAGAGAAATGGGAAATAGCTCAAAAGGAAATCAGGCAGAAAAACAACAGTTTAAAAGGCAGAATTTTGCAATTGGAAAGTGAGGCTCAGAAATCAAATGAACTGATGAGCAAATTGAACACCAGAAATGACCAGATTGAAAAGGAAAACCAGTCCCTAAAGGCTAGAATTGAGCAATTAGAAGCTAACGAACTCTCAAGACAGCAAGAACGAATAAAACAAAGTCAAAAGACTGATAAAATAGAAGGAAACATGAAATATCTCAATGAGAAAGTGACAGACAAAGAAAACCAATCTAGAAGAGACAATTTGAAAATCATTGTTCTCCCTGAAAAAGAAGAAATTAATAGAAATTTGGACTCCATACTAAAACAATTATTCATCAAAATTGCCCTGAAGTTCTACAAGAGGGCAATATAGACATTGAAAGGATCCATAGATCACCCTCTACAGTAGACCCAGAAAAGACAACCCCCAGGAATATAATAGCCAAATTCAAGAGCTTCCAAGTAAAAGAAAAAATCTTACAAGAAGCCAGAAAGAGACAATTCAAATATCAAGGAGCACCAATCAGGATCACACAGGATCTGGCAGTCTCCACGCTAAAAGACCGCAAGGCTTGGAATATGATATTCACAAAGACAAGAGAGCTGGGCCTTCAACCACGGATCAACTACCCATCAAAATTGACTATATACTTCCAGGGGAAAGTATGGGTATTCAACAAAATTGAAGATTTCCAAGTATTTGCACAGAAAAGACTAGCACAAAATGGAAAGTATGATATCCAAACACAAAAATCAAGAAAAACATGAAAAGGTAAATAAGAAACAGAGGGGAAAGAAATAAAACTCATAATTTTTAAATTTGCCTTTTTAAGGGCCTCCGTAAGACCTAATTATCTATATTCCTATGTGGAGAAATGCTATGTATAATTCTCTGTAGTGAACTCTATTCACTATTATAGTATTCACTATTATAGTAATCAGAAGAATAATTCATAGGGAGAGGGTAGAATACTAAGTGATCCAAGATGATATGGGTGGTGGTAAAGAGGGGGTGAACAGCAGTGGACACCAAGAGAAATTTGAGAGAATGAGAAAAATAGGATATTCAATTACACACAAAGAGGGCATGGGAAGGGAAGGGGACAAATACTATTATAAGAAGGAGAGGAAGAGAGCATTAAGAGGTAATATTTAAACCTTACTCTCAGTGTAATCAACCCAGAGAGTGAGGAGTAGCTTTATTATCCATTCAGATAAAAAACTCTATCTAACCCTACTGAGAAAGTCAGAAGGATTAAACCAAAGGGAGCAGGTTATATGGCAATAAATATAACAATTTAGGAGATATGGATGAATATTTACAAAAGTATAAATTGCCTAGATTAACAGCAGAAGAAATAGAATACCTAAATAATCCCATATCAGAAAAAGAAATTGAATAAGCCATCAAAGAACTCCCTAAGAAAAAATCGCCAGGGCCTGATGGATTCACAAGTGAATTCTATCAGACATTCAAAGAGTAACTAATCCCAATACTATACAAATTATTTGATATGATAAGCAAAGACGGAGTCCTACCAAATTCCTTTTATGACACAAATATGGTAATGATTCCAAAGCCAGGTCGATCAAAAACAGAGAAAGAAAATTACAGACCAATCTCCCTAATGAACATAGATGCAAAAATCTTAAATAGAATACTAGCAAAGAGACTCCAGCAAGTAATTAAGAAGATCATACACCATGATCCAGTGGGATTTATACCAGAAATGCAAGGAAGGTTCAACATTAGGAAAACCATCCACATAATTGACCATATCAACAGTCTAACAAACAAAAATCACATGATTATCTCAATAGATGCTGAAAAAGCCTTTGACAAAATACAGCATCCATTCCTATTGAAAACACTGAAAAGTATAGGAATAGAAGGACCTTTCCTAAAAATAATAAACAGTATATACCTAAAACCATCAACAAACATCATATGTAATGGGGATAAATTAGAAGCCTTCCCAATAAGATCAGGAGTAAATCAAGGATGCCCATTATCACCTCTATTATTCAACATAGTACTAGAAAC
>NC_058132.1:144958249-144962686 GCF_016433145.1 Gracilinanus agilis
AAAAATCTTAAATAGAATACTAGCAAAGAGACTCCAGCAAGTAATTAAGAAGATCATACACCATGATCCGGTGGGATTTATACCAGAAATGCAAGGAAGGTTCAACATTAGGAAAACCATCCACATAATTGACCATATCAACAGTCTAACAAAAAAAAATCACATGATTATCTCAATAGATGCTGAAAAAGCCTTTGACAAAATACAGCATCCATTTCTATTGAAAACACTGAAAAGTATAGGAATAGAAGGACCTTTCCTAAAAATAATAAACAGTATATACCTAAAACCATCAACAACCATCATATGCAATGGGGATAAATTAGAAGCCTTCCCAATAAGATCAGGAGTAAATCAAGGATGCCCATTATCACCTCTATTATTCAACATAGTACTAGAAACACTAGCAGTAGCAACTAGAGAAGAAAAAGAAATTGAAGGTATCAAAATAGGCAATGAGGAGACTAAGCTATCACTCTTTGCAGATGATATGATGGTCTACTTAAAAAATCCTAGAGAATCAACTAAGAAGCTTGTAGAAATAATCATCAACTTTAGCAAACTTGCAGGATACAAAATAAATGCACATAAATCATCAGCATTTCTATACATTTCCACCACATCACAACAGCAAGAGGTAGAAAGAGAAACACCATTTAAAATCACCCTAGACAATATAAAATACTTGGGAATCTACCTACCAAAACAAACACAGCAATTATATGAAAACAACTACAAAACACTTTCCAAACAAATAAAACTGGATCTCAACAACTGGAAAGCCATTGTTTGCTCATGGGTAGGATGAGCTAACATAATAAAAATGACCATTCTACCCAAATTAATTTACCTATTTAGCGTGATACCTATCAAACTACCAAAAAACTTCTTTACTGAAGTAGAAAAAACTATAACAATTTCATTTGTAATAACAAAAGATCAAGAATATGAAGGGAAATAATGAAAAAAAAAATGTTAAGGAAGGGGGCCTAACAGTACCAGATATTAAACTATACTATAAAGCAGCAATCATCAAAACAATATGGTACTGGTTAAGAGACAGAAGGGAGGATCAGTGGAATAGACTTGGGGTAAATGACATCAGCAAGACAGTGTATGATAAACCCAAAGAGCCCAATTTTTGGGACATGAATCCACTCTTTGACAAAAGCTGCTGGGAAATTTGGAAAACAATATGGGAGAGATTAGGTTTAGATCAACATCTCACACCCTACACCAAGATAAATTCAGAATGGGTGAATGACTTGAATATAAAGAGGGAAAGTATAAATAAGTTAAGTGAACACAGAATAGTATACTTGTCAGATCTCTGGGAAAGGAAAGACTTTAAAACCAAGCAAGAGTTAGAAAAAATTACAAAATGTAAATTAAATGGTTTTGATTATATTAAACTAAAAAGCTTTTGTACAAACAAAAACAATGTAGTCAAAGTCAGAAGGGAAACAACAAATTGGGGAAAAATCTTTATAACAAAAGACTCTGACAGAGGTCTAATTACCCAAATATACAAGGAGTTAAACCAATTGCATAAAAAATCAAGCCATTCCCCAATTGATAAATGGGCAAGAGACATGAATAGGCAATTTTCAGGTAAAGAAATCAAAAGTATCAATAAGCACATGAAAAAGTGCTCTAAATCTCTAATAATTAGAGAAATGCAAATCAAAACAACTCTGAGGTATCACCTCACACCTAGCAGATTGGCTAAAATGGAAGAAGAATGCTGGAGGGGATGTGGCAAAATTGGGACATTAATGCATTGCTGGTGGAGTTGTGAACTGATCCAACCATTCTGGTTGGCAATTTGGAACTATGCTCATAGGGCTATAAAAGAATGCCTGCCTTTTGATCCAGCCATACCATTGTTGGGTTTGTACCCCAAAGAGATCATAGATAAACAGACATGTACGAAAATATTTATAGCTGCGCTTTTTGTGGTGGCAAAAAACTGGAAAATGAGGGTATGCCCTTCAAGTGGGGAATGGCTTAACAAATTGTGGTATATGCTGGTGATGGAATACTATTGTGCTGAAAGGAATAATAAACTAGGGAAATTCCAGGTGAACTGGAAAGACCTCCAGGAACTGATGCAGAGTGAAAGGAGCAGAGCCAGAAGAACACTGTACACAGAGACTGATACACTGCAGTAAAATCGAATGTAATGGACTTCTGTGCCAGCAGCAATGCAATGACACAGGACAACTCTGAGGGATTTATGGAAAGGAACGCTAACCACATTCAGAGGAAGGATGGCAGGAGAGGAAACATACAAGAAAAACAACTGCTTTAACGCATGGGTCGGGGTTGACATGATTGAGGGTGTGGACTCGAAACTACCACTCCAATGCAATTACCAACAATTTGGAAATAGGTCTTGATCAATGACACATGATAAAACCAGTGGAACTGTGCGTCGGCCATGGGTGGAGGGGTGCTGGGGTGAAGCGGAAAGTAGGAGCATGAATCATGTAACGATGTTAAAAATGAATATTAATAAATGTTTTTAAAAAAAAGAATATAAAATTCAGTTTATGTTGTACATTTGCAATGGTTCCTTGAATAACCCATATCAACAAAAAATAATTTTGGAATCCATTCTTTTGCCAGGTATGAAATGATATGATTAATATTCCTTTAAAAATAATCACCAAGAAAATTTTCAGGCAAAGGGAAATTTCTTTATATTTTATAGCATGATATTGATAAAATAATTATACTGGGAATTCAATGTTCATTCATTTTATATGCATTATAGCCTGGCATTATGCCTATAGTAAACTATAAAAGAAATAGTAGTAATCTAGTTAATCAGAGAATTTACTATTATGCACTGTTGCCAACCAAAAATATAAAATCAAAACAAAGAAGCAGATTGTTAAACTTTCTGCTTTGTCAGAGTCAGAGATGAGCCCTTAAAGATTAATCATTTATCTTCTGACATTAAAATTGATCATTTGGGCTAGCTTGTAGTATATCATATAGGACAAAAAAGTTTTTGTACTACCCACAAACACTGAAGATTGTATGGCATGGTTATGGTTCTCATTTTTAAAATAATTTTTCCACAAATATTTTATGACAGACACAAAATGTACATAATATCATTATATTATATACACATATATGTTATGCTATTCTTTCCATATAAAGAGAACCCTCTTTTTTCCTTTAATACAGTTTGAATTTTTTTCTGAACCCATGAAGGAATTGTGCTAGCCATTCAATACTCTTGCTTGGTTCTCTTTGTGACAAGTGACATTGATATGCCAAACAGCTGAGTGAACTTCAATCACAGAATCTCAGGTTTCAAAGGGATCTCAGAAAACATCTAGTCCACCTCACAGCTGAGGAGAGCAAAGGAGCTCTCCATAATATTCCATTTTATTTTTGCAGCTCTTGAGGGAATTTGTTCTTATATCCAAGTTGAAATAATTTATTCTAGTTTTTAACTCTGGTACCAAGAAAAAAATCTTTCCTTCCTTGCTAAAATATCAAAGACAGCAACTACTTCTTCTTTTTCAAAATCTTTCCTTTTCTAGATTAATCAACTGCAATTTCTTCAGGCAAAATTAATCTAATTTTTTTCTTAATCCTTCACTATTCTCACCTTCAGTTGTATTCACTAAAGCCTCTCAAACCTCCAAAGCTTTAATGAGTTATGACTTCACTGATGTGGATAGTCCCTTCCATGATACAGAAAGCAACTCAACCATACCTACCCAATCTGTGTGATTTCTGTTTCTGTAGCACCTCAAATTCATCTCAGGAAGATTTACCTAATGTCATGGTGAATTTTTTTTTTGCATTTTTTGGACACTGAGTGGGCCATTGCATGTTGTTATCAGATATCTTTTGCTCTAAATGACTAGACTGTCTTTTTTATGGTTACACATTTCTCTAATAACCTTTGTTCTTTTCTTTACTGTTAATTCCTCACTTGTAATGTGTTATACCCAATTCACACTCACAGTGGGTTTTTTGATTGTCCTTTGAATGCTCTTAAACTTTGTTTCTTCCAAGATTTTCATGTCCCAATATTCTAGACACACAATATGAGTAAATGAATATGGCTATTAAAATATGGTCACAGCAGAGCTCAAGAAGGAAATAGATAGTAAAACCATACTAGTGGGAGATCTAAATATTCCTCTGTCAGATCTAGATAAATCAAACCGAAAAATAAATAAGAAAGAGGTTAGAGAGGTGAATGAAGTCCTCGAAAAATTAGATCTAATTGATATGTGGAGAAAAATGAATAGGGACAAAAAGGAATACACCTTCTTCTCAGCTGCACATGGCACATTCACAAAGATTGACCATGTTATAGGGCATAGAATCATTGCAAACAAATGCAAAAGAGCAGAAATAATAAATGTAACCTTCTCAGATCATAATGCAATAAAAATAATAATTAGT
>NC_058132.1:144963075-145133473 GCF_016433145.1 Gracilinanus agilis
TTGAATATAAAGAGGGAAAGTATAAATAAGTTAAGTGAACACAGAATAGTATACTTGTCAGATCTCTGGGAAAGGAAAGACTTTAAAACCAAGCAAGAGTTAGAAAAAATTACAAAATATAAATTAAATGGTTTTGATTATATTAAACTAAAAAGTTTTTGTACAAACAAAAACAATGTAGTCAAAATCAGAAGGGAAACAATTAATTGGGAAAAAATCTTTATAACAAAAAACTCTGACAGGGTTCTAATTACTCAAATATACAAGGAGTTAAAGCAATTGTATAAAAAATCAAGCCATTCCCCAGTTGATAAATGGGCAAGAGACATGAATAGGCAATTCTCAGGTAAAGAAATCAAAAGTATCAATAAGCACATGAGAAAGTGTTCCAAATCTCTAATAATTAGAGAAATGCAAATCAAAACAACTCTGAGGTATCACCTCACACCTAGCAGATTGGCTAAAATGAAAGAAGGAGAGAGTAATGAATGCTGGAGGGGATGTGGCAAAATTGGGACATTAATGCATTGCTGGTGGAGTTGTGAACTGATCCAGCCATTCTGGCTGGCAATTTGGAACCATGCTCAAAGGGCTATAAAAGAATGCCTGCCCTTTGATCCAGCCATACCATTGCTGGGTTTGTACCCCAAAGAGATCATAGATAAACAGACTTGTATGAAAATATTTATAGCTGTGCTTTTTGTGGTGGCAACAAATTGGAAAAGGAGGGGATGTCCTTCAATTGGGGAATGGCTGAACAAACTGTGGTATATGCGGGTGATGGAATACTATTGTGCTAAAAGGAATAATAAACTGGAGGAGTTCCGGGCGAACTGGAGAGACCTCCGGGAACAGATGCAGAGGGAAAGGAGCAGAGCCAGAAGACCTCTATACACAGAGACTGATATACTGTGGTAAAATTGAATGTAATGGACCTCTGTACCAGCAGCAATGCAATGACCCAGGACAATTCTGGGGGATTTATGGTGAAGATGCTACCCACATTCGGAGGAAGGACTGCGGGAGAGGAGACATATAGGAAAAACAACTGCTTGAGTGCATGGGTCGGGGTGGACATGATTGAGGGTGTGGACTCGAAACTACCACACCAATGCAACTACCAACAATTTGGAAATTGGTCTTGATCAAGGACACATGACAAAACTAGTGGAAATGCGCATTGGCCACGGGTGGGGGGAGTGCAGGGGGGAGGTGAAGGGGAAAGGAGGAGCATGAATCATGTAACCATGTTAAAAATGTATATTAATAAATGTTAAAAAAATCTAAAAAAAATATGGTCACATATGTGTGTGTATGTATGTATTCAAACACACTCTTGCCTCTGGGAAAAGATTGAGGTCATCAAAGATTTATGCAATTCCCAAAGTTAATTGAACCTACTTTACTCCTCCAGTTCAACAAGACTCAAGCTCATCTGTTTACAGTGTTTGTCCACTATTCATATGCTGATAAATAAATATTCAATAAATTGTCCATTCAACTGTACCTCATGTCTGGGCATTATGTATACTTCATCCAGTTAATTTTTTCTATGTTGATGGTTAGGTGAAACTCTTTTTCCTGACTCTAGACCCTGAAGCATCCTATCTACTGCACCACTTACCTGCCAAGTCAGAAACAAGGTTTTTCTGTCATGGTAGTTAGCAAGATTTTCCATTACGTAGATTACCAAATGATCTAGATAGGTCTTCTCCATGATTATTAGTAAGATGAACTATAACTAACTTTGAATTAGAACTAATATATTCTTCTAGCTTTTAAGAATTTTTTTTCAAATAAATATAAGCAAAATGAATCAGGAGGATGTCTCCAATAAGTTGGTAAGCTTCCCAATCACCGTAAAAAGATTAATTTTTGTTTTGAAGGCATCTAGAGTATTGGTAAACTATGAGAATATAGATCCCATGACACAGTGGGCAAGCCCACTGGTTGCTTGCTGACAAGAAACTCAAGTGGCCTGAGATATTGAGGGACAGACTGAGAGTGGTGTTTTCCCTAGTGCTCATCCATATAAGTGAGTTAATAGACTAGACTATTCTTTGTGACACTAGATCTTATATATTCAGAATATAGGTCAGTACAGAGATGAGATCTGAAATCTGTGGCCAGAGAAAACATGCCATAGGAGGATAGTTTGAAAAGTTAGGGATATGGCACAGGAGTGATTTTAAAATCTCTCATCTATTTATTTATCTACCTCTCTACCTACCTAACTACTTATTGGTCAGTCATTAGTTGAAGGCCATTATACAGAAGATGGATTTGTTCTTCTTGGTTCAATAGATAGAATTTGGAGCAATGAATGGAAGTTGCAGAAGCAGATTTAGTTTAATATCCAAGAAAAATAGTTCCACAGTATAATGTACTACCTTAGAAGGTAGTGGATTCTTCCATTTGGAAATATTTAGGGAGAAGTTGGATAATCACTTATTAGGAATCCTGCAGAAGAGATCATTCAACAGTCCTAGTTTGGACTTGTTGGCCTATGAGGTCTTTTTCAAGTCTTAGGTCCTGTAATACATTGTTATTTTCATTTAATTAGCCTTGGGTTTTTTTTAATTGAGGAATTAAGTAACAAACATGTCAATTAGCAAAATAAATTTCCAGTCATGTCTCTTAAAAATAACTCAATAACATTCTTTTCATTAAAAACATATACACACATAATTAAGAAAAAATTTTAAAATGGAGAACTATTTTAAATTCATCACCTGTGCTAGGCCTTTTAATGGCAAAGCTTAAAGGGGAGTTAAAAAGAAAAAAGGGTTCCTGAGGTAAACATAATTATAGGTCTTATCAAATATAGTTTATATGCAATCCTCTTTTGCTTTGACAGTACATTAATAAAGTCTCCCTGTGTTTCATCAACACAAGATACATTTCCACCTTTATCATCATTTTTCTTTCCAGGGTTTGAATTTGATTACTAAAATGTCTTTCAAATTACTTTTTGCCCAAAATACACATAATATAGTACAATATGTGGACAGCGAAGTTCTATGTTTTAGTAAGATAAACATTTTTAGAATATTTATAATTATACTGTGCTAAACAGTAAGGTCTAAAATGATAAGTAAGCAAAATAAACTAAAGGAAAAAATTTTGTTTTAGGACCCTAAAGAGCAGAGACTTGTTAGGGATGCTCAGCAATTTTGAGAATGATGATGGTGGAGGATACTGAGGCTATTTTATTATCATTCTGGAATATAGGTATTCAGTCTCACAATGTACTGCTTATGAAGAGAATGTTCTCTTACAAGAGAAGAATAAGAACAAGCTGATATAGTTTGGATCCATGAGAGGACTGGATGTTTTAGTGCCATATTCCTTTTTTTTGGGGGGGGGATGGAGAGAGGACATTGAAAGGAAAGGAAGGAGTGGTGAAAGCCCAGAATTCTTCCATCTTCTTCTTATTTTTTCCCCACAAAAGGATATTAAGTAGAAAGGAAAAATAGAACAGCTTAATGGAGGATTATGTAGGAGTAAAGAAAAGCCAGAACTACTCCCTTCCCTGCTGTCATAATAAAAGTATTCTAATTTTATATCTATTTTCCCTCTTTTTTTGAATGTGTGTTCTTTGAGGGATAATTTTAATTTAATAATATTTTAATCTTTCTGTGTCTCAATTATGGCCACGATGACAGTATTATGTAAATATTACTTGAGCTTTGCATTGAATATGCATAAAATGTTTCAAACTTCTGCTTCCCATGTTCTTAAAGACCCTGACAAAAAGCCTAACCAATATAGTTTAACATGAGAAAATTTTAACATGTAATACTGTAATACTCTTGTTTCCCTACATTAAAGTTGAGAGAGAAAGAGAGAGTGATTAATAAAGGAAGCCTTTCCAGAGATGGAGGAATGGTAACAGAATAAAAATAGAGAAAAAAAAAAGTCCTGTCTCTTATAGGTACTCTTATAAGTGACTAGAGAGAATCTAAGACTGAATATGAAGATAAAACACCAAAATTTATTCCCTATACTTCGCAAAAAGTTCACTGATGGCAAATGGAGGCTGATAGGAGAGTTTATTATTCTTCAAGTCCCACCTCAAGTGTCACCTCCTCTTTAAGTCTCCTTGAGTCTTAAAAATCTCCTTAAATCCATCAAAAACTGTGTTCCTGGCTCACTGCTCCTCTCATATTAAAGACAAAGAAATGAACTTTGTACTAATCATCCTTATATTTTCCTTAGTTCCTCACACAATGCTTCCTCACTGCTAAGAAACTGATAACTATTTGTTAAATATAGAAAATTACATTTATGATCCTGAGGTTTTCTCTTCCCCCCCCCCTATAAAATTTTAGCTATACTAGTATCATGAGAGGAGGGGCTTGGGTGAAGAGAAGGAAGAATTCTGATTAACTTTGCAGGGGGTATCTTTTAAAGTCAATAATATATGCAAAGTATATTCATTTGCATGAGCTAGGCACCCATATATAGTTTTTGGGTAGATATTCATTTTCATATTTGATTTAACAATCCACTTGAACATTTAGGAGACCATAGACTTATAGTTTTACATCTCTTAGAGGATTTATGGCATCTCTAGTAATTCCATTAAGGGAAGAAAAAATACCTGAGGCCATAGCTCAAAGCAGCACATGGTCTTCCTTATAAGTGTGACTGATAAGAATGCAAGGTTCCCCGAATCCCATACATTGCTTACACACATCATGTAGGACCCTTTGCCCCTATCTATACTGCTCAAGTCATTTGGAAAAGTATTCTGTTACTACAAAATAAAAGTAGACTAGTCTATAATCACCAGCAGGGCTTCCTACTTAGTAATTAGGTATACATTCATTAAGCTCTACTTTGTGTTGGTATACATCTGATGGCTATGTGGGAGCATGTGATCATGAAAGGCTGTAATAGCAAGGGAAATGTTGATTTAAGAATATCTAGAAAGTGAGGCGGGGTGGCTCTGATGTGGCCAGGTAAATGTCTATAGTCTCTGATCCTATAGGATGATCAAAGTTGGTTGAAGTTCAGAGAGCCTTGAGTTAAGAATAGTTTTAGAAAAGTAAAGCTTGGTTAAGGTATGTACCATCAGGTGAGACTCATTGCAATGATGAATAGATTATTTCTCCAAATAAAATAATTCAACTTTATTAGGACTGAAGAGAGAAAGAGACAGTCTATGTGAACTCATTGAGGAAGAGTAAGTATATGGAGTCTAAGAAAGTTTGGCTAGAACACAGAATATTTGAAGAAGAGTAATCTAAGACTGGAAAGATAAACTGGAGCCAAATTGTGGAGGGCCTTATATTTTATATTAGAAACAATGGAGAACCATTGAAAGTTATAAAGCATAGGGATAACATGTGAAGACCTATACAATAATAGGATTTTTTTTACCAATTGGATTAGAAAGAGAAGAAATGTTTCATTTAAAATACAAGAAAGATATACAGTTTTAGCAAACCATTTAAGATACCGGACTAGAGTTTAAGGTAGAAATGAAGGTCTGATATATGGACTTGCAGGTTATCTGCAAAGAGGTGATATTTGAACTCATGCTAAGATGATAAGATCATCAAAGGAGATATGGTAGAAAAAGAAGGCCATGATTCTGACTTTGGAGGATACTTAGAATGATCCAGAAAAGGTGACTGAGAAGGAACAGCAAGACTGGAAAAAAAGCAGGAGATGGCAATTTGCAGAAAATAAAGAAAAAGAAATTTTGAAGGAGGAGAGAGTAATTAATAGTATCAAAAGTTGCACAAAGATCAAGTAGGATTGAGGACTGAGAAAAGTCACTAGACACAAGAACTGAGAAATCACTGGTAACTTTTGAAAGAGTCACTAAAACAGAGTGGGGAGAATTCCTCAAATTTTATGTTAAGTTTGAAATAAAGGCTTTGGTTTTTGCCTCTAACCCTGAAGGAGCACTAAATAGATTGAATCACTAGAAAGAAGAAAGCTAATGTCCTCCTAACTGATGAAGGAAATAGGGTCCTAAGTGTCTTATTCATATTCTATGGAAATAGTTTCCTTATTACTATCTTCAATTAAACTTCATGTCACTGTCCTGTTTTCTCAACATGTTAAGTACTTCTTCCATATTCTGCCTTTCTACATCATAAATGGGGATTCCAAAATTCACATTTATGTTCCCTCAAATATCCTAATTTTTCAGTTTATTAATGTCCTGATCTTCACTAACTCCATTTTCATTCTATCTCAGATCATCCATAGGAATGGTCATATCTTAAGACTTGACTTTCAACCCAAATTGTTTTGCTCCATTTTCTTGAACTTCATATTTTTCTCTTTAAATTACTATTTTTCATTTCTTGACCTTTCCAATGGTCTCTCTCCTCCCAAACCTGTTCTTTATTCTCATAAAATTGTGGTAGAAAAATAACATTCAAAAGACTTTCTTTTGAGAGGAGAAACATTCTGAATATGAAACACTGCATACAATGTTGGGCTTGGTTAATGGACTATTTTCCCCTCCTCTGTTATTCTTTGTTGTAAAGGATAACTCTCTGGAATGGGTAATGAGAGAGGGAAAAACAGGGAACACAAGTGATGTGAAAACTAAATATGTAATTTTTAAAAAGTAGGGAATAGGGCTTATTTGAGATGGAAGAGATTCATTTGGTGTGCCATAATGATAATGAGGTCCTGATCCTGGTCCTGGCCCATGGAAGGTGATTGAGAGATCGAAGTTCTTAGATCATTGCTGTAATTTATTTCTCCTAATAGATCTACTTGAAAAAGCAGATAACAGGCGAATCAGTGTTCTTTGAGCATAAGATCCTGGTTCCTTCTGGCTAATGATGGTTTAAAGCCACCCATATAAAATTTAGCTTGGTTCAAGATCCAACTTGATGGTGGCTGACATGATGGCTCTCTTCAATTCATTAAAAAAAAAAACTTCCTCCTATTCTTTTCCTGAGTAAATGACTACCTTTTTAAATACTTGTGTGGACGGTGAGTTTAGAGTATCCTAGGATGAATCATATATGAAGATTGGCTCTATCCCATACCTAGTACAAAGCCTTTATTCTTCACTATCTTTCTTCTTACCTCATTTCTTGACAGAAACTATTTTTTTCAAAAGCTCCCAATAATTTTTAATTACCAAATATTATGATCTTTCCTCAGTCTTCATCCTTACTGACCTCTGCACAGTAAGGATGATGGTGGAGGAAGATCATAATTTATATGTGACTACTCTCACTTCCTGGATGCTTTCTTTTCTCTGGAGTTTCATGACATTATTCTTTCATTTTCTCATCTTCTGTAGCTGATAGTTCCCTCTAACTTTCCTTTGCTGGCTCATCATCCATATCACTTATCCTTGTATTTATGTATTCTTCAGGTTCTGTCTTAGGGCTTATTCTTTTCCCTTTCTATACTTTCTCACTAGGTGACTTCATTAACTCCCATTTTAATTCAAACTCCTATTACCTCTCATTTGAACTATTACAATGGACTCCTAATTGTTCTTTCTGCCTCAATTCTTTTATAATTTAAATCACCCTTATAGAGTTGTCAAAATGATTTTTCATAAGGACAAGAATGACCACATCCTCACCCTCCAATCAAGAAAAATTCACCAGCTACTGACTGTCTTTAACATAAAATATAAACTCCCCTTATTTGATTTTTAAAACCCTTCACAGCCTAGCCTCAATCTACACTTCTATATTCAGCATATATTTCTCTCATTCCCACATTAATGATCAAGCCAAACTTCTCTTGTTTACTCACCTGGCACTCCAACTCTTGTCTCCCTGTCTTTTCACTGTCCATCCCAAACACGGAACGTATACCTTCCTCAACTCTACTCTCTAAACTACCTACTACTTATTTTGTATATGTTCTGTAAATAATTACAAATTTATATGTTGTCTTCCTAAATGTCATGTAAACTCCTTGACAAAGGGGACTGTTTCACTTTATAGTTTGTATCCTTAGCATCTAGTAGCATACCTGACACATAGTAGACAATTAAGAAATGCTTGCTGAGGTTGCCCATTATCAACTCTATTGTTTAATATTGTTCTGGAAATGCTAGCCATGGCAATTAGAGAAGCAAAAGAAATTGAAAGGACTAAAGCAGTTAACAAGGAAACTAAACTATCACTCTTGTCAGACGATACGATGTTATACTTAAAGAACCCCAGAAAATAAACTAAAAGACTAGTGGAAATGATTGACAACTTTAGCAAAGTTTCAGGGCACAAGATAAACCCACATAAACCATCAGCATTTCTATATATTTCCAACAAAACTCAGCAGCAAGAGTTAGAAAGAGAAACTCCATTTAAAATCACTCTAGACAATATAAAATATTTAGGAATCTATCTGCCAAGACAAAAACAGGAGTTATATGAAAACAACTACAAAACACTTTTCACAAAATTAAAACTAGATCTAAACAATTGAAAAAAACATTAATTGCTCATGGGTAGGATGAGCTAATATATAATAAAAATGACAATCCTACCCAAATTAATTGACATATTTTGTGCCATATCTATCAAACTACCAAAAAACTTTTTTATAGAATTAGAAAAAATTATAACAAAGTTCATCTAGAAGAACAAAAGATCAAGAATATCAAGGGAAATAATGAAAAAAATTCAAAAGATGGGGGCTTAGCAACACCAGATCTTAAACTGTACTATAAAGTAGTGGTCATCAAAACAATATGGTACTGGCTAAGAGACAGAAGGTTGAATCAATGGAATAGACTAGGATGCCTCAATCAACATCTAAGGAATGAAGCAAGGAAGGAAGGAAGGAAGAAAGGAAGGAAGGAAGGAAAAGAGAAAGAAAGAAAGGAAGGAAGAAAGGAAGGAAGGAAGGAAGAAAGAAGGGAAGGAAGGAAGAAAGAAAGAAAGGAAGAAAGAAAGGAAGGAAGAAGAAAGGAAGGAAGGAAGGAAGGAAGGAAAAAAGGAACAAAGGAACAAAGAAAAAGGAAGAAAGAAAGGTCATTTCCTAGCAGATAAATGGTCAATGGATATGAACAGGCAGTTTTCAGATGTAGACATCAAAGATATCTATAGTTATTTGAAAAAAGTTCTAATACATAATTGATCAGAGAAATACCAAAAAATTAACACTAAAATACTACCTCACATTTATCAGACTAGCTAATATGACAGAATAGGAGAATATTAAATGTTGAAGGGGATGTGAGAAAATTGGTACACTAATGCACTGTTAGTGGAGTTGTGAAATAATCCAACCATTCTGGAGAGCAATTTGGAACTATACCTAAAAGGCTTATAAAACTGTGTATACCCCTTGACCTAGTAATACTACTACTAGTTCTGTATTCAAAAGAGATAAAATAAAAGAGAAAGAGATCTATTTCTACAAAAAAATTTATAGTAACTCTTTTTGTACTGGCAAGAAAATGGCAATTGAGGAAAGGTTCATCAATAGGGAAATGGCTAAACAAGTTTGGCTATATGATTGTAATGGAATACTATTGTGATCTAAGAAATAATGAGCAGGAAGATTTCAGAAAAATCTGGAAAGATTTGTATGAATTAATGCAAAGAGAAATAAGCAGAATCAGAAGAAATTTGTATATCATATGATTATGAACTGTGAATGACTTAGTTATTCTCAGCAATACAATGATAAAATGTCTGAATGGAAAGAGAAGCATACAATTCTTCACTATAATTTTTTTTAATTTTTTTGGTTTGTGTTTTCTTTCACAACATGATGTGGACTAATATAAAAATATGTTTTGCATAATTGTCCATGTATATCTTTTATTAAACTGCTTAACATCTCAGGGAGTAGAAAGAGGAAGGGATAGAATTTGAAACTAATAAAATTTTAAAATATAAATGTTAAAATTATTTTAACTTACAACTGGTAAAAAAATAAGATATTGTAGTATTAAGAAAGGCAAAAAGTGCTGGGAAAACTGGAAAATACTTAAAAAGAAAATAAATTTTAGATTAACATCTTGCACCATATACCATAACAAACTCAGAATTGATATATGGACTAAATATCAATAAGTCATATCATAGCAGAAACATTTCAGCTACTTTTCACTGCTCTGCCTGGTGAGCGGAGGAGAACTGAATTCATAAACAAACAAAAGTCAAAGGTGGTAAAATTGATAGCATTCATTGATAATTCTGCAATCCTTAAATAATTATATTTCTCAAAGTTGAAAAGCTTTTGAAGGAACAAGATCATCACAATTAGTATGCATATGAAAGTTCTAGATTGGGAAAATATTTGTATCAAATATCTCTATTAAGTGTCTGGTATCATAGATATATACAGAACTACCTACCAATCAATAAACAAGCATTTCTTAACTGCTTAGTATGTATTGACTACTGTGCTATATGTTTGAGATACAAAGAAAGGCAAAAAACAAACAAACAAAAAAAACAACCCTCTCTTCAAAATGCTTAAAGTCCTATGGGAATTGCAACACATGAATAGATACATGCAAGATACATAGTGTGAATATGGAACTAACACAAATATATAAGAACAAAAGTAATTACCAAATTGATAAGTATTTGAAAGATATGAGCAGTTGTTCAAAGAGAAGTTGTAAATTATTAGCAGCCACATGAAAGACTGCTCCAAATTGCTAATAAGAGAAATGCTAATTAAAACAATTCTGCATTTTCACTTCACACCCAGTCAATCTGCAAAAATGATAGAAGTCCATATTGTATGACTAATGGAAACACAGACCCTATTGTTGCATTGTTGGTAGAATTGTGAATTGGTCTAATAATTTTGAAAAACAATTTAGAATCATGCTAAGAAATTAATAAGACAGCTAGGTAGTGCAGAAGATAGAGGACAAGGTCTGGAGTTAGGAAGATTCAAGCTCAAATCTAGCTTCAGACACTTAGTAGCTGTGTAATCCTGTACAAGTCACTAAACCCTCTTTGCCTCATTCTCCTCATCTGTAAAATGAGCTGGAGAAGAAAATGCCAAAGTATCTGGCCCAAGCCTAACAATCAGCTTCCCCAATATTTCTGTTATTACCAACATAACACAAGGAAACCCCAAACAGGGCCACAGAGTCAGATGTGACTGAAATTACTAAAACAATACAAAAAGAAATGACTAAACTGTCCATATTCTTTAATATACTACAAGGGAGAAAAACGAAGATCAAAGACAGAAATGTACCGTATATGTTAAAAATTTTTAAACAGTATTCTTTTTTCTGCTTCTGACTTTCAGACTTTCCTACCACAATTCAGCTGCAGTCTCATCCTGGAATTCCCCTCGGTGCTTAGGGCTTCCTCATCCTTGGAACATCCTTCCTCCCAGCCAACCTCTTTCTCCCTACTGAATCTCCATTTGAGGGAGAGAACCAGATTAGCTTTTGGTTCTGATTCTGACTTTCCAACTTTCAGCTAGACAAATAAGAATCAGAGACCTCTGAATTCAATAATATATCATGTAATAAACTCAATATCATAAGTTACTTGAGACAGAATTTCCTATTGGGCTCCTTTCAGCTCCCTTTTATCTTTTCCCATTAGAATAAAATTGAGGCAGAAGATGTCTTTCTTTTTTGCCAGTGCATAACACAGTGCCAGGATGATGTCCCCTCCTCCCTTGAGAAGTTCCTTCCATTTCAAATTGATTGTGGTTCTTCAGAGACATTCTTCCTCCAGGAAAGTTCCTAACTACACTGTGAGAAAATGGGCTGATGGGTCCATTTAAAAATCGTCCTCTATGCATCCCCAATACCGAATTTTTGGGTACTAAAGTTCTATATGTGTGTGTGTGTATGTATGTATGTATATATGTATGTATGTACGTAGGCACTTATTTCAACTCCCTGTTCCTGTATATGAATCCTCCATAGAGCCTAAGAACTTATTCCTTCAATAACTTTTGATCTTCTAAATGCTCAAATGCACCCCTAACTCAATTAAAGCTCACTGGGAAGTAGCATTCTGATATCTGGTGTTTTCATTCCTCATTAAGATCTCAATTAAATATTTTGATTAGAATTTTCTTCCTGCCAATACAAGATTGCCCACAACTGTTAGAACTCATTAGTGCAATCAACAAGGGATGGGTCCTGTTGCTGGTTTCCCATAATCATGGTATGTTCATTGTAGCAGCAACAAACACCCAGGAGATGCCTAGGATTCTGCAAATATGCCACAGTTTTTCCATGAAAATCACAATCTAATACAGGAAAGCCTCTACTAAGTCCCCTGTAATGAACGACCTTCTTGCTAGATCATAGGCAAATAGAAATGGTTGCATTTCAAATTCTGATTCACAGCAGCCCAGGAAAACAGGTTCTTTCAGTGCTCTTTCTCTCTCTCTGTGGAAACTAGCAGGAAAATAATGAATGCCTCTGATGGTGGAGGCTGGGCAGATGTGGTCAAAAGAACCAGATATGGCTTGGAGAGCTATCCACATATATTTACTGCCATCATCTGTTGCAACTGGTCACTCAACTGCTGTACAATATTTTCCTGCTTTGGCTCTTAACCTGAGATCAGTGAACTTGTTTTAAATAAAATATTTGGACAACTGTATTTTAATATAAATGACTTCTTTTGTAATTTTATGCATTTAAAATAATTATTCTGAGAAGGGGTCTATAAGCTTCACTAGTCGGCCAGAGGAGTCTATTACAGAAAATATGTTAATAACTCGTATTCTAAGGTAATGGGCGAATCCAGCTCTTTCTCTAGAAGGTGGATAATAAACGATCCATAAAATGCTTCTGTACTTGCTAATCCTAGGAAAGGAAAGGAAAGCCCCTTATTCAGACCTCATCACACATCCTTCACACCACCATATCTGAATAACTTTAATAACTCAGATTTATATAGGACTTTAAGGTTTAAAAGTCACTTTTGTGAAGGCATTCTTTATTGGTATACAATCCACATAGGGGTGTCCCCAAATCCTTTGCTGACCCATGCAAAATACAGTCTGGGATAGGTGAAAGATACTCTGAATTCTACTCTCCCATGGGTGACCCCTTGGATGTTCAAAGGAGCCAGTTGGAACCCTTTCCACGAGGAGGCAAAGAAAAGTTCTAAAAGGATGAGAGCAGGAACAACAAGCAGACCCAAGCATTTAAACTGTTCCTTATCTGTTTCGAGATCAACTTTTTCACTACCACATTTTTTTGCTTCAGGACAGAAGAGAGCAAATGTCTGGAGTGGGGTGTACCACTTCTGGACCCTTCATAATATACCCTGCTGTCATTCTTTACCCCTGAGGGATGGAAATGCCTGCAGGTACATATACCTCTCAGGTGTTTGATGGGTCTGTCTGTCTCTGTCTCTGTCTCTGTCTCTGTCTCTGTCTTGTTTTTGCTTGCTAGGCTGTTAGCCATATACTTTGCCTTCCAGTCACAGGTTGCTTATAATGCTATTGCATTTTTAAAAAAACCTTTACCTTTCATCTTAGACTCAACACTCTATATTAGTTTTAAGGCAGAACAGCAAAGGCCAAGGCATTGGGAGTTAAATGACTTGCTCAGGATCACATAGCTAAGAAGTGTCTGAGTCCAAATTTGAACCCAGGACCCCATCTTTTGGTCTGGCTCTCTATCCACTGAGTCACTTAGCTGCCTCCCTAAAAAAGCATATTAAAGCAATGTGGAGCATACGGTATTTAAATGCATTTTGTATTCAGTACTCTTTTCACTTGGGCTTAAAAAAAAACAACAAAGGAATAAAAATCTAATAACTCACAAAGTTTTTCTATTCCTTGACTGTTTTTCATACTGATTTGAAATTACCATTAGTTAAAATTAAAATTACACACAATTACCATTAGTTAAAAAAACTGTACTTTGCTCATTTCTCTGCAAAATAATTCCAAAAGCTAAGCAAGATGTCTTAAGTTAAAAAAATTTGAAAGAAATATAGCAATTGTCTTATGTCTTATTTTATTAGTCAGCTACTTCAACCAGATGGCAACAATTATTAAGCCAGCTGAGTTATACTTTCCCTTGTTAGTATTTGAATTCTCTTACAAACTTGTGCGCTCCAATGGCCACATTACATATCTTTTTTTTTAAATGGAGAAAAGTAGGGAGACATTTTCCAAGCAGAAGTTTTAAAAATTTTAACATTTTGCCCTCCTTCTCCTTTGCTACTGGGAGGAAATGTCAGGTTGTTATTTTGTTTTTTTTTTTTTACTTGATAGATTTAGCTGTACATAATCTTTTGTTCAGGTTATTAGGGAGGAAATGCCTCCTTTTCCACTTTGAGAACGGCTGGGAAGCTGTTTTACTTTCTTTTTTGGTGGTGCTTCCTGCCGTTTAATATGTTAAACAGCCATCATAGTCCTCCTGATAATTTCCTATTTTAAAATAAACATTCATGGAAAGAAGGAGGGAAAAATATACTTCAAGTGGATAAACAATGAGTTTAGATCAGATGTGGTGATAGTAAGGAATAAATTTCAATGTAGGAAAGTTATGGAAAGAATACATTGCAGCACAAAATTAGCACATGATAGTCGCTCTACAAAATGTAATTATCTATCACTCAGGATACTTACAAGTCCATGTTTATACTAAAAGCATTCATAATAGATTATAAAATCTATGATACTACCATGCTGAAATAAAAATAGATATTAGCAATGAAATTATTACAGAGGATTACTGTCAGGTGATAAGTTTTATTAAATGTTCCTGACCTTTAGTTCAGGAAAAAACCCCAATAAATACACTTTTGTCTTTTTGAAGTACATTACAGATTTCTCCATATTAAAAATCTAAGGCAAAATTCACTGAAAAGATATTTGATAACTTACCTTATATATGTTAAAAAGCACACTGATGAAATAACTACAACCAAGTTGATTTCTACCAAAGATAATGCTGTCTGAAACTTTTTCAACACTTCCAAAACTGGGGTGGAAGGTATTTTAGGTCCCGCCTCAACTATTACTGGAAGAAAGTACACTCACATATTTGGCCATGTCTTACATTTCATCCCCTGCTACTGGCAACAGACATATCTAATTTTACTCAGTGACATAAACAGCTCACACCACATTTGAAATTGTTTAGGCACTAGTTCCAACAGAGAGCTTTAACTGTGCCAATAAAAAGAAAAATAGCATTCCTATAAAACCAACTTGTAATCCCTGAATTGTGCCAAGAGGAAGGATAGTTTTACATAACCTTCAAAATAATCTTCTACCTATTTAAGGAAAAAAAGGCTTATTTCCCCCATTTTTATAGCCACAAATGAATAAATATGATGAAATATAACTTCAGAATATTAACAAATCTGATGAAATCTGATATACTGTATCAATATTGAAGTGGAGAAGTTGTGGCTTTTTGATGTCGCTAGTTGATATAGTGAACCAAATGCTGCATCTGGAGTTAGAAGTTTAAATCCAGATTAGAAGTTTAAATCCAGTCTCTGACTATTAGCAACATGATCCATTTAACTTCTCTGCCTGCCTTAGTTTTCTCATCTGTAAAATATGGATAATAATAGCACTTATTTTTCTAGATTGTGGTGAGGGTAAAATTAGATAATATGTATAAAGTACTTTGAAGCCTTAAAGAATTATATAAGTGGTATTTATAATTTTGAAAAAAATTCCTACATATTCTTCTTTCAAGACAACTAAATATTAACATAACATAATCACTTTATGAAACTCCGTAAGATCTACTAACAAATAATTGTCCCTGTGTCCTCTTTAAATCAAAGTTATTAATATTTAGGGGAGTAAACTTTAAAAAGTATGCCATTAGTAGTATCAATGTGAAGAAAATTATGTATTTTAAAACACTGACGGTTCCTTTATTGTTAGAAAAAGTAAGTACAAAGACTTGCTCAGCTTTTTAATTCTAAATAAAAAAATTATTTTAGCCAGTTTCTAGGCAATAGCAATTTAAAAAATAATAAAAATGAATAACATAGTTTTATGATAAAATATAAAAAAATGTTGCCAAACATAGGAAGGGCCTTCATTTTTACAATGCATGAAATCTATTTTATATGATGCTTACATAATATAATTTTGAAAAATAATTCATTGAAAATCTATGGTTTATGTCTGTACTTCATTTTATATTTTTAAATGGTTCCTATTTTCTTTAACTATCTAACCACACTATAGATTCCTATGAAAGCTGATGCTTCTGTCATCCAACAGCTGTAGGCCATAAATTTAGGGCTGACATAGGTTAAATTAATCATAAAGTAACAAGAATTTCATACCTTTATAAATTCTCTGTCCATTAATACTTTATCATCTCACTGGTATTTATTAATTCACAAAAATCAAGTTGTTATTGTAAGACAACCACAAATATTTTTTTAAAATAGACATGGAATGTTGCTTAAACCAAAAGCTATTTCTATGTAATTCACTGTTTATGAAAGATTAAAATGTGATATTTATTTTTTTATAACTGCCTTACACATAGAATTTGAGAAAAAAACTGGTTTAATATTCTGGTTAAATACAATTTCATGCATTTATAAAGGCTTCATGAATACAAAAAATAACTAAATAACTAAATTGACATTTATAAAACTATATATTTACAACACAAGTCCCAAAATATTTAAACATATCCAAGATTACTTTAAATTGTTCTCATAACTAATCCATTTAATATCACTCACATCTATCTTGATATCACAGTAGTGTTTATTTCCTTGAATATCTTTGAGAAATGATGCTTTGATTCCATTAACTGGTTGTTGCCTTCTCCAGATAGCTTCTTTCTCACTCAACTCAAAATTAACATTAGACATTGTTATGGTCATAGAATTCGAGGCCTTTAAAGAAGTGGACAAATGATTCAGTTTAACTTATAAATCTCATGGTTTAATTTAAATCTTATGGAAGAAAGTGTCTGGTTACTTTTTATAATATTGCTTTAGTGAATTAGCATAACCATAATTTATAAGTTTCTGTTGACACCAAGGCTTGTTGAAATTTTTGGGGTTTTCAAATATAGGAGGGCTTAAATGGGTATTGTATATAAATAGAATAAATCCGGGGAACACATTGAAATTTCCTCCAAAGCCTCAACAGAGAAACAGCCACTGATCCCTCCAAAAGGTCAGATTCAATGACTTAGTCATTTTCCCACAATTATCCCATATTGAGTAAACAGTGCTGGCATGATTGTCATATACCCAAAGGTGTGTCCTGTAGGGAAAAGAAATCGTAATGAATTGGGATTTAAATCCTAAATAACAGTTAAGGCTCACTTTGGGCTTAGGAACAGGAAGTCAACAAGAAAAAAAGTATGGCAAAAATTTAGAATTCATTGAATGAGCAAAATCAATGAAAAGAAAAATACTGTAAAAGATGAAAAGCTATGAAATAGAATGCAAAATAATCGACCAACAAGCTAAGATCCAAGTACTATGTTAACTGCTCAGGATATAAATTTAAAAATGAAATAGATCTTGCTTCAAGGAACTTATATTCTATAAGGGGAAACTATAAGTATAAACAGATTTATGCAAAGTAAATACTAGGTAATTTGGGGATTTGTGACTAGAGATGCACTTGAAGTTTAGGAATACTTGAAGACTAGAAAGTCTATGATTAATATC
Organism: Gracilinanus agilis; assembly: GCF_016433145.1. Classification (NCBI taxonomy): domain Eukaryota; kingdom Metazoa; phylum Chordata; class Mammalia; order Didelphimorphia; family Didelphidae; genus Gracilinanus; species Gracilinanus agilis. Next base: position 144,980,655 of record NC_058132.1, read on the forward strand.
TCAATTTTGGACATTTCTAGGGCAGAATAAAAGGTGTTAGGGAAAGCTTCAAGAGATTCAAGAGAAGAAGAAAGAAAAACTCTGATTGTCTGACCATTGAACTTATACCTCAGTATAACCTAAAATTCAGTTCTTCAAAGGTCTTGCCCTCTGATGAACAATAAAGATACTACAGCCTGTTAGGAAAGTGTCATTCCTATTTAAGGCATAAGAACCTTGGGGGAAAAAATTGTAAAAATGGCCCAAACAGGCAAAAGAATTTCAACTATCCAGTATGTGATGGGACACTCTCTGCAAGTAACAATTAAAACTTGCTTGACATTTCTGAATGGTAAGTTCATTTGTTAAAAGGTAAAAGCAGCAATGAGAGCACTTACTATTCTAATTTAATTTGGATCCACAAAGGGGACTGATTGCTTAAGGAGAAACAAGACTGTTTTTATTTGAAAAATTACATTTAATTAATTGATTTAGAATATTTTCCATGGTTACAGGATTCATGTTCTTTCCCTCCTCTCCTCGAATCCCCTCCCATGGCCAATGAGCAATTCCACTGGGTTTGACATGAGTCATTGATGAAGACCTATTTCCATATTATTGATATTTGCATTAAGGTGTTCCTTTAGAGTCTACATTCCCAATCATATTCCTATCAATTCATGTAATCAAGCAGTTGTTTTTCTTCTCTGTTTCTACTCCCACATTTCTTCCTCTGAATGTGGATAACATTTTTTCTCATAGGTCCCTCAAAATTGTCCTGGATCATTGCATTGCTGTGGTAAAGAAGTCCATTGCATTTGACTGTGCCACAGTGTATCTTTCTCTGTGTACAATGTTCTCCTGGTTCTGCTCCTTTCACTTTTCATCAATTCCTGGAGATCATACCAGTTTACATAAAATTCCTCCAGTTCATTATTCCTTTGAGCACAATAGCATGCATCACCAACAGATACCACAATTTATTCAGCCATTCCCCAATCAAAGGGCAACCCCTTATTTTCTAATATTTTAACACCACAAAGAGTGCAGCTATAAAATTTTTTGTACAAGTCTTTTTCCTTATTATCTCTTTGGGGTATAAACCCAGCTGTGGTATGGCTGGATCAAAGGGCAGAAAGTCTTTTAAAGCCATTTGGGCATAGTTCCAAATTGCCCCCCAGAATAGTTGGATTAATTTACAACTCCACCAGCAATGCATTAATGTCCCAATTTTGCCACATCCCCTCCAACATTTATTACTTTCCTTTGCTGTAATTTTAGTCAATCTGCTGGGTGTGAAGTGGTAACTCAGAGTTGTTTGGATTTGTATTTCTCTAATTATAAGAGATTTAGGACACTTTTTCATTTGTCTCTTGATAGTTTTGATTTCTTCATCTGAAAATTGTCTATTCATGTCCCTTGCTCATTTATCAATTAGGGAGTGGCTTGATTTTTTTGTACAATTGATTTAGCTCCTTATAAATTTGAATAACTAGAAGTTTGTCAGAGATTTTTGTTATTAAGATTTTTTCCAATTTGTTGCTTCCCTTCTTATTTTGATTGCATTGGTTTTGTCTGCACAAACCCTTTTTAATTTAATGTAATCAAAATTATTTATTTTTATATTTTGTAATATTTTCTAACTCTTGCTTGGTCTTAAAATCTTTCCTTCCCCATAGATCTGACAGGTATACTATTACATGTTCAACTAATTGACTTATAGTTTCCTTCTTTATATTCAAGTCATTCACCCATTCTGAACTTATCTTGGTGTAGGGTGTGAGATGTTGATCTAAACCGAATCTCTCCCATATCGTTTTCCAATTTTCCCAGCAGTTTTTGTCAGATAGTGGATATTTGTCCCAAAAGCTGGGCTCCTTGGGTTTATCATACACTGTCTTGCTGATGTCACTTACCCCAAGTCTATTCCACTGATCCTCCCTTCTGTCTCTTAGCCAGTATCATATTGTTTTGATGACCAACTTCTTTATAGTACAGTTGAAAATCTGGTACTGCTAGACACCCCCCCTCCACATTTTAAAAATTGTTTCCCTTGATATTCTTGATCTTTTGTTCTTCCAAATGAACTTTGTTATAGTTTTTTTCTAATTCAGAAAAAATAATACTTTTGGTAGTTTGATAGGTATGGCACTGAATAAATAAATTAATTTGGGTAGGATTGTCATTTTTATTATGTTAGGTCATCCTACCCATGAGTAATTAATGTTTTTCCAATTGTTATATCTAGTTTTAATTGTGTAGAAAGTGGTTTGTAGTTGTGTTTGCATAATTCTTTGCTGCCAGGATGAGTTGGAAATATTTAGAAATGCTGATGATTTATGTGGGTTTATTTTATATCCTGCAACTTTGCTAAAGTTGCTGATTATTTCCACTAGCTTTTTAGTTGATTCTCTAGGATTCTTTAAGTAGACCATCATATCATCTGCAAAGAGTGATAGCTTGGTCTCCTCGTTGCCTATTTTAATACCTTCAATTTCTTTTTCTTCTCTAATTGATACTGCTAGTGTACAATGTTAAATAATAGAGGTGAAAATTGGTATCCTTGTTTCACTCCTTATCTTAATGGGAAGGCCTCTAATTTATCCCCATTGCAGATGATGCTTGTGGATGGTTTTAAGTATATTCTGTTTATTATTTTTAGGAAAGGACCTTCTATTTCTATACTTTCTAGTGTTTTTAATAGGAATGAGTATTGTATTTTTTCAAAGGCTTTTCTTGCATCTATTGAGAAAATCATGTGATTTCTGCTGCATGGTTGTTGACATGGACAATTATGTGGATGGTTTCCCTAACATTGAACCATCCTTGCATTCCTGGTATAAATTCCACCTGGTTATAATGAATAAACCTCTTGATCACTTTTTGGAGGCTTTTTGCTAGTATTCTATTTAAGATTTTTACACCTGTGTTCATTAAGGAGATTGGGCTGTAGTTTTCTTTGTTTGAGCTAGCTGGCTTTGGAATCAGTACCATATTTGTGTCATTAAAGGAATTTGGTAGAACTTCTTCTTTGTTTATTATGTCAAACAATTTATATAGTATTGAGATTCATTGTTCTTTGAATGATTGATAGAATTCATTCATGAATCCACCAGGCACTACATATTTTTTCTTAGGGAATTCTTTGATGGTTTGTTCAATTTCTTTTTCTAATATGGGATTATTTAAGTGTTCTATTTCTTCTTCTGTTAATCTAGGCAATTTATATTTTTTGTAAATATTCCTCAATATCACCTTAGATTTTATTGCCATGTAATTGGGCAAAAGAGTTTTTAATGCTTGCCTTAATTTCCTCTTCATTAGAGGTAAGGACTCCCTTTTCATCTTTGATATTGTTAATTTTGTTTTCTTCTTTCCTTTTTTATTAGATTATCCAGTACTTTATCTATTTTATTTGTTTTTTTCAAAGCATCAACTTCTAGTCTTATTTAATAATTCAATAGTTCTTTCACTTTCAGTTTTATTAATTTCTCCTTTAATTTTTAGAATTTCTAATTTAGGATTTTTAATCTGGGGATTTTCAATTTGTTCTCTTTCTAGTTTTTTAATTTGCATGCCCAATTTATTGACTGACTTCTGCCCTCCCTAATTTGTTAATATATGCTCTCAAGGATATAAATTTCTCCTTGAGTACAGCTTTGGCTGCATCCCATAGATTTTGATATGAAGTCTCATCGTTGTCATTCTCTTCAATAAAATTATTAATTGTTTCTATGATTTGTACTTTAACCAATTTTGGAGAATCATATTATTTCATTTCCAAGAAATTTTTGTTTGCCTCTGCATGTACCCTTGCTGAATATTATTTTTATTCCATTACGATCCAAAAAGTTTGCATTTATTATTTCTGCTTTTTTGCATTTTTGCCATGCTTTTATGCCCTAGTATATGGTCAGTCTTTGTGAATGTACCATGTGCTGCTGAAAAGAAGGTATATTCCTTTTTGCCCCTATTCATTTTTCTCCATATATGTATTAACTCTAATTTTTCTGAGATTTCATTCACAACACTTAGCTCTTGCTTGTTTATTTTTTGGTTTGATTTATCTAGATCTGATAGAGGTAGGTCTAGGTGTCCCACTAGTATAGTTTACTATCTATTTCCTCCTTAAACTCCAATAGTTTCTCCTTTAAAAATTTGAATGCTATACTATTTGGTGCATACATGTTGAGTACATATATTTTGTCATTGTCTATATTGCCTTTTATCAGGATGTAATCACCTTCCCCATCTCTTTTAATCATCTCTATTTTTAGTTTTGCTTTATCAGATATCTTGATTGTGACTCCTGCCTTCTTTTTCTCTGTTGATGCCCAATAAATTTTGCTCCAGACTTTTAAATTAGGATAAGATAGATTTTGATATCCCAGTGTACCTAGATGTTCTTTCCTTTCAGAATTGATTCCATTAGGAGTAAGTTTTAAGTATTACCTTTTAGTACTTTCTTCCTCTTCTTCTTATAATAATATTCTTCCCCTCCACTCCCCTGTGCCTCACTATATGGCATAGATTAGCCTATTTTTTCTTATTCCTTCAATTTTCTCTTGATTGCATCTTCTATTCCCTTTTCTTTTTTTGTGTATTATCTTAAATCACTTAGTACTCCAACCTCTACCTGTGAATAATTCTCACTACTATAATAGTAAATCCAATTTTTGACAGTTACAAATAACATTTTTTCATATGGTAATATAAACAATTTGACCCTGTTGAAGACCTTAAAAAATAAAAGAAAAAAGTTTCCTCTTTCTTATTTACCTTTTCATGTTTTTCTTGATTTTTGTATTTGGACATTAATTTTTCCATTTAGTTCTTGTCTTTTCTTTACACATATTTGGAAATCTTTTATTTTGTTGAATGCCCATAATTTTCCCTGGAAGTATATAGTCAATTTTGATGGATAGGTGATCCTTGGTTGTAGACCCAATTCTCTTGCCTTTCTGAATATCACATTCTAAGCTTTGCAGTCCTTTAGTGTGGAGGCTGCCAGATCCTGTGTAATCCTAATTGATGCTCCTTGATATCAGAATTGTCTCTTTTTAAGTTCTTGTAATATTTTCTCCTTAGCTTGGACACTCCTGAATTTGGCAATTACATTCCTGGACGCTGTCTTTTGAGGATTTAGTGTAGAGGGTGATCTATGGATTCTTTCAGTGTCTCTTTTGTCTTCTTGTTGAAAAACATCAGAGTAATTTTCTTGGATAATTTCTTGTAGTAAGATATCAAGTTTTCTGTTTATTTCTAGGTTTTCAGCTAGACCTATGATTCTCAAATTGTCTCTAATAGATTTTCCAGGTCAGGTATTTTTTCAAAGAGATATTTCATGTTTCCTTCTATTTTTGTCATTCTTTTGACTTTGCTTTATTAATTCTTGCTGTCTTGTGAGATCATTAGCTTCTACTTGTCTAATTCTGCTCTTTAAAGATTGGTTTTCAGCTATGATCTTTTGATTGCCCTTTTTGGTTTGGCCTAGCCTGCTTTTCATGGCTTCCAGCTATTCAATTCTTGTTTTCAATTTTCTTATCATTTAATTTTATTTCTGGGCTTCTTTTTCCAAGTGGGAGTTTCTGTCTTTTAAACTATTTTCTTTTTTTACTATTTCCTACTTCTGCTGTCTCCTCTGTGATCCAAAATTTTTCTGTATAAAAATTATTATCTAGGGTCAAGGTTTTTTCTGTTTTTTTTTTTTTTTTGTATTTGTAGATTGTAGTTCTTGGTTGTTAGTGGCCATTGCTCTGTTCCTTCCTTGTCAGAAGTCTGAGTGATGAAGTTGGGCAATGTTTGTATTGAGCTCCAGAGAGGTTTTTGCCATGAGGCTATTTTTCAAATCTTCACAGTGTCTGCTGTTTGCAGCCCCTCTCTGGCAAAACTCTCTGCTCAATCTCCACATTTCCTCAGCCTCTTGGGGTCCTAAGTCTTGCTGCTTTCAGGGGTAAGTGTGTGGTGTCCTTCAGTCAGCCCCTGAGAACCTAGAAATTGCCCTGCAGAAGTCTGAGTGAGGAGGGTAGGCAAGTCTCTGTATTGAGCTCTAGAGAGGTTTTGCCTTGAGGCTATTTTTCAAGTTTCTGCAGTGGCTGCTGTGTGTAGCCCCTCTCTACCCAATCTCTGTGTCCAAGCTCCATGTTTCCTTAGCCTCCTGGGGTCCCACATCTCGCTACTCTCAGGGGTAAGTCTGTGATATCCTCAGCCAAGACCCTTGAGAACTTAGAGGTTGCCCCATGCTCACTCCAACTCTGGTGCTGTAGGTGGAGTAGGGGAGGGGTGATGAGCTTGCACTTTGGTGGGAGTAATTTTGCCCCCTTTTAGCTTGGAAATACCCAAACTCTGCCTACCTTCAATGCCAAGCCTTGTAGTGTAGCCCCTTCACTCATCTGATCTTGGTTATAGTCCTTTTGAAGAACTTTATATAGGGCAGTTGAGAGGATAGGAAGAGTCTTGCTTCTACTATGAGACCATCTTAACCCAGAAGAAAAAATTGATGGGATTTTAAGAGGACATAACTAATCCATCTTAGAAATTTGAGAGAAAAGTTTGGCATACTTTGACAAACTTTAAATCTGGGGATAAGGAGTTTCAGTGTTCAGAAAATAGTTACTGATAACCCAAAGCTTTTCAAAGAAAGCACATGAGTTAGGGAAGAGGAAGGGAATCAGCATTTATAAAGGACCTACTATGTGCTAAGTACTTTCTACCAATATCTCATTTGATCCTCATAGTAATCCTGGAAGGCATATGCTATCAATATCCTTACTTCATAACCAGCTGGTAGGAGATTCAAAGTAAGATTGTCTAACAAAATAAATGGAATTACAACAAAGAAGAAAACAGGTATCTGAAGAAACTTATAACTACTTATGTATCTCACTGATTATGATATTTTTTAAAAGACATATTGAATAAGATGAAAACAAAGGCAGATTAACAGACAATTCATACCTAAGAATGGCAAAGTCCTACAATGACATTGTTAGGACATTAAATCTCCAAATAAGTTTGGGCTACTAAGAACAGCATTTCATTGCTATATTGGAAAGAAAAGAAAGAACTAGTTCTTGTGGTAGAGGCAAAAATGCTAACATGATATGAAAATGAAACAACTATTTAGCTTTTATTTTACTTGTTATTTTTTCTAAGGAGGATGATATTCAGATAAGGAAGAAAAGAGCAATAATGTTTAAAAAGAACTAAAGCCCCATAATAAATATGAAATTGGTAAGATGGCATCTGTAATGAATTATGTCATAGTGTACTGAAAGAACTGATTGATCTGATAACTGATCTGCTACACATAATCTTTGAATAACTGGGGAGGAATGGAAATATGTCAAAGGAGTAAAGACAAACAAATATTATCCCATTGTGCAAAAAGAATACAGTATACGATCTCAAACTGTAGGATCATTCCTGGAAAATTTCTAGAAAATGTTATAAAAAAAGATCATTTTAATTTACTTAATAAGAGAAATAATGAGAAATGATAACTAGCATAACTTCATTAAGAAAGTCATGCCAGATAAAATTTACTTCCTTTTATAAAAGAAAATTAGGCATATAGACTACAGAATTACTCTAAAGGTGATAAATGTGAAAATATTTTTTGAGGGGAAAGTTATCTGTTTCAATCCTCAGATGAACCAGAATTCTATCTATAGTATATCTAACAGTCATCCAGCCTCTGTATAAAGACTTCTAATAAGAAGGCACTCAAAAGCTCCTGATACAACCCAATCTACTTCTGAATAACTCATAGTTTTCTTTACATAAAGTCTAAAACTGTGTCTTTGAAATACTAAAGTACAATGTCCAGAATGAGCAAGGCCTAGGTTATTATACTCCTTGTCAGGCACATATAACTATGGTTCACTTCCAGGGATAACATTTTAGCAAGGACATTGATAACCTAGAATGTGAATAGAAAAAGGTGACCACGATGATAAAGGAGGAGCTAGAGATCATACTATATAAGAACCAGCTAGAAAAAAAATAAACACTAGATATTAATCTAGAGATAAGACTATTTTAGGTAATAGCATAATTTCTGCCTTCTAGAATTTGTAGGTTGTCAAATGGACAAAGAATCCAATTTATTGTTAGCTTCACAGTATAGAATTAGAAACAATGGATGGAAGTCTTAGGGAAGCAATTTAAGCTCAAAATAAGGGAAATTTTCTAAAATTTAGAACTCGTCAAACGTAACATGGGTTGCCTATTGTGGCCATGGGTAATATGCTTCATAAGGAGTCTTTAAGCAGAGGTTAGATAAGTATCATGTAAAGAATTGTCATAAAGGGATTTCATCTTAAGGCACAAATTGGAATAGATAACCTTGGAAGTACCTTCTGATTCTGAAATTTTGTTATTCAGTCACACTAACACAGTTTGGTCCTACTATTCTGGAAAATAACTTGGAAAGAGAAGAGGGTGAAAATTATGAAAAAAATCATGGGTAAGCAAGACAACTTAAAAAAATGCAGGTTGAATTTAGTAGTTTAAAAAGAAAAGCAAATTGTACATAATAGAGGTCTACAGATGTAGGTAAAATTATCTTTTCTGTTCAATTATGTATTTGAAAATAGCATTTTGTGTAATTCATTTCAAAAGAAAATAATTAAGATTATATTAGAAAAAGTGATTAAATTACTTGTAACCTTTGGCCCAGCGATGGACCCCAAAAAATTAAAAAATAGAAAAGGTCCCTTTTTTGCTCTCTGCCCACACCTGATATTACCTTATATTAAGCAGCTAAATTCCTTCTTTCATCACTACCACAAAGTAATATTTTCTAAATGTCTGTTAGGCCTAGATGTCCTCTCACTTCTTGCCTATACCCTTCTTTTTGAGTATTTTGTGGAAATTCCACTCTATTTGGAAAGTATCATTTACAACCTTTTACCTCTAACTCCTTACTCTAATAGAAACTATGACCTTCCTAGATGATAATCCATCTCCCTCCACTGCCTCTCCTTTATAGACTTCAATCTTTATTCTACATGAATTACGAGGACAACTTTGGCTCTGTTTTCTTTTATAATTTTGGAACAATTACTTTTTTATACTTTTTATCATTTAAAGTTTATATTATCTGACTACATGCTTATCAGGTCACTATTGTTACTGTCTGTCGCTGAGATGGATACCTACCTACTTCACCAGAAAACATTTGATCTTAGTTCATATTTTCTTCCCCTCATTGACTGCCATTATTTTCCTGCCTCAAATCTTTTCTTTCCTTATTTCCACCTGCTCTGTTCCCCAAATCCCACTAAAACAATTCTCTGAACTCATAAACATCATATGATTACTGGAAAATATCTAGTACATTAGCACTGTTCTTTCTGGTCAAACTTGATCCAGATAAGATATTATGGTCAAACATTTTAAGTTTGTTTTCAGTGCGTCCTAGTTACACTGATCCCCTCATATTTCTGTCATCACTTTTGTGTGGATAACTAATCTTGGATAACTGCTAACAACTGCTTTATCCATTCCTATCCTTAGACCAAGGTAAATCATAGAACCATGCTGAAATGACCTGTGACTCTCCCATTTTAAATAGTACTTAAATGCTGCTCAATAAAACAATTATTTATCCTTAAAATACTTCTGGCCAAGGCTATTTCAAAGCTTCCCTGATATCCTTTTTTATCTCTGAATTTTTAAAAAAATATTTTATTTTCCCAATTACACATAATAACAATTTTTGACATACATTTTCTAAAATTATAAGATTTAAATTGTCTCCCTCACTCCCTTTTCTCCCTCTTTCCAGTGATGGTAAGAAATTTGATCTAGTTTATACATGAATTATCATGTAAAACATATTTCCATTTTAGTTAGTGTAATAAGATAATACTCACGTAAAACCAAAGCTATAAAATAAATACAGATATAAACTAAAGTGAAAAATAGTGTGCTTTGATCTACATTCGGACTCCAAAAGTTCTTTCTCTTTGTCATAAGTCCTTCAGAATTGTCCTGGATCATTGTATTGCTGAGATTAGCTAAGTCTTTCACAATTGATAATCATACAATATTGCTGTTACTGTGTACAATGTTCTTCTGGTTCTGTTTATTTCCCTCTGCATCAGTTCATGTAGGCCTTTCCAGTTTTTTTCCAAAATCATCCTGATCATCATTTCTTATAGTATTCTACCACCATCATATACCACAATTTGTTCAGCCATTTCCCAATTGAGAGACATCCTTTTAGTTTCCAATTCTTTGCCATCACAAAAAGAGCTGCTATAAATGTTTTTGTATGAGTAGGTCCTCCTCTTTTTTAAATCCCTTTGTTGATACAGACCAAGTAGTGGTATTGCTAAGTCAAAGATATGGACAGTTTTATAGCTCTTTAAGTACAGTTCCAAATTGCTTTCAGAATGGTTGGATCATTTCATAACTCCACTAACAATGCATTAGTGTCCCAGTTTTGCCATATCCCCTCCAAATTTATCATTTTCCTTTACTGTCACATTAGCCAAACTGATAGGTATGAGGAAGTACCTAAGAGTTGCCTTAATTTGTATTTCCCTACTCAATAGTGATTTGAAACATTTTCACTTTAATTATTCATAGTTTTGATTTTTTCATCTGAAAACTGGTTGTTCATATCCTTTGACCTTTTGTCTATTGAAGAATGCATTGTATTGTTAAAAGATTGATTTAGTTCTCTATATATTTGAGAAATGACAGCTTTATCAGAGATATTTGCTGTAAAATTTTTTTCCATAGATTGCTGTTTCCTTTCTAATCTTGGTTACATTGGTTTTGTTTGTAGAAAAGCTTTTCAATGTAATATAATCCAGATTATTCATTTTATGTCTTATAATGTTTTCTATCTCTTGTTTGGTCATAATTTTTCTCTTCTCCAAAGATCTGACAGGTAAACTATTTTAAACTCCCCTAATTTGTTTATCATTTCATCCTCTATGTCTAAATCATATACCCATTTTGACTTTATCTTGGTAAAGGGTGTGAGATATTATTTATCTATACCTAGTTTCTGCCAAATGTTTTTCAGGTTTTCCGGCAGTTTTTTTTTCTTATCCCAAATCTGGGATCTTTGCGTTTATCAAACACTAGATTACTAAGGTCACTTACCTTTGTATATTGTGTTTCTAATTTTTTCCATTGATCCACCATTCTATTTCTTAGTACCAGATCATTTTCAATTATTACTACTTCATAATACAGTTTGGGACCTGGTACTGGCAAGGCCACTTTCATTCACATTTTTTTTCATTAATTCTCTTGATCTTATTGACCATTTGTTTTCCCAGATTAATTTTAAAATTATTTTTTCTAGCTCCATAAAATGTTTTTTCAGTTGTTTGATTGGTATAATTCTTTGCCCTCCTTAACCCTAATGTTTTTTTTTCTCTATTACTGACACAATAGATGACTTTATCTCTAATTTAAATAAGAAAACCAAGGGTCATCAGGTACAACCTCCCTGATTTCTCCTCTTCTCAAATTAAATATTGATCTATTGTTACCTACATTTCTACCTAAAGAAGTATCTCATTTCATTTTTAAAAGCAGCATGCCATGAAGTCAAGCATATTAAATTTTGAATTACAAGTCCTGAATGTGAATTCTAGTGCCAATACCAGCTTTGTGACTCTCTGATAGTCATTCACTATCTCTGAGACTCCATTTCCTCATTAAACAAAAACAAACATAAAAAACCATTAATTCCATTGTTGGGATTAAAACATTATGTAGCTCTAAAAAGTGTGTAAATGTCATTTGTGAAACAATGTGGCATATCCAGTATAGGTTTGACATTATAATTAGTAATATCCGAGATTAAACTATATACCTGACACATACTAGCTGTATCATAATGGGCAATCACTTAACATCTCAATATATCCAGACATCTGTCCTAATACTCTTCGCTCAAATGAGTGGTAGCTTTGGACCTATGATGGAGCTCTCACACTAGGTGTATCCTGCATGGAAGAAATTAAAAATCCACTTCCCCCTCAAGAAGAATGACTGCTTCCTACCCCCAAGGCAAATTCCTATAATTGTCTTTGACCCCATCTCCTCACCTGTCTCTCCTAAAATCTTTCAATTATCTTTTCTCTCCTAAATCTTTAATTAATTTCTTTCATTCTACCAGCTCTTTCTCCTCTGCCTTTAACCATGTACTAACAGCCCTTATCTTGAAAAAACTACACTTGACCCTTACAGTCCATCTATTTCCTCTATCCCTTTACTGCCCAACTTTTCATTTTAGCACACATTTCTTTCCATTTCTCTACCCATTCTCTTCTGACCTTTATATAATCTAGTTTCTGTCTCCACTACTTTTCTGAAGCATAGTCTTTAAAGTTGCAAATGACATAATCACAATCTAATAGCCTCTTTCTTATCCTTGTCCTCCTTGACTTCATTGCAGAATTTGATGCTGCTGATATGAGAGGAATAGAGAGAGTAGGAGACAGACAAACACAGAAAGAAACAGATTGATTTCTATGTGGCTTCTTTGACACTGTACTATTATGTTTCTCCCACATATATCTTTATACCTTCTATGTATCCTTTATTGTTCCTTCTTCCTTTTCCAGTCCCCTAAGTGCATATATCCCTAAAGTTTTACCTGGAGTCTTCTATTTCTTTTCTTTATATGCCATAATGACAATTCCAGGTTAAAAAAACAAAACCATTTATTTGTCAGGCTAGCAATAGCCAATAAATTAATTGGTCGATAATCTCTCTTAGTGATAAAAAACAAAGACATTAAGCATATGAGGTCATTAAATACAATTTTAGAAGATCATTATTCACCAAGACATTTCTAATTGGTGAATACCTAATAAGGAAGTGGGCTTAATAATTTATAGTCCCTCTATAATTCCTGCATGATGATGGATAAATAATATATCCATCCATATAATTCTAATATCTTGATGAAGAAACCAGGTTAAGCCTAAGTAAAAGTGACACTGTTCAATTAATATCAATAGGGGAATCTAAGGACATGCCTTGCTGCCCCCCAGATACATATGGCTGAGAGTAGTTTCATTTTCTAGTCAAGATAGGGATCACAATTTCAATCTCCATCATTCCAGTTTTAGTAGCTGCTTTGGGATATGGAATATGAGAGCATTCCTTAGATTGATAGGAGCAAAGGAATGAGGAAAGAGAATTAAAAACAGACTAGGTTCCAATTAGAAAAGTATACACAGCATTATTTAGAAATATAAATGATACAGCAATAGAAATAAATCTCAATACTCTCTCCTTTTGATGATCTGATCTGTTTCAACCATCACTTCTACATGGATGATTTTCCCAAACAATCTTGCTAATCTTTGTGCACATATGGCCATATCTTACATAAGCTATCCCCATGAATAAGCATTTACTATACACAGTCTGACTCCAGGCCCAGTGATCTATCAGCTAAGCCACCTAGCTGTTCACAAGTAAGTACAAGGCATAGGAGCCAAGAGGACTATAAATTTAGAGTGCACACTAAAGAATAAAACTCTACAAAGAGGAAGGTTGAGGATTATAAGATTACCTGACAAATAAGGGTTTTTTTAAAGTCCAGGAGGAAAAATAGCCTATGTAAAGCTGGACTTATGCCCTATTTAAGGTTCTACACCAAAACCTATTAAAATAATTTAGTTACTAGAAGAATCAGAGCCCTGCTTGGTTTTAGATGAAGATCTAACCTGCTAAGCAAAGAAACATGTGAACAGAAATGGCACTTTGAATTAGTACTAGAAACAATGACATCACATAGAATCCGTGCTTCTTATTGTTTCATTCAACATTTAAACAAGGATCTAAATGAAATAACTCATACTGAAATTCCCACCTGCCTAAGACACTGGTAAACTACTAAAGAGTGGGGATAAAATGAAAGGACAATCTTTTTAAAATTGTCTCAGTGAAAACAAGTACCAGATAAGCCTCAAGGCATTTAGGAAATTATAACCAAACCTTGCCTAGGGTCACACAGCTAGTAAGTATGTTAAGGCAGGATTTGAACTCAGGAAGATCAACCTTCTGATTCAGAGTATTCTTCCCACTGTACCACCTGGCTCTCCCAATAAAGCTGGTCATGAAGTCTGAAGGAAATTCTCCTCTAACACTTTTTTTGTTTAATTGTGTCCAATTCTTGACCTCATTTGGAGTTTTCTTGTAAAAGGTACTGGAGTTGTTGCCATTTATTTCTCTAGCTCAGTTCACAGATGAAGAACTCAGGCAAATAAGATTAAGCGACTTGCCCAGGATCACACAGCTAATAAGTGTCTAAGGCCAGATTTGAATTTAAGAAGATGAGTCTTCCCTACTCCAGGGTCAATACTATATATATCTACTGGGTTACCTAGCTGCCCTTGTGATGTAGGTGCTATTGTTATTATTGAGGAAGTTATAATTTTATTATTGGGGAATATTATATATTTATTGAGATAACTGAGACAGCAGATAAGTGACTTGCTCAGGATCATCTAGCTAATAAGTTATCGAAAGCCAGATTTGAACTTTGACATTTTGGAGTCTAGGCCCAGTACTCTATCCACATCACCAATTACTTAGCTGCCTCAAGTGGTGAAGATGAGACTTAACATATTAGATTAGTCACTAGCCAAAAACATCTACAAAACTTATCATTTCCTTTAATTGGAACCAACTTCAAAGTTGTGATCTCTCATGTCTGATTGTTTTACAGACATAGCAATTAGATTTCTTATTGTTGTCTTAAACTCAATATTTCTGAAACAAAACTTATCTTTTCCTTTAAGATTAGGTGCATTACTTTTGTTTCTAGCTACAACATCATCTTTGATTCCTTCTTCTCTCTTGTCCTACGCAGAAACTAAGTTCTATTGGATTTTTCTTATAGCTTTTAAATTTATATTATACTTTCCATTGCTTCTACTATAAAAGTAGAAGTGCTTACTGTCTTGAGCCTACCTAGAGGAGGCACCTAACATGTCTTCCTGTCTCTGGCCTTTTCCTTTAAGCAGTTCATTCTATACTCTCCTCTGATATTAATCTGTTTAATCACTTTTAGCAAGTTTCTTCTCTCCTTGAAGAAAACTTTCAATGACATCCTGTTGCTTAGGTGATTATGTCTAAATTCCTTGAATTGATGTCTAAAGTGAACACCAGACACATATCTCTTTCTATTTAATTCATTTCTTTCATTCTGGGTTTAATTTTGATACCATATCTCTCTAACCTATAACTACAAGTGATTTATTCCTCCTCAAATCCTTCATGTCAACGTTTATTTTCTTAAAACTCTATGGAGGAGTTTATTTTTTTTAAATCTCTATGTATGTAGGTTCAAAATTGCATTAGAATCATTTGTGTACATGTTTTATATTCTCTTCTCCAATATAATGCTATAAGCTCTTGAGAGGAGGGACAGTGTCTTTTTCTTTTATATTTCTAGTACTTAGGAAAATAAGAAACAAGCATGAATGTATCAAACAAGCCTACTATGTGCCAGGCTCTGTTCAAAGTACTTTACAAGTATTATCTCCTTTGACTTTCTTAACAATTGTTCAAGGTAGGTTGCTATTATTATATCCATTTTATAGCAGAAGAAACTGAGTGATCTGCCCAGGATCAAAGAGCTAGCAAATACCTGATTTGGATTTGAACTCCGGTATTTCTGGCTTCAGTTTTACTGCTCTATCCATAGTACCATTTAGCTGCTTCTAGTTTAGCATCTCTTGGACATGCTGGCAGCTGGGCAGTGTAGTGGATAGAATGCTGGTCCTCAAGTCAGGAAGACTCACCTTAATGAGTTCAAATCTAGTCTCAGATATTTATTAGTTGTGTGACCCTGAGCAAGCCACCATAACCCTATTTATCTCATTTTCTTCATTTGCAAAATGAGCTGGGGATGGAAATCACACCACTCCAGTATTTTTTGCCAAGAAAAGCTAAAATAAGATCATAAAGAGTTGGATATAACTGAAATGCCTGAAAAACCCCAACAACTTGAAGTTTGGTAGGCTTTTGGGAGATTTAGAACTGTGATTTCATTGGTGTATGGAACTCCTGGTAAGGAAACTGAACTAAGTACAAACTAATTTCTCTAATGCAAATAAACTCCTTAACAATCAAGCAACTTGCCCATGATCACAAAGCTAGTGAAGGAGATTTCAGATTGAGAGTTAAAAGGGACCAAAGAGCATCTTGCCCAATATCTTCATTTTACATAACTTTGAAGAAACTAAGGCCCAAAGAGGTTCAGTAATTTGCACAAGTTCACATAAGTAGTAAAATACCACCTCCAAATCTAATGTTTTTTCCCCTCTATTCTGAGCTGTCCTCAACATATCAGAGGCAATACCTGTTGTTATCATGGTTGTTTTCCCAATGATTCCAGGTTTTATGTGTCACCATATGAATGAAGATTAAGAAAGAGAAGATGAGCTGTGGATTTCCACATAAATTACTCCAGGTAACCTTTTAATTAAACATTTTTTTAAAAATATAAATCTGAGAGTAACCTATGTTTATCCTTCCTAGGAACCCTTAAAGCAATCTAATAGACTATAGTTAAGATAGGGAATTTCAACAGTAATAATAATAGTTAAAACTTACATGGTGTATTACATTTGATTCTCAAAAGACTTTGAGGTATATGTTATTATTCTCCCCCATCCCACCCCTATTTTACATATGAAGAAACTAAGACTGAGAGAGGTTAAAGGATGGAATTACAGAACAGGACTGGAGTAAATATTCCAGACTCTCTATCTAGTTCTATATTTATTATGCAATTTATCTGCTGAAATATCTTTTAGAACGAATTAGAAAAATCCTTTCTTCTGATCAGAAAGAACATAGATTTGTATGGTTTTGCACTTGTGGACTAGAAATGACATATGTAGTTTTTTGTCTCATCCTGATTCTGTCATGTGATAGAAAGAAATAGGATTCTTAAATAAGGAATTTAAAATTGTAGACAAAGTTTGTACTTCAATATCAAGCTTTTAAAAAAACACCCAAACATTTACAGAAACTTAACCAGCAAGCTTAGAAATGGTACAAGTTCTTCTAATGTCTACCTGGAGTGAATATGATCTTGAGGAAGAGTCTGATGCTAAATTGTTATGGGTGAGAAAAGAAAATCTATCAATCTGAGATAAAATTATGTTATGGCAAATAACTGCTAAGAGACAGAGAGAAAAGTACTGGTTATACCTAGAGTTTGTTTATTTTAAGAATTGTCCTAGAATAATTTTCTATTTAATGCTACTTATGTTTATCTGGTTTAAATAATTTTATTTAAAAAAATAAGAGATGAAGCAAATCTTGAAGGTTTTATATCTAGAAAAAAATATCCTGTAGTTTGGATCCCTTGGCTGAAGAACAACTATTACCTAATTTTTTTGGCTATATGTTCTAATTACACAAACACAAGCTTGTGTGCATGTATGCATGTATCACAAGTTAAGAATAAAGATCACATTCTGCACTGGAATTCAAAATAATATTATTAAGGGATAGTATATGATTGGTATAGAAAATCAATCAAAAACTATTTTACTCTATTTTAAGTATACATACACTACAGTGCTTAATTACAATTTTATTGTGATTTGTTGCAAATTTCTTTGACTTCCCATTGGCCACTGGCTATGATTAAACAACCAAACTTACTATTTGGAAAAGCATATGGATTTAAAAACAGAACACAACTCAGTAGCATGCTGTATTAATTTAATATTGACTATAACAATAGAGATTACAATTAAAAGAGACAATAAGTGAAGCTACTTAGAACATTCAATGATTTAAAGATGAAATATATGTGTATATAACAGAGACATGCATACCCAAATGGCATATATTTCTATAATTTCTTCAAAGCTTTGAAACAATTTTGCTTAACTTTTTTTAATGGGAAGGAATTATTGTAAGCAATGGGTGTTTTGAGGAAATGAGTATTAGGATAAGATAAAATATAGTAAAAGTGTTTAGTGGTCCCTTTGGCATCTAACTTGAAAGCACCTTTGGGGACCCAGCATCTGTTGACCTTGTATATGATTTTTCATTACACTCTAGCCACAGTTCTACCAGCCTTGCCCACAGACAGCATGGGAAAAATTCTCAAACATCATTCTCAAAGGAATAGAAGTCATCAGCACAGTGAAAATCAGTACACAGCAGTGAACACCCAAATAAGTGTTGCAGGGTCCTGACTACCAGGTCTATCCTTCCTGCCATGCCATAAACCTCACTTAATTTTCCCCTTGTTTTAGCTTCATAGCCCATCTAAATTTGTCCGAGATGCTACAGTAGCTCAGGTCAAAATGCCAATCCAGTAAGGTGGCCTTCCTGAACTGGTTCATGGGAATAGCACAGCTCCAGCCCAGGTAACAGGTAACTTCTCAAGAGCTGTGTCAGGTTCACACTGAGATATGCTCCTATCTTTCTAATAAAATGTCAACCAGGATGGAATTTTAAAGTATATAATCTAAAGTTCTTATTTGTGATACTATATGACATTCTTTTTCTATAATCGGTTACTTTATTGCTCTATTGAATTGACTTATATATACCTTTAAAAAGCTTTCTACTATAGTTTTTATTACTTATTCTTTATTAAATATTGTGTCTTGCCTTTTCCTCTTTTCTGTTTCCTTCTTTCCTCCCTCCCTTCTTTACTTCCTTCCATTGAGTATCAAGACCATAGCCACCTCATATATAAAATGTTTTTCCTAGACAGAATTCACATTTAATTTTTAATTCCAGCACTCCTATCAAAACATATCATAAAATCAAAGGAACATCAGTGGCCACTAAGCCCAACTCCCTCCTTTTACATGTAAGGACATTGACTTATTCAAGATTATATTGCTACCAAGTGTCTGAGGAAGGATTCATTGTGAGGTGGCTACCTTTGAAGCCTACCTATGTGAATAATACTTAGCCAAATTGCTATTTAAACAAATTAAATGTGCAAGGAATAAAATACATATGAAGCTATTATTTTCTGAATAAAATGTTCACTTAGAAAATCACTATTATTTAGAACCATCTTAATAGTCAAGATGTTTCTCTACAAATGAAAACATTTGTATCAGTGACTTAAATTTCTAAATGGAGCAAATATTTCTTTATTGAGCCATTAAAAATATAAACATTTTCTGTGAGGCAGATAAAGACTGTCAGACATTTAAAGCTTTTTTTTAATGCTTCCTTCCATTACTTTTAAAGATGGAGCATTTGGATGAAACATTTGGTTATTAATATGTAACATTCGGGGAAAATTTCCTCTGAACATGTGGACGAATAAATCAAGGCTCACTAAGAAAAGGTTTCCCAAAGTTTCTACCTTTATTAAAGTCCCAGGTGCAAATGCAGATGCAGCCTATTTTTCATCAAAATATAATATGCATATTTAAGATTTAAATGAGTTTAGAAATTAGATATTTTAGTCATTTTTATTTCTGAAGAATTTAAAGCAATTATATTTTCAGCTGACTACAGCATTTTAATGCAGTAAAATTATTATGGTTACATTTAAAGAGAAGAAACTTACATATTGAATCAATTATGAAAATTTAAAAACTCCCTTAAATTAATAAAAGTATTAAGACCACAATTTATTCCAGGTTTTAAAGCATTAACACCATGTCAATATTAAATAGGTAGGTGGCACAGGAGTTAGAATATTCAACTCTGGAATCAGAAGAAAAGAGTACAAATTTTGCTTTTGATACTTACTAGTTGTCTGACCCTGAGTAAGTTATTTATTGTCTAGGGTAATTTTAAATGGTGTTTCTCTTTCTACCTCTTGCTGCTCTAATGTGTTGGAAATATAAAGAAATCCTGATGATTTATGTGCATTTATTTTGTATCCTGCAACTTTGCTAAAGTTGTTGATTATTTCTACAACCTTCTTAGTTGATTCTTTAGGATTTTTTAAGTATACCATCATATCATCTGCAAAGAGTGATAGCTTAGTCTCCTCATTGCCTATTTTGATACCTTCAATTTCTTTTTCTTCTCTATTTGCTACTGCTAGTGTTTCTAGTACTATGTTGAATAATAGAGGTGATAATGGGCATCATTGTTTCACTCCTGATCTTATTGGGAAGGCTTCTAATTTATCCCCATTGCATATGATGGTTGTTGATGGTTTTAGGTATATACTGTTTATTATTTTTAGGAAAGATTTTTCTATTCCTATACTTTTCAGTGTTTTCAATAGGAATGGATGCTGTATTTTGTCAAAGGCTTTTTCAGCATCTATTGAGATAATCATGTGATTTTTGTTTGATAGAATGTTGATATGGTCAATTATGTGGATGGTTTTCCTAATGTTGAACCATCCTTGCATTCCTGGTATAAATCCCACCTGATCATGGTGGATGATCTTCTTAATTACATGCTGGAGTCTCTTTGCTAATATTCTATTTAAGATTTTTGCATCTATGTTCACTAGAGAGATTGGTCTGTAGTTTTCTTTCTCTGTTTTTGATCTCCCTCACTTTGAAATCAGTACCATATTTGTGTCATAAAAGGAATTTGGTAGGACTCCTTATTTACTTATCATATCAAATAATTTGTATAGTATTGGGATTAGTTGCTCTTTGAATGTCTGATAGAATTCACTTGTGAATCCATCAGGCCCTGGCGATTTTTTCTTAGGGAGTTCTTTGATGGCTTGTTCAATTTCTTTTTCTGATATAGGATTATTTAGGTATTCTATTTCTTCTGCTGTTAATCTAGGCAATTTATATTTTTGTAAATATTCATCCATATCTCCTAAATTGTTATATTTATTACCATATAATTGGGCAAAATAATTTTTAATGATTGCCTTAATTTCTCCTTCATTAGAGGTGAGGTCTCCCTTTTCATCTCTGATACTGTCAATTTGGTTTTCTTCTTTCCTTTTTTTTTTATTAGATTGACCAGTACTTTGTCTATTTTATCTGCTTTTTCAAAGTACCACCTTCTAGTCTTATTTATTAATTCAATAGTTCTTTTACTATTGATTTTATGAATTTCTCCCTTGATTTTTAGTATTTCTAATTTAGTTTTCATCTGGGGATTTTTAATTTGTCCGCTTTCTAATTTTTTGAGTTGCATGCCCAATTCATTAATCTCTGCCCTCCTTAATTTGTTAATATATGCACTCAAGGATATAAATTTCCACCTGAGTACTGCCTTGGCTACATCCCACAGAGTTTGGTAGGATGTCTCATCATTGTCATTCTCTTCAATGTTTCTATGATTCCTTCTTTGACAAATTGGTTTTGGAGAATCATATTATTTAATTTCCAATTAGTGTTTTATTTGCCTGTCGAGGTGCCCTTACTAATTATTATTTTTATTGCATTATGATCTGAGAAGTTTACATTTATTATTTCTGCTCTTTTGCATTTGTTTGCAATGATTCTATGCCCTATTACATGATCAATCTTTGTGAATGTACCATGTGCAGCTGAAAAGATGGTGTATTCCTTTTTGTCCCTATTCATTTTTCTCCACATATCCATTAAATCTAATTTTTCTAGGACTTCATTCATCTCTCTTACCTCTTTCTTATTTATTTTTTGCTTTGATTTATCTAAATCTGAAAGAGGAATATTTAGATCTCCTACTATTATGGTTTTACTCTCTATTTCCTTCTTGAGGTCTGCCAGTTTCTCCTTTATGAATTTGAATGCTATGCCACTTGGTGAATACATATTGAGCAGTGTTATTTCCTCATTGTTTATACTGCCTTTAATCAGGATGTAATGACCTTCCCTGTCTTTTTTAATCATATCTATTTTTACTTTGGCTTTGTCAGAAATCACAATAGCCACTCCTGCCTTCTTTTTCTCATTTGACGCCCAAAAGATTTTGTTCAAGCCCTGAACCTTAAATTTGTGTGTGTCCACCCGCCTCATATGTGTTTCTTGTAGACAACATATGGTGGGATTTTAGTTTCTAATCCACTCTGCTATTTGCTTCCGTTTTATGTGAGAGTTCATCCCATTCACATTCAGTTTTATAATTATCAACTGTGCATTTGCTGACATTTTTGTATTCTCCCCTATTCCTACCCCTTCTTCTTAAACTATTTCCTTTTAAACCAGTGGTTTGCTTTAAGCTGGTATTCCTTATCCCCTCCCTTGATTAACTTCCCTTTCTACCCCCTCCCTTATTATTCCCCTCTTTTTGTTTTTGAAGGCCTAATAAATTCTCTCCCCCTTCTTCTCCCCTCCCTTTTTTGACTTTCCCACTCCCCTGCTCCCCTTGGTTTATCCCTTCTGACTTTCTCAGTAGGGTTAGATAGAGTTTTATATCCCAATGGATAGTATAGCTACTCTTCCCTCTCCGAGTTGATTACACTGAGAGTAAGGTTTAAAAATTACCTCTTGATGCTCTCTTCCTGTCCTTCTTATAGTAGTATTTGTCCCCTCCCCATTCTATGCCCTATTTGTGTGTAATAGAATATCCTATTTTTCTTATTCTCTCAAGTTTCTCCTGGTGTGCCCCTCCATTCACNCAGTATTAACTCAGTGGGTTCTTAATGGCTAGGGGAGAGAATACCAGGAAGTTATTATAAAAGTTTTGTTTAATGTTTTGATAAGGATAGGGTAGGAGGGAGAGAGGATTTTCTAGAGTCTCATGACTGTTACTAACTGCCAAAAGAATGTTGGCTTGGGGTTGGCTATCCTACACTAACTAATAGCTAGCCAGCAATGACTGAGCTGGAGAGAGACTGGAGATTCTGGGAATCTCACAGAACACATCCACAATGACTTTCAAATGTATTTAGGACACAGGAACACTTCTGCCACAGCAAGGTAATCCAAAGAGGGATAGGGAGTAAAAGGTCTACCTGCTTGCTGTCCACCAACAGCAGGAAAGCACCCACTCAACCTAGGACTTGATTGAAGCTCAAAAATCCTCTTATAGAGATCCCAAAATTAGTCCACAAGCTTAAAGCCTTAGTTGACCAGATGCCACCTCTACATATTCCCAGCCAAACTCCTGCCAACTGCTGCCAAGTCTCTGGGACAAACCTCTTCGGACATTCTGAGCTAGAATTTTCACAGCCTCAGCTAGGCTTTAGCTTGGTCTGTCTGCTTACTATCATAAATTTATTTCTAACTTGTAAATTACCTATAACAACTCAGGGATATAAATTTTCCCCTGAACACTGCTTTTATTGCATCCCATGGATTTTGATAGGATGTCTCCTAATTGTCATTCCCTTCAATGGAATTAATTGTTTCTGATTTGTTCTTAACCAACCAATTTTGTAGAATCATGTTATTTAACTTCCAATTAATTTTTATTTGCCTCTCCATGTAGCCATACTAATTATAATTTTATCACATTATGATCTGAAAAAGTTGCATTTATTATTTCTGCTTTTCTGCATTTGTTGACTAGGCAATTATTTTCAGATAACGAAATCAAAACTATCAATAAGTCATGAAAAAGTGTTCTAAATCTCTTATAATTAGACAAATGCAAATCAAAACAACTCTGAGGTACCACCTCACACCTAACAGATTGGCTAATATGACAGCAAAGGAATGTAATAAATGTTGGAGGGGATGTGGCAAAATTGGGTCATTAATGCATTGCTGGTGGAGTTGTGAATTGATACAAGTTGTGAATTGATCCAACCATTCTGGATGGCAATTTGTGACTATCCTCCAGGGGTTTTAAAAGGCTGTCTGCCTTTTGATCTAGCCATACCACTGCTGGGTTTATATCCCAAAGAGATCATAAGGAAAAAGACTTGTACAAAAATATTTATAGCCACACACTTTTTGGTTGCAAAAAATTGGAAAATGGGGGGATGTCCTTCGACTGAGGAATGGCTGAACAAATTGTGGTATCCATTGATAATGGAATATTACTGTGCTGAAAGAAATAATGAACTGGATGAATTCCATGTGAACTGGTACGACCTCCAAGAATTTATGCAGAGTGAAAGGACCAGAACCAGGAGAACCTTATACACAGAGACTGATAAACTGTGGCACAACTGAATGTAATGGACTTCTCTACTAGCCACAATGCAATGATCCAGGACAATTCTGAGGGACTTATGAGAAAGAATGCTTTTCACCTCCTGAGAAAGAACTGTGGGAGTATAAACACAGAAGAAAAACAACTGCTTGATCACATGAGTCAATGGGGATATGATTGGGGATGTAGGCATCAAACAATCACCCTAATACAAATATTAATAATATGGAAATAGGTCTTGATCAATGATACATGTAAAACTCTGTGGGATTTCTCATTGGCTATAGGAGGGTGTTGGGAGGAGGGAAAGAAATGAATCATGTAACTCTAAATTAATTAATTAAATGGAATTTTTCAGATTAAAAAAATAAATTAAACATTTTAAAATTTAAAAAAAACCTATAATGGGAGGTAACCCAAAAAAGTTATCTTTGCCAAAAGTGAATAAATGCCTTCTTTTAGATTTGACAGCAGTAACCACCCTTATGTACCACTATAATTAAAAAACAGAAATCTGAATACAGGAACAGAAATACATATATTATGGCAAAGTCAAAGTGTTGGATAATCATTGGAAATGGGTAGGATAGATTGTAGACATTTCATTAAAAGAAAATCATCACTGGAAATGGGGAGAATAAACAGAAAAGGGGCAGAAGTTGAGCTCTAATATCTCTGAAAGAAACAGTCTCAAGTCCAAACCCAAGAAACAGAAATATAGTAGGCAGAAGTGGATAGAGTTTTTGCTCTGAAGAAAAAAGTTGAACAGAATGTTATTTTTGTGTTTGTTTTTTTGGAGATACAACTCAAATAGTTAAAGCAGAGAATGGGTACTAGCTAGGAAAAGCTGCAGCTCTTGGCCTTCAGAGACACATTTTGGCTGTTTAACAAATTTTGTGAAGACCCTCATACTGCTTATTTCTGTCTCTCTTCTTCCTCTGAAAATGAGTATGCTAACTACCTTGATGCCTGAACTCCTCAAATATCTGGATAATCGAGGGAAGCTATATGGAACTCACTTGAGCAATCAGGATACAGGATGGCTTGACAAAATAAAAATCCTTTGCTATAACTGAGAATAAACCCATAAAATGCAGAATCAGCTACCCTGAAACTAGTTTAGGTCAAACCCAGGCTTGGGCGATCCCTGAGCTACCAGCTAACCTTGGACTCTTGAAGAATCCCCCTTATCTTGTCTGTACTCAAGCCTTAGACTATTTAGGTCATCATGCTTATTTTGTTTATTGTTCAATGCACCAAGAAGTCAGTGGCCCCTGTCCTGGAATTTTACATCCCTTATGCCTGGTACTCTACTCTTAGTTCCTTCTCTGAATCAGCCTGTTCTCTGACTCTTTTTGTTAGAAAAATATATAAACCACTCCCTGCTTTTCCCAAGCTAAGTTGTTTCGGCATAAGATGGTCTGCTCCACATAACAGGTATCTGCTTAATAAAGATTACTCTTGATAGTCACAGGCATTTTATCTTTCAAGTATTCTCCCCTAACAGGGAAAGAGGGCCTTTGATCTGTAGAATGCATACCTCATGCACATTCCACTTGTAAATAAAGTACTCCCTATCCCCCACAACCCTTCTCCAATTCTCACTTGTATTGCTAGGGTTGTTTCCCAAAAGGTCCATGATTTCTTTTCCCCTCAGGGTTCTAGAGAATAAGTAACTCAACCTACACTTCTTGGGATTCTAAGTCACACAAGCCCACCAATGTGTTCTTCATTGATTGTCAGCTGAAATTTTTTGAAAGAGTTCTTATGCAAAGATAACATCAGATTTTTTAGAAAAGGTCTTTATTTATCAGACCTAGCAAGAACAATGGTTTCAGAAATAGATCCCCAAACTAGGGTCCATTTCTTCCTTGGAAATATGTCTCTACATAGTGTAATCCCAAACCACAGAACAAAATGGGACCAAGGAGTGAACTCTCAGCTTATGGTTACTGGATGTGTTTTTGTACTGTTGTGGATCCTGCTACCTATATTAATGGGAATTCTAGATCTTCTGACCTTTCAAAGTTCACTTAGTTCTCTCCTAGTCAATGGCAGAGGTAGGGGGAAGAGGAGAGAGAAGATTTGGGAGAAAGAAAGGATTCTTTCTCTTTTTCCTTCCTCCCACCCAAAAGTATTTCCCTCTCAAAAAGCCTTCCCTGCTGGATTCAACCATCACCTCCAAGGCTTCTTTCTAGAAAGTGTTATTTGCACACTGACCCACTGATATACATAGGTAAATATGATTCTTTAAGCCAATCAAGATATTTTGTGTATGGAATTATGTACTCTCATCCAATCACTCAAAACATCTATGATCATTTCAGACTGACTAAGGACTTGCTTTTGCCTCTCTTACCACTTTTGACTGATTTGAGCCTTCTTAATTGAGTAGAAAAAGAAACACCGCCCTTATATGTGTGGTTCATTTTCTTATTAAGGATATTCCATCCTAGATAACAAAAAATAAAAAAATTGGAAACCTTTTGCTTTCCATTGTAATCCTATTCTTTCCCCCTTACCATTCTCCAGGTTTCTTCTCCTCCACCCTTCTTGAATTATTACCATAGATGTCAGAAAAACATAGAAAAGAGACATACCATGGAGGCTTAGGCAAGAGAAAAATCCTTCAACCATGTGTTCTGAGCATTTAGCAAGGTTGGAAATCAGGTTATGAATAAGAATAGAAGGATGAGGATGGTATCATTCAGTCTCTTGTGGATTCTCATTCTTTAGAGACATTTAAGGAAAGGACAGTTTCTAATTGTTTTCTATTCTGCTGTTATAGAAAATGAGGCACAGGACATCTGCAAATTTGTAAAAGAGCTCTAGCAGTGTGAACTAGAGTTAAACTAGAGTTCAGTACTCCAAATTGCCATTTAATGGTCATAAAGTTAATAATACTTCCTGACTCCAACACTTTCCTGCTTATAAATGTTTATTGAATCCAGGTTAAAATATAGTCCTCTACTATTTAAGGTCCTGAATAATCAATCTGGCCTCAGCCTACATTTTCAGTTCTTTGTAGTCTTCAAATAATTTTTAAACCAGACAACATGATTTATTTACTGTTCCTCACACCTAACATTTCATCTCCTAGCTACATACCTCTGTACAAGCTGTCTCCTATGCCAGAACACACTCCTCCATCTCTGACTCTTAGAATCCCTAACTTATTTCAAAATTCAGCTTAAGTCTCTTACATGAGACCTTTTCTGATCCCCTGGTCATTTCAGTCAATATTCTATGCCAATCTCTCCATGGGTTCCTTTACTTAGCACTGATTTTGACTATTTATTTCCTTTTTGAAATCCCAGGAACTAGGAATTAGAGTCAAGAAGATATAAGTTCAAATTCTGCCTTAGACACTTGCAAAATGGGGGACCTTCACATATCTTCTCTCACTTTGTTTCTTGATCTCAAAAGTGGAGATAATAATAATGATACCTAACTCACAGAGTTTTTAGAATGATCAAATAAAATCATATATATATATGTATATATATATATATATATATATATATATATACACACACACACACACACACATACACACACAATGAAATGAGCTGGAGAAGGAGACAACAAACCATTTCATTATCTTTGCCAAGAAAACCTCAAATAGCATCATGAAGAATTGAATATAACACAAAACGACCAAAAAACATAAAAAATGTGTCAATGAGTGGAAGCACCATATAAGGCCTTCCTTCTTAAAGGAGGTGACATTTGAACAGATCCTTGAAGGAAGCTAGAGGTTCCAAGAAGTTAGTGGAGGCAAATTAGGAGCTTTCTACATATGGAATATAGATTGTGTGAAGGCATGGATGCCACTCTGACTGAAGAATAGAGTTTTGTGACAAAGAGTAATGTATCATCAGCCTATAAAGATATGTAAGAGCCAAACTGTGTAGGTTTTAAATGCCAGTGGACTTGCTATATTATACTAGGGGCAAAAGGGAGTCAATGGAGTATCTGAGTACAGAAGCAAAATAGTCAGAACTCTTGTTTTAGGTGCATCAGTTTGGAAGCTTTGTAGAAAATGGAGTGGAGAAGGAAGTGAGTGAATACGGGGATCTACCTCAGTAGTCTTAGGGATAGGTGGTTATGGTATGAGTGGAGAAGTGGCAATGGATATGAAAGTTTGAGGAGGCTGAGGCAATAGGAATTGGCAATTAACTGAGGCATGAATGAGAGCGAAGAGTTAAGAATGACTCATGATGTCCTTGGAGACTGGAAGCATTGTACTGTTCTAGAGAGAAACTGAAAAGTAGTATATATATTTTGGATATTGAGTATGAGATGCTTAAAGCATATCCAGGTAAACATATCTAACAGGTAGGTAGAGATGCAGGACTGGATTTCAGAAAAGATGAAAGCCAGATTTAGAGATATGGGGGTCATTAAAAGGTAGAAGAAAGGAAGAATAATGAGAAAGAATAGGAAGACAAAAGGAAGAGGCTCAGAAGAGAGACCTGAGGTACATTCATACATAGGAAGTTGGATATGGATGATAATCCTGCAAAAAGAGTGGGAAGAATTAGTCAGAGAGGTGAAAAGAGGACAGAGTATCCAGAAAAGGTTGGCAATAAGCCATGACAAATGCTACATGCAACTCAAAATGGATGAAGACAGAGAAAAGATCATTAGATGTAACAATAAATATATCATTTGTGATCTTAGAAATAACATTTTATTTTTAGTGGTGGGGACAATAGATGTTGCTAAGGGTTAAAAATTTAGTAGGAACTAATAAAATAGAGGCAATGATTGTGAACATATTCTTCTAGGAATTTGACAAAAAAAGAGGAAAAATCCAAGATGATAGCTCAAGGGAATGATAGAGATAGGGTACAACAATTTTAAGGCCTGGAAAAATCAGTGCATGTTCAGAGACAAGGGAGAAGTTATTGGATAAAGAAAAGCTGGATATTACAGAGGATACAGATGCCTGAAGGGGAAAGGCCCCAGAAAAGATAGCAGAGAGCTATTCAAGGATATGAGTAGAGCTGATGTTGGCAAGGAGAAGGATCATTTTATTTTTAGAGGAAAAAAAATCAAAACATAACAGGCAAAGTAGATATTTATTAAAGGGAAGTGAAAAGAATTGGTTTTGGGGAAAGATGAAAGGGGAAACAAACCTAGAATATTAGACAATATGGAAGCAAAGGAAAGTGATAAATATTGGAGGGGATGTGGCAAAACTGGGACATTAATGCATTGCTGGTGGAGTTGTGAATTGACCCAAACAATCTGGATGGCAATTTGGAATTATGCCCAAAGAGTGCTAAATTATTGCCTGCCCTTTGATCCAGCTATATCATTGCTGGTTTTATACCCCAAAGAGATCCTAGGGAAAAAGACACGTACAAAAATATTTATAGCCTCGTTTTTTGTGGTGGCAAAAATTGGAAAATGAAGGGGTGTCCATCAATTGGAGAAAGACTCAACAAATTGTGGTATCTTATGGTGATGGAATACTATTGTACTGAAAGAAATGATGAACTGGAGGAATTCAATGTGAACTGGAAAAAACTCCAGGAATTAATGTAGAGCAAAAGGAGCAGAACCAGGAGAATATTGTACACTGAGACTGATTCACTGTGGCACAATCAAATGTAATAGACTTTTCTAGTAGCAACAATGCAATGATCCAGGACAATTCAGAGAAACTTATGAGAAAGAACACTATCCACATCCAGAGAAAGAACTGTGGGAGTAGAAATGCATGAGAAAAACATATCACGATGTTCAATGCAGATATGATTAGGGTTTTGGCATTAAAAGATCATAATATGAATAACATGGAAATAGGTTTTGAACAATGATACATGTATAACTCAGTAGAATTCCTTGTCAGCTCAAGGAGGGGGATGGAAGAGGGAGAGGAGAAATCATGAACCATGTAATCATGGAAAAATATTTTAAATAAATAAATAATGTTTTAAAAAGTTAAGCAAAAGAAAGGGGAAAGAAAAGATAAAGGATATTGCAGCACCAACATAGATGAATTCCTCCAGCTTCCTGTTTCTTAGTTGTAATCCTAATTCTCTATCAGAATAAAGTAATTTGGGGTTTAATTAATCCTCATATTTATAATATTGTATACTTACTCTTCTTTTTATCCTAAACAAAACATTGTATATGGTAGAAAATGATAAATGGTGAATTTTTAATGTAATTGTTTCCAAATCTTGCTGATTTTTTTAGCCTTTAGGGGTAAATTGTTGTTTTATCCTTTTATCCTCAGAAACAGGGAAAGTTATTTTCCTTTTATCTCATATTATTTGAAGCAGTTATCAGCTTTACTACCTGAAAATAAAATTTACATAGGCATTTGGAAATATCCAGCATTTTTCCTACCAGGAAAACATAAGGTCTTAATCAATTATGTGCCATGTTCATTGTATATTTACAGCAACAGTGTGTGTGTGTGTGTGTGTGTGTCTATGTGGTGGTGTATGAGTAATGGGCTGTATATTTTGAGGGGGAATGTCAGAGTCATTCATTTATAAATAATTTCTGAATGTATTTTAAGTTACCTAATGATAATCATAACAGTAGTGACAATCTTTGGCTTCAAAAGGGAAGTCTATCTTTATATTCCTTATTTTATAAGCATTTGAAATGTCTTATGAAGATATTTAGAACAGTTCTTTCATGTTTATGAATCCCAGACTTATAGTTTAGTAGTGACAACATTAATTGTTCAGCATTATTCTTATTATTCACTTATAACTTTCACTTTTTGGAATTTTACAATTCCTGTTACCTATGTCTTTTTATTACTTATAGAATCACAAAATATAAGCTAACGGAGTCCTTAGAGGTTATCTTCTCTAACAAGTGCTTTTGCTCTGTTTATTATCTCAAGTTTATCCTGTGTACAGATTATTTGTATATAGTTGTTTGCATATTGTGTCCCCATTAGACTGCAAGCTCCTTAAGAACAAAGGTTACCTTTTGCCTTTTTTTATCTTTAGTTTTAACATAGTACCTAGAACATAGAAGTAACTTAATGAATGTTTATTGACTAACAAGTATTTTTATTTAATTGTATACAGAATACAGCATTTTATATTTTTAAGAAGAAAACATTCTATTTTAAAACCTCTTCAGTGTCCTAAGAATAACCAAATATAATCAACAAATATTTTGGCATTAATAATTTCCAAGTGGGAACCATAATCTTTTTTTAAAAAATTTAAGTTTTAAATTTGTTATTATTCTTACTTTATAAATGCCAACATTTGTAGACATTTCCACACATATGTAAATATATTTGAATATACATGTATATTGTATATACATATTTAATCACATGGCTTATTTTTAAAGTATATTTTCAATGTAGCACATTACTTCCAAAGCTGTCTTGCTTATCTGTGTTGTCTCTGAACTTTCTTACGATCTCTTTTTTTATCTTCTTTAAATACTTGCTGCTCTTATTGGCTTCCTTTTTATAAAAAATCACTTCTACTACTCCCACTCTCCCTCCAATTTATCCCCTCAAAAAATGTCTTATAGCAAGTTAGCATAATCAAGCAAAATAAATCCATATAGTGGTAATGTCTAAGATCCTCATTGTGAATTTCTATCAAGAAATAAAAACATTTTATCATTGGTCCTCTGGATTGATCACTTCTTTAATAAAATATTTTAAGTCTTTTATAGTTGTTTTTCTCCACAGTGCTGTTGTCTATATAATTTGTTCTCCTGATTTTTCATTTCATTCTACATCAGTTCAGAAAAGCTATACTTAATTTATTTTAATCCACCAATTATATATTTTCTTATTGGCAATCTTATTCCATTATATTCATAAACCTTAATTTGTTGATCAATTTCTCAATTGGTAGACACAATTTTAGGTTTTCTTTCAATATATTCTACTCAACTACATGTAAAATAAATCTCTCCCTCTTTTTCTCCCTCCTTGAGAAAGCAAGCAATTTGGTATAGATTATACATGTACAACCATGCAAAATATATCTCCATATTAGCCATGTTTTCCCTTTCCCCCCAAAAAAATCAGACAAAAAATAAAAGCTCAAGAAACATAAAGTTAAAAAAATTATGCTTAAATCTGCATTTAGACTCCATCAGTACTTACTTTGGAGATAGCATTTTTCATCATAAGTCCTTTAGAACTGTCTTAGATCATTAAATTTTTCTGAGAAGAATAATTCAGAGTTGATCATAGTACAATATTCCTGTTACTATGTATAGTGTTCTGGTTCTGCTCACTTTACTTTCTATTAGTTTATTTATGTCTTTTCAGGTTTTTCCTGAAACTATTCTGTTTGTTATTTCATATAGCACAAAAGTATTCCATCATGATCATATATCACAAGTTGTTCATCTAATTCTCAACTGATAGGCATTCCTTCAATTTCTAATTCTTTGTGACTACAAAAAGCTGCTATAAGTATTTTGTACATATAGATACTTTTCATTTTTATTATCATCTTTTTAAGCTCTTTGGAACTAATAGGTCAAAGAGAAGCACATTTTTAAAACCCTTTAGGCACAGTTCCAAATTATACTCTAGTAAACTTGTATCTGTTCATAATTCCAACAACAGTGCATTATTATCCCAATTTTCTCACATTCCCTCTGATATTTGTCATGTCCTTTTCTGCCAGATTAGCCAGTCTTAAAGGTATGAAGTAATTCCTCAGAGTTGTTTTAATTTGCATTTCTCTAATTATTAGGATTTAGAACATTTGTTCATATGACTGGAGATAATTTTGATTTCTTCATCTGTAAACTGCCTGTTCACATTCTTTGACCAGTTATGAATTGGACAATGACTTATATTCTTATAAATTTGACACAGTTAACTATATATTAAAATCTAGTAGCCACTTAATGTTTATTGGCTGAGAGGTGCTTGATTTTATTTTTATGATATCTAGAACACAGCATTTTATATTTTTAAAAGAAATTCTATTTTAAAAGCGCATTAGTGTCCTAAAACAACCAAATACAATCTGTAAATGCTTTTGCATTAATAATTTCTAAAAGAAAAGTTTTCTTTTTAAAAAATAAAATTCAGGGGGCAGCTGGGTAGCTCAGTGGATTGAGAGCCAGGCCTTGAGACAGGAGGTCCTAGGTACAAATCCGGCCTCAGACACTTCCGAGCTGTGTGACCCTGGGCAAGTCACGACCCCCATTGCCTACCCTTACCAATCTTCCACCTATAAGTCAATACACAGAAGTTAAGGGTTTAAAAAAATAAAATTCAAAATTTATTATCCTTAATTTACAAATACCAATAATCACAAACATTTCCACATATACATGAGAAATAAAAATTTTATTAGAAAAACTTGTAATTTTTTTTTCAGTTTTCTGTTTTCTTCTAATCCTAGCTACACTGGTTTTGTTTGTGTAAACTCTTTAATGTAATCAAAATTATTCATTTTATATGATCCTCACTATCTCTAGTATGGTCATAAATTCTTCCCTTTCCTATGGTTGAACAGGTAAATTATTCCATGTCCCCTTAATTTGTTTATGTTATCACTATGTATAAATCATGTATCTATTTTTACTTTTTCTTGGCATATGGGGTGAGATGTTTGGTCTATTCCTAGTTTCTATCAAAATATTTTCCAGTTTTCCCAGAAGTTTTGTAAAATAGTGAGTGCTCATCCCAGAAGTTTGGATCTTTATATATATAAACACTAGGTTTCTAAAGTAAAAAGTGCTACTATAAAAATTTTTATATATGTTAGTCATTTCTGTCTTTCATTTCTTGGGAATATGTACCTAATAATGGTACCACTGAGTTAAAGGGTACACATGATTTGAGAACTTTTTTTCAAATATTTGAGTAAGTTCCCCATATAATTAAATTTTAGATCTTTATCAGAGAAACTGGCTATAAAGACTTCTTACAATTAATTATTTTCCCTCTAATTTTAGTTGCATTGATTTAGGTACTATAAATGCATTGTAATTTTCTGTGATCAAAGTTGTCAATTTTATTTTCCACAATCTTTTCTATTCCTTTCCTATATCTATGAAATGTATCTCCTACCTTTCTATTCTAAAATAATTTTAATGACTTTTATATATGTCATGTGTATATCTGGAGTTTATTTTAAAATAGAAAATGAGCTGAGATGTTCTAAGTATTACTTTTACCAAACAAATTTCTCCTTTTCTTGAATGTTTTGTAGACTAGTAACTCCTTACTCTAGAAGTTGGGGTCTTTGGGTTGACTGAACATTATGTTACTCTACTCTTTGCTTTATGATCTTGCATTTTAAATTTATCCTACTGATCAACTTTTGTACCTTTAAACCAAAATTAAACAGTTTTGATTATTATTGATTTTAGAATAGTTTGAGATCTGTTCCTGTTAGACCATCTTTCTTCCTATTCCCCTTTCACAATTTCCCTTAGGATAATTGACTTTTTTCATTCTTTAAGATGTATTCTATAAATTTTCTAGCTCCATAAAGTAATCATTTGGGAATTTGATTGCAATGCTATTGAATAAATTAATTTTGGTAGTAAAATTTTATTTTATTGGTATAGCTTACCCATGAGTAATTCACATTTTTGTAATTATTTAGGTCTATATTTCTTTATAGAGAATTTTTAGTCATATTGATATAATTTCCATGTAAAGCCTTGGTAGGTATACTCTCAATTATTTTAAGAATTCTGTATTTACTTTGATTCTGCAAGGCTGGCATGCTGGGACAAAACTAACAGAATAATATTTAACAGGAATTAATATACTGTACTGGAGCTAAAACAAAACAAAAATCTAAGCAAATTCAGAGTGTGAGAGCCCTGGATATAAGCCATGTCAGATATAAACTGATCAAAATCTTAAAGTAAGCCAAGATTATTAGGGTCAACATAATCTTCATCAACATTATTATTAATATAATGTGCAGATCACATAAAGGAATATCCTCAATGCTTTTAGCAGACTACATATAATAGTATATTTAATTCTGGGCATACCATATTAAGAATGACATAGATAATTAAGAAGTTCACAAAAGAGGCTAATCAGGATGTCAGATAAGTATAAAAAAACAGATATTCTTGGTTATATGACAACAAAATGGCAGACTAAAGAAATCCCTAACATGTTCCTTCAGAACCCAAATCCCTATAAGGAAATGAACTCTGGCAGGATGCCACAAGTAGACTCAGGAACTTGTAACTGAACTCAACACTGTTTCCTTACATCCTCTTTTCCCCTGCATACCCCTTCCCATGAACATTATGAATTTCTCAACAAGTAGTGTGACAGCATCACTGGTCATCTGGACAATTAAGGAACAGATGGAAGTGGGTCAGGTCATGTGTGTTTGTGTGTGTGTGTGTGTGTGTGTGTGTGTGTGTGTGTGTGTGTGTGTGTGTTTATGATGGGGGAGCAGAACTGAAATCCAGCTGAGACCACTTTTGTCCTTGCAGAAGTCACTTGGGACAGAGACTGAGAATGAGAAAAGTTTATTACACAGTGCAGAAGGTTTAATGCTTTAAGATTTTAAGAAATCCTAATCAAAGGGAAGGAGTTAGAAAGTAGAAATATAAGAAGAGAGACTAAAACTACCAAATACCTTAGGGGGAATAAAACTCAAAACTCTAACACATAAGCAGATAAACAACACAGAAGATATAAATGATGAAAAAATATGGTTTCCAGATAAACTTAATTAGTCTAAATAGCTTTAAATAAATACTGTCCAATAATGAAAATAATCAACCCCTGATGAGGCAGAGAAAGTATGATTTCAAGTTGTTTAAAAGAGAAATAAGAATTTTGAAATTGGATTTATGTTCTACAGAGCAGAAATAATCAACAGAAGAGGAAAACTTGAATTCACAGTGGTATACTTCACCCAAGAAACAAATGAGAGAACAAATGATTGGGTATGCAAATACATAGAAATGAAGGAGATATGGAATAAGAGAGGGAAAAAGCAATAACATTAAGAAAGAATGATCTCTTTACAATCAAAACATATTGATCTCAGAGACAGGATGTAAAGAGATAATTTTAGGATTATGGTTCTCCAAGAAGGACATGCCAAGCCAAAAAACCCAAACATCACTCTACAAGAAATAATAACAAGGAAACTACCCAGAATTTCAGAACACAGAAAACAAAGTGCCAACTGACAGAATTTACTAATTGCCACCAAAAACAAAATTAGAAAACATAAAACACTACTTCAAATTCTGACAAAAAATGGTGAATTTGAACACTTCTAATGACAAACAACAAATTCTGCTAGAAACCAGAAGAACTTTCAAATA
This sequence comes from Gracilinanus agilis, assembly GCF_016433145.1. NCBI lineage: Eukaryota > Metazoa > Chordata > Mammalia > Didelphimorphia > Didelphidae > Gracilinanus > Gracilinanus agilis. The sequence goes on from NC_058132.1 coordinate 145,016,922, forward strand.
GAAAGAGAAGTAAACATGAATAACACAAGACTATTCTGTATCTACCAGAAACCAAATGTATTCCAAAGAGCAAAGGGGCTCATGCTATATCCCAAAGTGACAATCTACAATTCAGAACCTGATACTCAGATAGATTAGAAGACTTATTCAAATCAATTTTCACAATCTTTCCAAGCCCTACAAACTCTATCAGCTGCACCAAAATTCGTATCATAATCTGGATGTTAAGTATTTTAATTTAATTCAATAATCATTTACTGAGCAACTATTATGTACAAGGTCATATTGTATAAATGGAGATTTTGAACTCTTGGACTTTGTCCCCCAAAAGTCCTTTAGTATTTCCCCAAATTCCTTTTAATCTCTCCATCACATTGCATGATAACATTTGTCCACCTCTCTCTTCCTCTCTCTTCTCCACAAGTGAGCTGAGTTAGTTGCCTTTTTTACTTTAATTATTAATAAAAGTTATAAAATATAACAGTTATTGAATATTAATTTTAATCTCCACATAATGCTAGAAAGTGGGCATAGAAAGATAAATACAAACAGATTCATCTTCACAAAGAGCTTATTTTTTCCTGAGGGGGACATACATTTTTCCATCTGGGATAATTAAGTAGCACTGGAATTAGAGATTCTATTTAGAGGAAATTTTAAGAGTCTAGTGTTTGATGCAAAACAGCACAATATTATTTTCAAGCACAAACATCTGAAGGACCTTTCCAACTACAGGGAACCTTTCATCCATTTGAACTTTGCATTGGCTCCCCTTTTGGATAGTAGCAGATATCTGTTGGGGGAGATTATCTCTGTTCATTCTTCACTTGAGAATAATAATGAGATGTTCCACTATAGTTAATAATGATTTTTATCTTTCAAGGAATATTGTATAACTTTGAAATATATATGCAATATAACCTGTGGTAGAAATCTTTAAAGTGATATTTTTTGCTCTACTGATTTTTTTTTTGTTAGCAGAGAACAATGCATCTCCTAAATGCATAGAATATTCGACTTACCAGGTATGCTTTAAGCAAATTGTATATCTGGGTAATAGTAAAATGATTGTTGAAAACTATGTAGAAAGTTTGCTTGTTCTCATCTAGCTCATCAAGGATGCTTTAAAATGGTGTCACCTTCAGGAGGGACTTTCTTTGAGTATATTTAGTCTGGTTTCCCTTTTTTATTTTGTGATTTTTACTACTTCTTCAAGCACATTGGAGACTGTAATGTTAGAACTGAAATGTGATAGATCCATTATCTTTGATGGTGAAAATAATTTTTTCTAGATATCTTTGTAAATTATTTCCACTTTTTATCTGTTATCCTCCCTTTGTTGTTCCCCCACCCTTCCCTGTGCCATTTCACCTTTTAAAGCTCTTTAGATGATATGGCTAAATAGGATCTCCCATCAAACTTTCTGTAAACTGATTTCCCCCTTTTTATGAGATAATACTATTTATAACTTCCCACTGTCCTTTCCAAAAGATCTTAAAGATGAAATTATATATTCTAAACCAGTGTTGTCCTTTGCTGAGGTATCTTTCTGCTTGGAAATGAGATCAAGCTTTCTGGTTAGGGTTCTTTTTTTTGGCTTTTGTTGTCTTCCTTTATGTAGATATTTAAATCAGTCAAATTTCTGTAGGAAATGGTTACAATCTATACCAGACAGTTCTTTTATTCATTCCCCATTTCTTGCTTTTGTTGTTGTTGTTATAGTTTTATATAGCTTTTTCACCATTTGGAGCATCTACAACTTTCCCAAGTAATATTTCATCATCTTTAGATGAATCAGACTTCTTCTTCAGGATCATACAACTAACTGAAATATAGAGAATGCAAAATCTCATTTTATAATTTTTATACTCAGTTTTCTCCTGAATTACTCCATCTCTACATACCATATTTATATCTATTTATAACAAAGGTTTTTTTTTAATGAGGAAGAAAAGAAAGTCAGAAAAGTAGATCAATATATTGAAAAAAAATCTGACATTACATGAAGTCTTCCATAGCTGTAGAAATCCACTTCTACAAAGAAGTTGGGTCAAGATTAATCTTTATAATTTCACAATCAGCTTCAATTTTTTTTATTGTTGTTTCCAGTGATGATGTTGTAGTCATTATATTCTGCTTGCTTCGCTTTTCATCAGTTCATTAAATATTTCCCATGCTTCTTTGGGAACATTTTTTATGACTTAAAGCCCAATAATATTCCAATATATTCATGTGCCAAACTCTGTTTAGCAATTCTCTAATCAATGAAAATCTATTTCATTTTTAATATAGTCAATTCTGTTATAACACCTGTTTTGAAAATGTGAATTTATTCCAACACATTGATATTATTACAGAACAATGAACATTTGTCCATGAGAAACAGTGAGGCGGAAAAGCGTATGACTTCACAATAACTCATAAACTGTAACTCTTCTGATGATTAATTCCACAAGCAAACATAAGGTCCTTTTCTAACTAAAGTGTCACATTTTTTATCTCTTGGTTTGAACAAAGGAAGCTTTGAACAAAGGAAGGCTGGTTCCAGTCCAAGAACTATCCCCACTCTCAACCTTGGAGCCACAAAGTTGAGGACCTCTCTGAGACTGCTTTCTCACCCATTGCCTTTGAATTTCCCAGTCTCTGCCTTTCCATAACTAGCATAGATCAGACAGCAGCCTGTCTTTATTGGGACAATAAGAAATGTTCCCAAGGAAGCATGGGAAATATTTAATGAATTGATGAAAAGTGAAGCAAGCAGAATATAATGACTACAACATCATCACTGGAAACAAAAATAAAAACAATTGAAGCTGATTGTGAAATTATAAAGATTTTAAAATACATAAATACTTCAACAGGCAATATTTGTTGAAGTATTTATGTATTTTAAAACCATTTAACATTTATTAAAATTGCTGCCATTTTTATTAGGTTTTTATCATTTTTAGGGCATCTAGCTGGCATAATGAATAGAGTACTGAGTCTAGAGTCAGAAAGATGAGTTCAAATTATGCTTCAGATACTCACTGTGTCACCCTAAGGAAGTTACTTTACCCTGTATGCCTTGGTTTCCTCATTTATAAAATAAACTGGAGAAGGAAATGGCAAATCACTCCAGTATCTTTGCCAAAAAAACAACCAAATAGGGTTATGAAGAATCAGACACAACTAAAATGACTGAACATCAACAACAAATCACTTTTTTATGTCACTGAATCAAGATTCTGAGTTTTGTACCCCTAACTCCATTTTCCCCATAAGTGTTGCAATTTTTAGGGTACAATTTTGTGTAGTGATTTTAAAAACATGTACAGCAGAACTGACTACAATCTGATATTAAAAAAAAGTGAGGCTATAAGTATTTTAATATTTATAGAGACTTTCTTTTTGTCATTATTCTCCAGGGGTTGTATACCTAAAAATGAAATCTCTGGGTTAAATAATATGGACATTTAAGCCACTTTATTTGCTTTATTCCAAATTCTGTTTTAGAATGATGGTACTATTTCATAGATCCACCAACAATGTATTAATGTGCCAATCTTTCTACAGTTCCTTAATTAATGAATATTCACATCTTTCATCATATTCATCAATTTACTGTGTAAAAGTGAGATATTTCAATGTTGTTCTGATTTGCTTTTCTCTAATTTTAGTGATTTGGATTCTTTTTGTAAGTGAAAACTCTTCCTATCCTTTGACTACTTGTATATTAGGAAATGGTTTTTGAAGTATTTCTTGATGCCCACATGCATGCATGCATGTACATACATCCTCCCTTATCTGAAAACATATAAACTCTGATCTGAGAAAATTGATACAAAGAATTTTTCACCATTTGTACAAAAGCTTTTAAAATTCATGTAATCAAAATTACTATAGTAGTTTTGTAATAATCTCTAACCCCTGTTTCATTAAGGATTCATCTTCTATCCATAGCTGTGAAAGGTATAAGGTGTGATTCTTTTCTGTTTTTTTGTAGTGTGAATTTTAATATTCAAGTCATCCATCAATTTAGAATAAATTGTGGAATATGGGCCAGGGCATAAGACTAATTTCCACTAGACTGCTTTTCAGTTTTCACTGTAGTTGTTATAACATAAGGAGTTCTTCTCTAAGAAATTTGCATTTTTATAGTTTACAGAACATTGTTTTATTGAATTCCATTATTTCTAATTATATTCTATTTTATTCCATTGATCTATTTAAAAATATTAAATTTGTAGTAGCATTAAATTAACACTAAATGCTGCTGATGATTGATACTTTATAAAATGTTTTGAGTTCTGCAAGTCCTATTCCTTCTTCACCCTTATGTTTTTTATCTTTTTCCTGAATCTAGATCTTTAGGTCTTTTGTTCCTCCAAATGAATCATGTAATTATTTTATCAAGTGCTTTAAAACAGAAGTGTCTGCTGCCAGAAGCCCCACCTCAATCCCAAATGTTCTTGAACCAGATTAAAATATAATTGGGAATGTTTAAAAATAAATAGACAATAAAATACAATATAGATAATGTTAATTTGTGGCTTTCCAAATCAACATGAAATTTTCAGGGTTGTATTTCTATTTAAGTCTGACATTATTGCTAAAGTATCTCTGGGAATTTGATTGTTATAGCATTAAAATGGTAAATTGTCTCTGTTGTTATTGTCATTTTTATTATATTGTCATAGTCCATTCAGGAACACCTAATATTCCTCCTGCTATTTATAGTCCTTATTTTTTAAAGACGTATTTTTTAACTGAATCTTTACAAGTACCGTGTGTGCTTTGGCAGAGTGATTTGTGTATATGGCTTTTGTAGGCATTTTGAATCAAATATTTATTTAAAAAATAAAACACTAAAATTGAAGTGATGAGATCTAATGTCATTATGAAGAATCTAACCTAAGTAAAACTAAAAAATGGATGAAAAATGAATATTATCTACCTCCTAGAGACCTTAGAGACTAAGGACCCAAACTGTAACCATCACCCATGTGAGTCCCCCACCTTACCCAAGACTGAGGGGGGGGGGATGTGAGGAAGCGCTCCCACTGGGCTGCTGGACAGAGAGGCAGATCATGTGAGAAATGCCCTCAGGTGCATGGAGAAGGGGAAGGAAGCAGCCCCCTCCAGCACATGTGCCATAGATTTGCCAACATGGATCTACGCTATGGAATGAATGGACGACCTATGGAACTCAACCTTTACTATGGGTATATATCAAGAAAACAGAGATTCTCTACCAGCCAGCACCATAGAATCCATCCATAGAACCACTAGTTACAGTAAATGGAGAATTTTAAACGCTGTGGGTAAGTTCACCTACTTTGGTAGCATACTTTCCAGAGATGATACTGCTCATGCATTTCTAGATCTAGCTCAGTGTTTAGAAGGTTCCAAAGAAAAGTGTGTTGGAAAAGAGGTATTAGGCTGCCTACCTAACTGAAAGACTACAGAGCTTGTCTGCTGACTGCACTGTTGTATGCCTGTGATATGTAGACAGAATATCAGAACCATATCAGGAAATTGAAAAGGTTGCATCCGAATTTTCTTAGAAAGCTTCTGAAGATCACCTGGTAAAATAAGGTACCAGACACTGAAGTCCTTTCTCAAGCCAATATGCCAAGCATACACTCTACTGCAAAGAGTGCAACACTGATGATCGCATCTCATAGTTTGAAAATCAAAACTACATTTGCCTAAAAGACTATTTTACAGAGAACTCATACAAGGGAAGTACTCAGACAGGCATTGGAAGAATAGATACAAGCACATTCTGATGGTTTCTCAGAAAAACTTTAGTATCAGTTGTGAGAAATGGGAGACACTTGCACAGGACCATTTTGAATGGTATACTCACATCAAGAAAGCACTCTGCTCTATGTGCAAATCAGAATTATAGTAGCTCAAAAGAAACAGATGCACAAATTAGAGACTTCATCATCTCAAATGATAGGAGCTATTTGCATCTAATGTGGTAGTGCCCTTCTAGCTTGTATTGATTTAATCAGCTAGTTGGATACACTGTCCATTGACACCAACATAGTGATGTCATTTTAATCCTCTTTCAATACAAAGCACAACTAATCAACCAACCAATATACACATTTCCATGCCTATAAAATCTGCCAAAAACATTGCAAAAGTAATGCACTAAGAATACATTTTTTAACATCTGTTTTTAAATTTTAAGCAAAATCCCTTTATTCTCTCCCCCCACAGGAATATGATATCCATTATACTTATGCAGTCATACACAACATATTTCTACATTACTTATGCTGCAAAAAATAAAGTAAAAATAAATTTCAATCTATATTCAGAGTTTATTCTCTTTTTTTGGAGGTGGATAGTATTTTTCAATATGAGTACTTTAGAACTGCTAAGGATTATTGCATTCATCAGAGTAGCTAAGTCTTTCATAGTCATTGTTAAAATAGCCACTGTTTAAATATTGCTGTAATATGTACAGAGGTCTCCTGGTTCTGTTCATTTCACTTTGCATCATTAGTTCATATAAGTCTTCCAAGTTTTTCAGAAATCATCCCCTTCATCATTTCTTTCAGCAAAATTGTATTCCATCTATATCATATACCACATATACCATATCTCATTCAGCCATTCTCCAATTCCAGGATAGTCCATTAAATTCCAATACAAATATTTGTGTGTTTGTGTGTGTGCGTGTGCGTGTGCGTGTGTGTGTGTGTGTGTGTATATATATATACATATATATGTATATATACACTTTTTCTTTTACTTTGTTTTTACTTTGTTTCCTTTAGGATACAGATCTTGAAGTGTTATTGCTAGGCAAAGAGTATGCACAGTTTTATAACCTTTTAGGCACAGTTTTGAATTCTTCTTCAGCATGAATGGGGTAGTTTACATGCCTACCAACAGTGCATTAGTATACCCATTTTTCCACATTCCCCCCAGTATTTGTAATTTTTCTTTTCTGTTATGTAAGCCAATCTGACAGAGGTGGTACATGCTATAGAAGAATATACAAGCCATATAGGAGGTGGTAGCTCATAGTTGTTTTAATTTGTATTTCTCTAATTAATAATGATTTAGATTACTATTTCATATTAAAATTGATAGCTTTTATTTCTTCTGAAAAATAGCTATTCATATCATTTGCTCATTTATCAGATAGGGAAAGGCTCTTATTTTTATAATTTTGGTTTAGTTCCCTACATATTTAGAAAATGAGAGCATTATTGGAGAAACTTGCTGTAAATTTCCCCTCTATTTTCCTGCACCCTTCTCATTTTCACTGTATTAGTTTTGTTTGTGCAAAACCTTTTTAATTTAATGTAATCAAAATTATCCATTTTAATGGCTACCTCACTATCTCTTATTTGGTCATAAACACTTTCATTATTCCTTGATCTGACAGGTAATTCTTACCATGGCCCCTTTATTAACTTATGATATTGAGATTTTGGTTTTTGCCAAGTTTCTATAAGACTGCTTTCCAGTCTTCCTATCATTTTTGGTTAAACAGTGAATTCTTGTGCCAAAATCTTGGGTTTATCAAATACTTGATTACTATAGTCATTTACTTCTCTATATTGTATACCTAGTACATTCCACTGATCAATCATCCAGTATACAACTGTTTTGAAAATTAGCACTTTGTAATATTGTTTACAAAATGAATTAGTAGGTTGCCTTCCTTCATTTTTTTGATTCCCTTTGATTTCCCAGTATTCCTTTGATATTTTTGAGCTTTTGTTCTTCAAAAAGGATTTTGTTGTTCTTTTTTCTAGTTATATAAAATAATTATTTTTGTATTGGTATGACCCTGAAAAAGTAAATCAATTTAGGAAAATTTTTCATCATTTTTATTGTATTGGCTCAGTTTATTTATGGACAAGTAATATTTCTATAACTGCTGAGATCTATCTTTGAGTAGAAAGTGTTATATAGTTGTGTTTATATAGTTACGATGTATGTCTTAGCAGGTAGATTCCAAAGCATTTTATATTATCTGCAATTATTTTAAGTGGAATTTCTCTTCCATATACTTCTGCTTGGCTTTGTTATTAAAATATAGACATGCTAATGATTTGTATAGGTTTATCTTATATAATGAAATTTTGCTAAAGTTGTTAGTAATTTTTACTCTATTTTAGTTGATTCTCTAGCATTCTCTAAGTATACCATCATATAATCTGCAAAAATTAATATTTTTAATTCCTCATTGATTAGGCACAAGATTAAATAGGAGGAGGAGAATGAGTTAGATAACTTTTAGGAAAATGAAGAATTACCTTAGTGACCAGATCTTCTTTCTTAAACAAAAGTCTTGTCTTTTTAATCCTAACATTTTTTGGTGCCACTATATGGCTGAGTTATGGAATAGAGCAGTCTTTGAGGAAATGAAATTAAGGACTGCCAAAGCATAATGGAAAGGGGATACAATAGTTATGTACAGATTTTCAAAACATTTTAAATGAGAAATTATGAAGGAGAAGTGGCACAACTGATTTCATTAAAGCAATATCTTTTAAAATGACATCTTCATAAAAGAGTGTGAAAGTGATAAGAATAAAAGGTAACCAATATAGCATCAACATGCTTAGGTAATATTTTTGTGATGTGAAGAATGAGCTATGAAGATCCCAAAGCAGATTTTGTGGGTGTCTATCACTTCATGAGAAAGGAGATAAGGACAGCAAGGTTTGTGAGTAGGATCACTGCCATGCATGCTCATATGCTGATGATACAGATCAATCTGAGTATGAGTATGTTTTTTGTTTTAAATTTCTGACATCGCCCTGTGATTTTATGAAGAAGCTCTTCTTGAAGAAATCTCCTCTAAAAATGCAAATGGATAACTATTCTACATTTTACAGCCTAGAGAGTTGTGACTTGCCCAAGGATACAAAGCTAGTATGCATCACAAATTGAGCTGGAAACCAGCTCTTCCTGAGAGGCTAACTCTCTGGTCACTGTGCCATGCTATTTCTGATTTAAATGGGTCAAATTGGAGTTGCTTGGATTCCATTCTATGTAGATCTGTATTTTTTAGCTTCTGAATTGGAATTGCCTTTGATCTTTATTCTAATAAATAAATTTTATAGAGGAAGCTCATTCAGAAAAAGCTTCACACATCAGCAACTTATTTCTAATCTGTGAAGTTACAACTAATTTAATTTCTTGTAATGTTGAGCCATGTCTACCATGCCCCGAACTCTCCTAATTTAAAGTTTACATGATATATGGGTATGACGTGCCCATGTAGTCTTCCAATCCTTTGGCATCTCTTTTAAATTTTCCAATATATTTTATATCTATTATAGATCTACCTTTGTAATTAAGGCACATAGGGATTATGTTCATTGAATTTAGAGGGATTAATTTTTGGGTGGTAAAATTTATTTCATCCTGCCTTGTGAGAGATGTTGCCATATAGGCTATAACTGTCTCCATGGGAATTTTTTATAATTGTTTATCATATACATTCAAATACAAGATAAACAATTGTTCTGTTACATGATTCTTCTTGTTGCCTCTAGATGTAAAATAAAACCAACTCAAAAAATCCTTTGTTTGCTTTTCTGAGAACTGATAAATTATCCTTGCTTTTATCCATCTCTTCTTTTGGTTTTGTTTTATAGTGCTGATGTCACTACCAATATGATTCAGTTCTTGTATTCATATGTCCTTTTGCTGGTCACTGCATAGTTTTTTCACATTTACAATACCAAAAGCCAAGTTAATATTTAAAGCTTCACTGAAAAGAAGGCAATTATTTGAACCCTGTAGCCCTTTTTATGTAACTGTCCCTGTGGAAGCAGAAAGATGTCCTATAGGACTGAGGACCATTTTATATTTTTCTTTGTTTCATAAGTTATTATAGCTAAGAAATTCACCACCTAGTAATCATCTACTGGAGATAATCCATCTTCTCCATAGTTAACCAGGGTAGTCCTTGGAAAGCAGACATGATCCAAGTCCTTTGTAGCCAGAACTTTAAGTTTAGCAAAATGCTTAAAAATATCATCTCATTTCATCCTCATGACAATCCTGTGAGATCAGTTCTATTATTATCCTTATTTTACAGATGAGAAAACTTTAAGGCAGAAGGAGGTTAAGTGACTTATCTACAGTCACAAAGCTAGTCTGAGGCAGGCCTTGAACTCAGGTCTTCCTGACTGCAATTGTAGTCTTCTATCTGCCATGCCACCATTAATTAAATCTGGCAATAGTTTAGTGTAGATTTAACTCAATTCAGACATTTTTTAAGTATCTACTATGGGCAAGAGATAACATGATAAGGTAAAGCATTAGCTAAAGCAAGGAGCAATCATATCTCTTCATCTGAGAAAGTAAGGAAGGGATATAAGATATCTATTGATGTTAAAAAGTTTTGAAGAAAGGAACTGAGAGAAATCCCACTACATGACCTCAATATGTAAAGTGAATTAAGAAGTTACACAGTTATAGGAGACGTGGGTGTAATGTGGCTGGGTGCTTGAAAAGAGAAGGAAGAAAAAGGCTTGGAATTATCATTATAGGGGATGAGATAACAAGTCAGTAAGAATTGAGCACAAGGACTGCCAAACTGCAATGAGGGCCCAGCTGTTATACACCATAAATTTTTAGTGGATGAAATCTACTCCGTTTTGTGATTTTCCCATTGATATAATTTTAGCACTTATAAACTAAGTGAAGCACATTGGTTTCTCTGAATTTTTGTACATAAAATACTGTTGCCTCATTTTTGTGTAGCAATAAAACTGAAAGATGGTTCTTACTTGACAAGACATGTTTTCACTCAGTTGAATATGCTTAACATTTTCATAGTGTGAAGAATTTAGTGAAACATTATTACCCAGAAAAAGAAAATACTGCTTTACATTTTCTTATTAGACCTTTTACATAAGGATTTTGAGATTCTTTACATTTAATATTAATGAATTCATCTTAAAATCCCTGTGTCAGAAAGAGTTGAAGGAAGGCAGCTCTGTTTAGGCTGGTGGACTGCATTAGTCTGAGAGATTAAACTGTCTATTCCCAGCATGAAGTGGCTGCAGGGAGAAGTCAAGCAGAGATCAAGATGATAAAACTGTGTAGTTTACCAGCTCCTCTGTCAAATCGTTAGTGTATGAGCTTCATTGTTTTGTTTATTTGTTTGTTTGTTTAAAGAGAATTCGTAGAGCAATAAATTTATGTTCAGTCATAAGCAGAAACACATATTCCAAGCTCAAATGTGTATTATTTTTTAAGCTATCCACCTCTGCCTTCCTTTATTAGTAAAGATAATTTGGATTTGACTATGTAGTAAATTATGTTCATTTCAGCTGAATGTAAAATAGTCAAGTTTCCTGACCATCTTCATACCAAACTGCCTCACTATGTCTTCTGCAAATTGGAATCTTATACTACAAACTCTAATTCTTGGGTTCCAACAGGTCATATTTTGATTTATCTTACCCAGAACTAGGCCACCATGTCACTTCTCAGTTACCTCCACACCATCCTCTCTCCTTTAATCTTGTCTTTAATGTTGTCTTTTACCATTAGAATTCAAGCTTCTTTAGGGCTGTTTTGCTGGCTTATATTTTTATCCATACCACTTAACACAGAGCCTGTCCTTTTATAAATGTTTACTAAATGCTTTATTTATTGATTTCTCTATAAACTGAATTATCCCTGAAAGGGATTGTGAAGAATGATACTCATAGATTAAACCAATTAATACACATTTACCAAATGTTTTGAAGGAGCCTGCAATTTAGTAGGAAAATAAGATGTAGATACAAATAATTATTAAAAAAAAAACAAGAAAGAATACATTAAGTGCCAAGAGAGGGATATAAAGAATGGGAACTCAACAAAGAGAGATACTATTTGTGTTTGTTGGGGAGGAGGGTTAATAGGAGAAAGAGAGAGATTAATGAAGGTAGTTTCATTCTAGTTACTCATTCTTTCTTTCACACTTCTGATTTTTGGAATCCTTAGTTCTCTCTAAGACTTAGTTCATTTGCTAACTCCCAGACAAGGAGGTACTCACCACTCCTAAGTCAGTCAGTCAATAAACATTTTATTAAGGGCAGATTCTGTGCCTGGTGCTATGCTAAGGCCTAGGGATACAAATGCAAAAAAAAAAAAAAAAAGGGTACCTTATCCTCAAGGAATTTACATTCTAATTGTGGTAGACAACCCAAATAGCAAGCTGAAAAGGTCCAAGGTTGCAAAGTGAAGTACAAAAGCAGTGCTGCCAAAGGGAAATTAAGTGTTTACTGTCCTGTAGTAGCTCCTTAAATGGTCATCTAATCAGACCAACAGATATGAAGAGCAGAGAATACTAATACAAAGTAGACTGATGAAAACTTTGAATGTTAGCATCCCTTCCGGAGTCAATTTTTACTTATTTTCAACATATTTGTGTTGAGGACAGGTTGCTTCCTCCTAGAATAAAACAAGTTTCTTGGAGGTTAAGACCCTTCTCCTGTTTGTCTTTTTTATTCCCAGAACATACCACTCAACTTGGAATGTGTTGTTCAGTCGTTTTCAGTCATGTGTGACTCTGATCCCATTTGGGATTTTCTGGGCAAAGATATTAGAGTGGTTTGCCATTTTATTCTCCAGGTCATTTTACAGATGAGGAAACTGAGGCAAACCGGATTAAGTAATTTTCCCAGGGTCACACAGTTTATAAGTGTCTGAGGACAGATTTGTGCTCACAAAGAGAAGTGTTCCTGACTCAGTACTCTATCCACTGCGCTAACTAGCTTCTCCACCTGGGACATAGTAGGCATTTAAATAAATGCTTGTTGAATTAAAGATGGATTTTACATGGAAGAGATTTGAAGAAATTTAAGAGATCATTGCAAAAATCTGGGCAATCAAGTAATCAACAAATCTTTATTTTGCTCCTATTAAGTGCCAGGTACTGTGCTAATCACTTGGGATACCAAGACAAAAATAGAACAGTATGTAGGTAGGAGGGAGGCAGAAGCAAGAAAGACTTGAACTAGAGTTAATAACAGAAAAAGAAAGAAATGTGCACTTGTTAGAATGATTACAGAGGTCAAATTCAAAGGACTTCGGCAACAGATTGGTGATAGCAATAAGAATATAGTAGGAAGATAATTTCCACTTTTGAGTCAATCATTCACTGCATAATTGTATTGAATTAGTTTTTATTCTATCAGCCTTTAAGGCATATTGTTAGTAAGTTAATGATTTTAAATGATGTTATCAGTTATTTTAAAATTTCATATGGTTTTAGAATTTAATTTAAATTACTGGGATACAAATAGTGTTTTGGGCAATATGCAGCTAATCGTTTACCATGAGGCTCATGGGGACACAAATAAAAGCCTTAATAATTATATTATGAATTTATACTTAAAAATAGGTACATGTAAAACTGTTTCCCAGAGAAAATTTCAGTTTGATGCAAAAATGAAGGCTTATCTTTAGATTTTTTAATATATTTTTCACATAGTATATTAATCAGGGCTTGATGCAGGTAAAAGAAAGGAGATAAGAATAATCCTCTTTTGAAACTGTAAGCAGGCCAATTAAGACAACCAAACCAATCCTTTATTATTCACTCATACAGCCCCATACGTATTTGAGACTAAAAAAAAGTAAAAAAAAGGAGGGGGTAGTGAAATATTGGTAAGAATAGCTGGATTGTGAAATATAAACTTATAAGAAATGTAATGATATTATATGATAATCTCCCATAAAAGTAAAGGGGAGTCCCTTCTGTCCCATATCAAGTTTTGTTTAATAAAAATACAAACACACATAAATATACATATGTGAATATATCTGTACATACATATATATATATATACACACACATACATATACTCAAATAGAGGGAAGGAAACAAACAGTGACAAAGAACCAGCAAGAAAGAGAGAGAGAATGAGAAATTCAGCCATGAGATGTATTCCGTTGTCACTAGGCAAATACAGCCATCTTCTCACTACTATCCTTTAAGAAAGGAGATACCTCCTAACAATACTTTCCAAGTTCTAATGACTCACTCTCCAAAGTATCCTTCATACTACTGTCAAAAAATATTTCTTAATGCACAGATCTAGTATGTTATAGAACTTTATTCACTGATTTTCTAGTCTTCACAAGCAGAGTTCAAATTCTTCTGGTTAACATTCAAATCTTTCTAGAAACTCTCTTTCCAGTCACAGATATTGTTATAAATATATATGAATATGCAAGTTTACATTTGTATTCACACATATATTATACACATATATGAATTTGTATATGTGCATGCGTACATCTTTGCTGGAGCCAAATTGGACATCTGCCCTTTGAATGTGAGCTATGTTCTCATATAGTCTTTATATTAGTGACCTTATATTCTTGAAGGTTAGACCAGAGAAGCATGATATTTTGTAGTTTAAACATATCAGAGAAGTATTGAATATGATCTCAACAAGAAAAAAAAGGGGATACCTAGCTAAAAAGAGGTTCATTATCGATAGTTTGGTAGTTTGGTGTTGTTATTTTCTAAGGCAACCTATAAAATGAAGAAAAATAGAACATGGCCCCAGTCTTGTTCAGGTCCCTTCAGTTTTTACAACAATAGCGATATATTGGCAGAAAAGGGACGAGATGGGGAATCTTACAGTTTTTTAGGCCATCTGTATCATTGACAATAATGGATAATCTGATAATCTAAATATGTGATCCTTATACAAGGACTAACAAATTAACATATTATTGGAATTGAACCATATTGATCTTGACATTCTCAGGATGAATTAAACCAAGTGACAAAAAAAAGGCAACTACATGGAAAGTGGTTAATATTCTCTTAGAATGGCATTTGAGGCTACCTTGTTATTTTGTATCCTGAGTTTGCAGAACTCATGATAAGTATTTGCAGAAAAAATATCTAAGAAAATAATTGCAACATGATGCTTTATATGTCAACACTATGTGCAGAGGAGAAGGTAGAAAAATTATACAGAACTCAGTGAAACCCTCTAATTTAAAGCAATAGATATTTTGATATTTAGTGAATTCAATGTAAAGGTCAGCATAAAAGAGGGCAATGAAAAATATGAGGAAAATATTTTTCCAGAGTAAATGATGAGAGAGGCCAAAAGCCTATAGATTACACAGAAATCTCATCTAAATCATGAATATTTCTTTTTTAAAAAAGAATTAGGTGTTGGGCAGAGTGAACATCAAATATTTTTAAAATGAAATTGGCAGCATTTTAACAGACAGAAAGTGATTTATTACTGATATGGGAATCATTCCTGAATCAGCTATCTTAATACTGTCAGACTACCAATCAAAATTAATATAAAACTAGAAGGTTAAAAATGAGAAAAGGATATGTAGGACAAGTAGCTAAAAAACTATACCCTGGCCTATTTAAATGTATTGATATGCAAAAATGTAAGATAAATGAAGGAATGAATACATACAATTGTAAAATCAAGTGTCACAATTAGTCCAAAAGAACCTAGAAACCTCTTTAGTGAGCATCAATCTAATCTATTTGATAAATAGAAATATGGAATTTATTTTCAATACAAGCTTAGAATATGAATTTTTACAATCTTATAGAAGAGGTAGTGGAATATTACGAACAATACCACTTTGTAAAACAGAAAGAGGCAAAGAATAAAAAAAATTCAAGAAAGTTCTTTGGTGAAAAACCAAATATGCAGTTTGTTCATGCCAGAGGTGAGCAATTTTGAGAGTACTGAAAGATGAATTCTAAAGTTACATGAAAGACTATATACAATGTTGTAGAAAACATTTTAGAATCAACTATTATTAAAAATGAAAATAAAAAATAACTACTATAGCCCTTTTTGTCCATTTTCTCATTTGTCTATAACTTTAAAAGGAACAGAATGGCTTTTATAAGCAATATTCCACAGTAGATCGCATCTTTACGATCTCACACCTTACTGAACAGTTGTAAAGAATACAAGGTCCCAAAGAAGGGGAAAAACAGTAGTTAGAATAAAACAAAGAAGAAAAGATACATTGGAACAAATTGTAGAAGGCATTAATATGCCCAGCTATAGAATTTGTGTTTTACTTTCTCCATAAAGAGTAATAAATAAGCAATTTTAAAATTAAATTAAATTAAATTAATAAGCATTAACTGGCTAGACTTGTGTATTAGGAAATCTAGTTTGGCATCTGTGAAAAGGATGGCCTGGGGAATTAATAGAATGTATATGGCAGAAAGATTAGTCAGAAGGTTGTTACAACACTAGAGGAAAAAGTGCTCTCTCTATTGCACTTCTTAGTTACCTCTCTCTACAATTACTTAGGTCAAATATATAAATGGAGGCTTTATTTATGATAACTTTGCTTTGACTAAAATTTAAACATAAAACTTACATAACAAAGGAGTCCTACTATGTAACCAAAGAAAATATCTACAAATATTCACCATTAAAACACTGCCATTGCTGTACATGGAATTCTGTTTCTTTTTGTGTTGTTAATTCTCCTCTGAAATTTTAAATACCCTGAGGGCAATGATTGTCTTTCTTTTCTGAACCTGTATTCTTAGAGTCTAGCACAGTGCCTTGTACATAGTAGACACTTAACAAATGTTTATTATTCTCCCATTGGCTAGTTTAAAACAGGGAGAAAGCTGTTTCCATAATGAAGAAAATCTTTCTCAATAAAGCAGACTGGATTTTAAAAATGTTTCTTATTTAATAGTAATAATATTTAAGCTGACAATAATGATATTCAGAACAAGTTGCAAAAATTAACTCACCTGCTGAGATATATTTGATATAATCCTGAAAACCCAATGAAAAATGATTCAGCAAGGAGATTACAATATAAGGAACCTTAAATTGTTGGATGAATTCCTTTCTTGAAGAAACATAAAAGACCCAAAATTTTAGTGACAGTATTGTGAGATGGGAAAAGCATGGAGCTTAGAGCCAAAAGACCAAGGTTCAAACCTCAACTATATTATTTAATACTTTTGTGACAATACACCATTGTTAGAAAGTAGAATGCATTTTCTCATAAACATAAAACAATGGAATAAATTTTGGTTAGGTCTTTAGGCTAATTGAATAAGCATATATCTAAATTACTTGAATAAGCATATATCTAAGTAAGCATATATCTAAATTACTTGAAATGTACAAAGAAACATAGAACACAATACTGTTGTCAGGCTTGTAATTAAATACAATTGAAAAATGAAAATTCAACTTCCTACAAACATCAACAGTCAGTAGTCAGAGATTTGAATTCCAGCTCTGCTACTTATTATTTACCTGGTTCACCTTGGATAAATCACTTTATCTCTTTATGCCTCAGTTTCTTTATCTGTAAAATGACATGGTTCACAATCAACAAATGGTCAAGGGACATGAATAGGCAGTTTTCACATGAAGAAATTAAAACTATCAATAAGCACATGAAAAAATGTTCTAAATTTCTCCTGATTAGAGAAATGCAAATTAAAACAACACTGAGGAACCACCTTATACCTACCACACTGGACAATATGGCAGCAAAGAAAAGTGATAAATGTTGAAGGGAATGTGGTTAAACTGAGACACTAAAACACTGCTGGTAGAGTTATGAATTGGTCCAAACATTCTGGAGGGCAATTTGGAACTATGCACAAAGGGATTTAAAAGAATGCCTACCATTTCACCCAGCCATGCCACTCCTGGGTTTATACCCCAAAGAGATCATAGGGAAAAGATTTGTACAAAAATATTTATAGCTGCACTCTTTGTGGTGGCAAAAATTGGAAAATGAGGGGGTGTCCATCGATTGGGGAATGGTTGAACAAATTGTGATATCTGAGAGTGATGGAATACTATTGTATTGAAAGGAATGATAAACTGGAGGAATTCCATGTGAACTGGAAAGACCTCCAGGAATTGATGCAGAGTGAAAGGAGCAGAACCAGGAGAACATTGTACACAGAGACTGATACACTGTAGCACAATAGAATGTAATGGACTTCTGTACTGGCAGCAATGCAATGACCAGGACAACACTGAGGAACTTATAAAAAAAACACTATCCACATCCAGGGAAAGAACTGTAGAAGCAGAAACACAGAAGAAAAACATATGATTAATGTCATGATTTGATGGGGATATGATTGAGGATGTAGACTCTAAACAATCACTCTATTGCAAATATTAATAGCATGGAAATAGGTTTTGAACAATGATACATGTATAATCCAGTGAATTTGCTTGTCAGCTCCAGGAGGGAAGAGGGGTGGGAAAATCATGAATCATGTAACCATGGAAAAATATTCTAAATATTTTTTTAATTACAGGGTTCAGATTAGATGAAATCTTAAGTCCTTTCTGGGTCTAGATCTAGAAGCCTAGGAACCTAATTTCCTATAATGCTCTCTCTAGATAAAGCCCCTAAAATAATACCTACCTCCCAGTGCTCTGTGGATAAATGGTGTAAAATGCTTTGCAAACACTTAAAAGTGCTATTAAATGCCAGGTATTATTATTATTAATAATTCTTTGAACAAAACCATCAACTAAGTGGTCATTGAGTCTCTGCTGGAATAATTCCAAGGAAGTAGAACCAACCCACCACTTTTGGAGTCAGACCCACTTTTAGATAACTCTAACCATGAGGAATGTTTGTTTGTTTTTCCTTTAATCAATCAAGAAGCATTTAATTAAAACCCTACTTTTGGTCTAGCACCTTGAGTCTAAACCTGCCTCTGAAAATTCCTTGCATTAATGTAATGTAATGATTCCAGCTCTGCCCTTTGGGGGAAAGAAAAGGTCTTATTCCTCTTATACTTAATTGCCTTTAAAATACAAGGAAGACCATTAAAATCCATATCCCTAAATATTTGGTCTTCTCTTTTTCAGGCTAACCTTCTCCAACGGTTTCAACTGATCCTTATATAACAAGAGTCTAATCATCTCATCATGGTTAGACCTTTAATGAACATCATTTAGCCTGTCAACACCTTTTCTAAAATATTATATCCAGAACTGAATATGAAATACTAAGTCTCAATGAAGCTTAAGTTAACATTAGCTTTGTTCACTGCTACATGACACTGCTGCCTCAGATTTAGATTACAGTTCATTGAACCCTTTAAGTCATTTCCCCAGGAAATATTTTCTAGCCATACATCCACCCAATATATATTTGTGAATTTTTGGTACTCAAATGTAAACTTATTCTTATTATATTTCATCTTATTGGATACATTTCATTGTTCTAGTCTGTTGAGACCTTTTTGGATTCTTAATGTTATTCCATGTTACCTATCCCTCCAAGCTTTCTATGTCTTTAAGTAGGTTAAGGATGAAAAGAAAATTAATCACCTCAAGGCCAAGGACAAATGCCTGGGACTTTTGCCTAGAACATGGTTTCTAACCGTTTTTTTGAATGTTCCTCTTTGGCAGACTGGCAAAGTCTATGCCACTATTCTCAGAATAACCTTTTTCAAATAATGGAAGGAAATGTTAAATATGAGTTAGATAGTGAAAATTAAAATGTAATTTTTTCCATCCAAGTTCATGGACTCTTTAAAACCCATTCATGAATCTCCATGGACACATTTAAGAACATCTTCCCTTAAGGCTTCCTTTCAAGTTAGCATCAAATCACTTATGAATACTATTTGGGTCTAGCCATTATAATAGTTCCAATATATCTAATCCTAGTATAATCTAGATCATAGTTCTCTATCTTGTCCACCAAAATACTATGAAAAACTTAAGCCAAAGCTTTGTTGAAAGCTAGGCATACATACTATATATGATTCTGTTGGTTTATCACCATAAAAAATGAGTTTAATCTGGCACTCCCTAGTTTTGTTTAAGCCATATTGACTTTTATGATCATTGCTTACCTTTCCAAGAGTTTATAACCAGCCCTTTGGTTTTCTCAGAAAAATTCTAATTTTAGAGTTTTGTAGGGAATTGAAGACAAAGGCAGCAGGTGCCACCCTTTTCTCTGTCTTGATATTTTTCCAAAATTGGCACCTTATTTACCTTTTTCCAGTAATATAAGACCTTTTCTATTGTCCACAATCTTATTTGAGCCTCACAACAGTGAGTTGTGGGACATCAATCGTGGCTTTCTTCTTTCAATAACTTAGGGTACAGTTTTTCCAAGCCTGGTGTTTTCTACTTATTGAAGGTAATTAATTAATCCTTTTAGTATCACTCCAATTACTCTATAATGATTTTATCTTTGCTAGAAAATAAATCAGTCTCCTTAAAAGAGAAACCAGAAACAAACTATGTTGAATAATTACTACACACCTGTTTTTTTATCATTCTCTTATCTTCAATATTGCTAAAAAGAAAACAAAACTACTCATTGGTATCATTAGCTTTAATACCTTGATTTAGCTAAATATGGGCTTTTAATGTTCACAACATTATTCTCTAAAGCAGAGGGTCTACAACTAGAGTTCTTGAACTTTTAAAAAATATTTTGAAAGCTTCATTTTAGTATAATTGGTTTCCTTTGTGACCATATGTACATTTTTATTTTATGCATTTAAAATATTATTTTGAGAAATGATCCACAGGCTTCCCCAGATTGCTATAGTGGTCACACACACACACACACACACACACTCCTCTGCTTTAAAGGAATGTGCTACTCGTATACATCTGCTCTTGTTTCCATCTTCCACACACAGTTTTTTAGTCCAAGTTTGTGAGTTCTCTATGTATCCAAATTGTTCTTGCAGGGAATTATCCCTTTGCCTTTCTCTGGAACCATTCTATGTGTGAATGTAGAATTTCATTGTTGATCTTTATATTCATCTTGAACTAACTTCCCCTTGTAGATTATTAGGATTCTATTCTGAATCTTTTAAAATCTACTTTCCCTAAATCTGTAGTGTACAACTTAAAATACTTTTCATCATTTCTTTTTTAGTAGCCAGTTGTTGCTTGCTGTATCAGGTCTAGAAGAAGAGATACCCTTGTTGATTTTTGGAATGAAATCATTATTGAGATAAGTCACAATTTTTTCAGCTGTGTTACAGGTATAAATTCTTTATGGAAAACTACAAATTCTGTTCATTTAGTTCAAATTCTCCTGAGCTCAGTTTTAGTCCAGCATCTCTTACCACCAGCCATATAACTTGGATGTTTCATAAGCACTTCAAACTCAATATGCTTTAAAATGAGCTCACCATTTCAGTTTAGGCCCTTGTAGTTTTCATCTTTTCTACAAGTCTTCAGAAAGTACAAGTTGGTCAATAAGACTAGATATAATCATGGTTTAGGTGAATTATTATAATAGCCTCTGAATTGGTTTCCCTGCTTCCAACCCTTTCCTTTTTAAAATCCACATACTATATAGCTGTCAATATAACCTTCTTAATGATGCCCAGGTTAAACCATGATTCTTCTCCTCAAGGGCCATCAGACACTCCCTATTGCCTAAAAAGGTAGAATGTCAATTTCTTACTTTAACATTTAAATCATCCCACAATCTTGCTCCGATGTGCCTTTCCATACTTATTTTATATTTTCTCCTTGATGTACTCTGATGTTCCAGTTAACCTGATCTAGTAATTTCTCGATCTCATTTTGTTCAATGCTACCTCAGTGTATTTCTATTGGCCATTTCCCCACCATGATACACATCTGCTCTTCCTTCAAAACCCAGATCAGGCACTATGACTTCTATAAAGCCTTCCCTGATTCTCAGTGTCCCACAGGTAAAATTGTTCTTGTCAGATTTTCCTAGGACACTGACTGAATTTCTCCTTTATCTCTAACATAGTCATCACAGTATCATGCAACAACAATTAGAAAGCATGAAAAGGGAATTTCTGGGCTTAGTTTCAGGAAAGACCTGTTTGAATCTTGTTTCTGACCCTTACTTGGTTATGTGACCAAGTGAGAAATTATTTAAAACACATTAATTTCAGTTTCCTTACCTGTGAAATGGGGAAAATACTTGTAGTAATTAACTCATATGATTTTTGTGGGGCTCAAATAAGGTAACACTGAACAAACTTTAACCTGTTTTATATATATGTATATATATATATATATATATATAAAACCACCAAGTATTTATTAAGAGCCTAATATATTTGAGACACTAAATATACCTCAGCTATTATGTAGATCAGGATACATCATAACCATTCCCCCTTCACAACTGGATCTATATAAATTTTCATTTTTGTATCCTCAGTCCCTAGCATGATGGTGTCTTGAACTTGACAGTTTTTAAATAATTCACTCCAATTCAGTCAACATTTATTAATCTTAGATGTTGTTGCTTGAAGATAATCATGTTAACTAGGGGATATGATTATGGATATTCTGAAGGGGACTTCTGGGAATTTTCTGGGGGGTTTCATAGGTTAATGGCACTGATTCTTTCATATGTCTGATTCCACTTAAAAACTTTTAGTTTTCCTTTTCCTTGGTGCAGATTTATTGCTAGAACTTGTCTTACCAAGGCAGTGATTGTTTTCTGGTTCATAAATGAAATGAAGAGAGGAGCAGAGAGTGAAAGAGAATTTCCTGAGGTAGCTCAGAAGGATTTGGAACACAGAGGCAAAAACAGCAAGGGATGTATGTGTACAAGTGAGATAAAGCTTATCTGAAGTGAAATTAACTAATCTGTCAGAGGTGAAAGATAGAGGGAAAATATGGGGTGGGCAAGAAACACTGTGTATGCATTATTATCCTGGAGAGGGAAGAAAAAAAGAGGTTGGGAAAAAGATATTGGGGCCATATAATTCTCACCCTGGCCACCAAGTGGTGCCACTGGTCCAGAAGAGCTTGGTTGTTGACTGACCAGAGGGAATGGGAAGAGGATGACTTCATATTATTGGGCTTTCAAAGGCATGAGATAGTCACAAATCAAGTACCAGTCAATACAAACAAATATCATCTCATAGAATTCAGCTCAGAGCTTAAAAATTTCCCCAGGAATTCCTTTATAGACATTTTTTTTAGGTTGGACACAAATGCTAGTCCCTTTGATATTTATTCCTTTGTGTTGCTTATCTCTGTCTGTCTTTACCTACCCCTCATTTAATTTTGTGCTGTCTCCTCATTTGGGTTTTCAAATTTGTTGCTGTTGTACTGCTTTGTAATAAATTGTTACTGCTCTTACTACATATTGTCACAAGAAAAAATATGCATAAGTAGTTTTGCATTTGACTAGCCTATAACTGATTTGTACTTTTCTAAACTTTTCCCAGTTTTTTAAAATTTTTCATTTGATCATATTCTCTATAATAATGTCATTAAAAATACAGACCCCCCTCCCATCAAGAACAGTCCTGATATACAGGGTTTTTTATCTTTCCCACTTTTTTACAAATATGACTTTTTTGTCACTTTGTCACAAAATTTATTTATATTTCTCACCAAGTCTAAATATACTTAAAACGATGAACACTGTATTAAATTTGTTATGCAATTTGTAAAAAGGTTAAATTTAAAATTTTTACCTGTCATTAAACAAAACTAAGTCCTACATTGTTAATAACCTCACTGCAAGGATTAAAAAACAGAAAATAGATGATGAAAGAAGAACCTTGAATTTGATTATAAAGAAATAGCAATTTGGGTTTGTAGAACTGAACATTATTGCCTTTGAGGCTATTTCTCATATGTATAAATAATAGTTTCAATCTAAGTGAACTGAAAGATATCAACAAAGCTATACTGTACTCATTTGACAAACTTTAGCTGTACTCATTAAATCCAACACTGAATACAAATACTATGCCACACAGCCAACTTGTATGTTTCATATCTGAAAGAAACTATCCCTTAATAGGTTGACCAAAACACCTCCAAAGTAATAAAAAGGTATAAATATATTTCCTACTGGTAATTTTAAGCAACTTCTTTCCACAATTAATCAAATATCCCCATAAAATGACACTTTATTTCCCATAATCTGAAATGCATTTGTAGTTTTAAATTTCACATTGTTATTTAATGTGAAGAAAAAGATTTCAGATAGTTCCTAATATAATGAATGTTTTATTTTCTAGGTAGACAATTAGTTACTATCTTTTTTCCCATGAGTATATGACTTTATATAATATCTTGGGAAACTCACTCTCTGAAATTAGAGAATCTGAGTTTACATCCTTTCTTTACTATACACTATGTTTGGGATGGTAGGCAGGTCACTCAACCTCCCTGGGGACTCAATTTTAAGACTCCCCCTGCCCAACCCTGGGGTATTAATTTTCTCATCTGGGAATAATGAAGATATAATCCTATATGGCATCTGTTTTCTCTTGCAGCTCTAAGTCTGTGATCCCATGATCTCAAATTATGTCAGGTGCTTTGTTAACTTTAGAGCATGATATCAATGTCAAATGCTAATATCATTATCTTTATAATGTATAGAATACATTCCTTATGCCTAAAACATGGCCAGAGATCCAAGTTTTAAAAGTATATCAAAGTCATCAATAATTTACAAAATAGCATTTCTAAATAACATTCTTGAAGATTGTGATGTATGCTATACTGAATATTCTTATTAAAGACAAAAGATATGACTTTTAAAGATTAAAAGTACTTCAAAATGAACAACAGGAATAAATTCCCCACATACAAAGTCATTAAAAACACACTTCTAGTACACTTCGAATTACAAACTCATTTTATATAGGTGGATAATTAAAAATTTTGCCTAATATGAGGCAAAAGAAAATGTTAATAAAATAATCCAAAAACCAAGGCTAAAAACCTCAGATCGCAGTTTGAAATCTACTCTGATTTGTACAGTATCCCTATGAGTACACTCATCCTAAAAATAAATTCCAAGAAGCAACCAGATAAGAAAGATTTTCTTTTGTTTTAGAAAAGAAGATTGTCATTATTGTTAGGTCCATTTATTTACAACAGTTTAGGCTTTTTTCTTTATTAAATACTAATAAAATTCTTTACACATTAGCATTCTTACTATGGTCTGCATGTACAACATACAGCATTTCTTTATAAATGCTTTTTCCCACCACTTTAATGAAAAACTTTGCTCATAAGTATGCCATAAAATAATTTACCTTTAGTGATAAAATTATTTCTCTTTAATGTTTACATCTGCCTTGTTTATCTTTCTATAAACAACGACAAAATACAAACAAGTAATTACTAAGCAGAAAAAAAGTTTTTGTTTTAACAAAAGTAATTAAGAAAATCCACATCACCACATTCAGATCACAATATAGAGGAAATAAGTTCCACTACCTAAGATTCTCTGGGAGTTTTCCTTTTCAGTACAAAATGCCACAAAACATAGCAGAACTTTCAACTCACTTGTTTTCTTTCTGGTGCCAGGTATTCCCTCTACACAAATGTCATAAAAATTCGTCTGCGGCTCAGATAGTGGTCAATGGGATGGTCACGATAGAGTTTAGAGTAAATCAATGTTCAGCAAAAAACAAAACAAAACAAAACCCAAGACACATCCTGGTAAAGGAAATATCTACCTAGCCCTAAGTCAATATGCTGGTTCATTTCCCAAAGCGTTATAAATCTTTCCTCCCCCCTCAAAAGAATAAAAATAAGAAGCCTAAACTACATCTTAAAATCCCTCAAATGTTGAGAGTGATGAATAGCCATGGGGCAGGGGGAAAGGAAACAACTGCAAGTAGTGGTGGAGGGTAGACTTTGAAGATGGGGTGGGGAAAAGAGGCGGGGCTAAGATTGGTTGAAGGATACTGTTTAGGGGTTGGTAGTAGAAACTTGGAGACAGGTAGCTTGGTGGTGGGGGCGGGGTGGCAAAGGTGCTAGAAGGAAAGAAGAGGTCAGGTCTGAAAAACAAGGGAGAAGCCAATAGTGTGGGGAATTTGGGGTTGGGAGAAGGTGGTGTATTGCAGCTTGTTCTCTTTACCTGAAGCA
Source organism: Gracilinanus agilis (assembly GCF_016433145.1). NCBI lineage: Eukaryota > Metazoa > Chordata > Mammalia > Didelphimorphia > Didelphidae > Gracilinanus > Gracilinanus agilis. The sequence goes on from NC_058132.1 coordinate 145,042,781, forward strand.
CTTCTCGGGGTCCTGGAGAGGAATCATTCACTGCATCTCCCTTCATTCCAGATGGGATCAGACACCCATTAGGTTGCGCAAAGCTTCATCCAGTCCCTTTTCACACGGGGCTTCTCTTCCCGGGGCTCCCGCCTCCCCCGGTGGAGCCCCAGTTCCCCCACTCAGCGACCACAGAAGCAGCTCCAGCCCTCGGGGGCGGTGTGGGAGAAGCTCCAGTCCCCGGCGTGGGAGCAGCTCCCTAGAGCTTCGACTCCCCACATCCCCCCTACAGCTTTGGTGAACACCTCGTCTCTGTCTTCCGCGGGCGCTGTGTGGCGAGCGATAGTGCCCTCCACGGAAGTTGGAGAAGCTACTTGGATGGGGGGCCGCGTGCCTTCAGCGGGCGCACAGAGTGCGGCTCAGCCTGGCTCTGGAGCATCCCGCCCTCCCCAGTCAGGAGCTCCGCCAGCGGGACTGACACCTGTGCCCACAGCCCCAAGCCACCGCGGGGTGCCTCTCCAGCTGCGCGGAGCACTCCCATCTCCACGCGCCGCGCCACTAGCTGGCGCGCGCAGATCCTCCTGTCGCCACCCACAAGCCACTTTTGCCACGAGTGCCTGGCTCCCCCCAGCCTTTCACGCCCTCTAGCCACCACGCACGTTCCCGTGCCCGCGCACATTCCAGCCTTCTCCCCAATGCATATGCACGCGCGCGCGCACACACACACTCACAGACACACACACACACACACACACACACACACACACGGAGCCGCTGTAGCCCTAGTTTTTTTGTTTCTGTCCCCCACCCCCACCTCCCTTTCTGGGAGCTTCCTTTGTCTGTGTCATGTCCCCTAGCTGTGAGTGAGCCAACCTTTGGTCCAAGCCATCATTCCCCCAGTTTTGCCCCACAGTTTTGCACAATATCTTTTCCCTGTCAGGTGTTGGCCCTAGGTAAACTACTAGTAAGCAACTACATTTTTAATATACTAATCGTGCAATTTGACCATTCGTGAGGTTCCTACATTCATTTTGTAGGGTCTTTGGGAATTTGGAGCTAAGCCTATTCCCAAGAACATGATGGGTTTCTCAAGCAGCTGCAGGTTCCTAGCTCACATTGTTGTGGAAGTGAAGGACAGCATCCTGCCACCAGGAGTCAGCCCACCCGTTTTGCTGGAGCCTAGAAAATTGCAAGTGAGTTATGCTTATGCAGAACATAAGATTTCCCTTCAGATCCACTCAATATTTATTAATGTTAATTGGTTAATGTTTGTTTGGAAGCCACCTTGTTTCTACTAACCTTCTAGGACTCTAGGCCCAGTAAGCTATCCCTGTTTTCATACAGTTTTTTTTTTTTTTCTTTTTGGTCTAGGGGTCAAGTGACTAGTCAGCTCCAAAGAGCTAGACTGAAAAAAAATTTCAACTAATATCCTATTGCTGAATTTTGAAATTATTTTAGGGTAATAAGAGTTCTACTAGATTTGTTGATAATTTCACAGGTAAGAAAGCTGAGACATGCAAGTGGTTTTTATGCAAGGACATAAATTGGGATAATTGCCATTAGAAATAGTCTCAAATCTTAGGACACAGTGTTCCTCTAGAACAATCTTTTTCAAAGTTGTAGGGTCAGAAGGGGAGGAGAAAGGAAAATAATAGAATAAAAGTTCCCCAGAACAGTCAGATACAAAGAGCCATTAAATACTTGTCTACCTTCAATGATGTTTCAGGCACTTTACAAAGTGATTTGACCAGCTCTCAAAGGATTTACAATGACAGGCAACACTGATGTGGGTTGACATCAAGGACACAAAGAACATATTTTTCTACATGTCTTCTAGGTAGTAGAAAAGTAATTATGAATTATAAGATTAAGCAAATATATATTCCTAATAATAATGATGAAATTATAATAATGTATCAATCAAGGATATTACTTTATGAACAGTAATTCTTCTTATTAACCAAGGTTCAAATCAAAGGCTCATCAGAAGCATTACTTTTGATTTGGTGGACTATGGAAGAAAAGATAGACAAATTTACAAGCATAGTAAGAAAGGATTTAATATTTTCAATAATAATTGTTTGTGAAAGATATAGGATTTTTTCCCCTAAACACCACTCTGATTATGTTCCAAATAATGAAAATCCTCTCCAAGAAGCAGATGTGTTCCAGAAAACTATTTAATGCACTAGGATATTTCTACCATCTCCACAAATCAATCTCCCTATTCTGGATAACCTACACTTTATGGCAGGGTAAATTGTGTTAACTGTTGTAGATTAGATCTATTAAAGTCCTACTCTAATGGCTCACACGGGTTGGTAGGTGATAGTCAATTCTCCAAGACTATACCAACAGAATGTAAGCTGTATTATGTACTACTGAAATGTAAAGGCTTTGAGGCTGGCCCTGGTAACAAATTGTGTCCATCATCTAAGGACTCACCTATCTGAAATCAGCCAAGCTTTCTTCTAGAAGACTAACCACCACATGATTAATTTTTCACCTAAATCTATTTAAGAAAGCCAGAGGAGTTGAAGTCTCCATAGGAATCAAATAAAGCACTTTGCAAATCTTAAAGAGCTACATAAATGTTAGCTAGTAGTAACAGTAGTTGTTGAAGTAGTAGTAGTAGTAGTAGTAGTAGTAGTAGTAGTAGTAGTAGTAGTAGTAGTAGTAGTAGTAGTAGTAGTAGTAGTAATAGTAGTAGTAAAAGAAGAGGAAAAGAGAAAGGAAAAAGGAAAAGAAAAGGAGGAGCTATGCTAGTGAAAGCATGGGTCTTTCAAAGTAAAAAAAGTAAATTGCAGGTTACTAATGACTTCAGTGTATGGGGGTGGAGAGAGGTGAGCATTTCAAGAGCAGTATGTTATATATAGTACTATGATGAAAAGATTCCATTTAGGTTGGGCTAAGCAAAAACTGAGTGCCTCTTTTAGACTTAGAAACTTCTCCCATTGTACCACATCCCCCTTTTGGGGATCAAACTCAGGACCTTCAGTTTATGAGACTGACGTGCTAACTGGGATTTTAATTTATCTTAGAGTCCATTATTCAATCTGAAACTGCTAGCCTGAAATTCCCTTCAGGGTGGATCCTCATGGGAACAGGGAACCAGTACAAACTTTGGAGTCTCCAGCTTATCAACTAATCCTAAAACTTGGGGTTCATCAGATCTTACTAGGCTATAAGTTTGGGGTTTCTAGATTCCATGTTGATAATGTTAAGGACGTTATATGTACTGTTATATGTCATGTTTTCTGGTAGGGACTGGGGAAATAAAGAAGGGTTTAATAAGGATGATAGATTGTACTTGTCTGTAGGTGCCTAATCAAGGCATGCAGTAGGTTGTGTAATTTATTGAATAAGAGATAACTACTAGAAGGCTGCATGGAGGAGAAAATGATTTAGATTTATAGATTTAAGTTGAAGACATTGTAGGGCATGAGATATGGAGAGGAAGGACAAAATCAGAATATGGCTACTATTGTTCTAATTTGACTGGAACATAAGCATAAAGAGGAACAGTGTGAAATGGGACTTAAAAAGTAAGATTTTATAAAATTTTATGCAATGCATTAGATAATATTCTTTGATGTAAGGTTAAAGATTTCATATGGAATATCAGAGACAGCCAAAGTATAGTGGATAAACAGCTAGCCTTGAACCCAAAAGACCCATTTTCAAATCTTATCTTCAACACATGGAGACTGTGGTCTTGGGTAAGTCATTTAGTTCTTAGTGTTCTAAGCTCTCTAAGAATATAGATGTAGTGTTAGAAGGAATATCTTCTTTCTGCCCTGAAAATTTTCCTAAAATAATAAGAGTTCAGATCCATTCCTTATTCCCTCTCTTATTGGAGAGGCAATAGAGTGTCACTGAATGTACTTAGGGGAGTGACCCATGGTTTAGGAAAACTAATTTGAAAATGATATAAAGAATAGATTTAGAAAAAGAAGAAACAAGTAGAGAGACCATTTAGAAGACTATTACAATAGTCCATGCTAAAAGTCATGAGTACCTGAATTGGTTATTATCATGTGAGTAGAAAGAAGCTAAGGAGCTTGAAAGATTCTGTAAGTAGAATTATTAGACATGGCAATTAATTGGACAAGGGAGGGTGATCAAAAGGAAAGATTTTTAGAAACAAATTATCCCTGGCTTATGTTTCTGAAAAACTGGGAAGTTGTTAAGATTAAAATAAATAAGGAAATGACATAAAGAAATAGATTTAGAGAGCAAGATAGTGAGAATGATTTTCAAAAGACTGATTTTGAGATGAGAGCAAGATATTTAGTGGTCCATGATAAGATTGAAACTCAGGGAAGAAGTCAGATGTAGAAGTATAGATTTAGGAGTCATTTGTTTATTTTCACATATATGTTGTATCCTGTGTAGAATGTAAGCCCCTTGAAGTTAGAGACTATTTAAATTTTGTCTTTGTAACCTTAGCACTTCATATAAATCCTCATGCTGGGAATCTTCACACTTCAGTGTAGTAAAAAGAATGCTACATTTGGAGTGAGAGAATCAGCATCCAAATTCTAGATGGTTCATTATGTGGTTTTGAATAAACCGTATAACCTTTCTGGGCCTCTGTTTCCTTATCTGAAAAGGGAGGAGAATAGACTAGTTGATTTCTTAGGTCCATTCCAGATCTGTTTCCATGATTCTTTAATGCTAGATTATTAATAAATGTAAGTTGAATTGAATTTGCAAAGGGATCATCATTGAAGTTCTGGGATGAAATTATATGGGATTCAGTATTTCTGTTAGTGTTTTGTTATGTTGACATTCTATTATTTACATGCTTCAATGATTTCTAGAATATGGTTAACCCAGAGGAGTTGTAGCAATAAAGTACTGTCATGTTGAAGACTTACTTGTCTTGTGCCATCTTCACTGATACTGACACAACAAAGATATTACCCCTCTAAGCTACTATAAAATTAAAAAAAAATTAAAGTCTTATCCTAGCATTTGACAGTCATATCCAAGAAGTTTTTCAGGGCCTGATGGGCAATTATTTAATATTGTCATTCCTCAATGTAGTCTTATGTTGCCTTCAGAAACATCATTTGGGGTCATGTTTAGATTGAGTGTGTAAGCATTTGCCCAGGCACTGAAGTGGTGGCTTCAAATGGGTTTAAGTGAAAAGTGATAAGAACTATCACCACCATCACAATAGGAGCTAGCATTTATGTAGCACTTTGTTTTTCAAAGTACTTGACAAATATCCCATTTGATCCTCACAACAATCTCATGAAGTAGGTGCTATTATTTTCCCTGTTTTTACAGATAGGGAAACTTAGCCAGTGTCACACCAGTTAATAAGTGTTTGAGATAGGATTTGAACTCAGATTTTCCTGATTCCAGCTCTAAACACCACCATCTTGTTGCCTAAAACTTTATTCTCAGAAATTTTAGTTGAGCATCAAAGTGTACTTTGTAGTGGAGAATTTTTCAGAAGACCTGTACTCTCCTAATTTATTGCAGACTAGCTATAAGAGCTTCAGTGATTCACTGAAACTTTGAAGGCTTCTGTTCCCTCATCTATAAACTGAGAGTACTTACTGAACCAGATTAATGGCATCCAGGGAATTTTTAGGTAGTGTTTCACATGACTCCATAATCTACCTCCACTGAACTGCTAGACCTTCCTCAATCTCATCTTTGCCTTGTCCTAAATGTTTGTGCCTCATAATTGGAATATACTCTCAATAAAACTTTTTATATTTAAATATTTCTCTTTCAGAGCCAAGGTCACTTTCTCCATGAAGCTTTTTCCTGATTTTCTCAACTCTAAATGATCTATCCCTCCTTAAATTTTCTAATTGCACTTTCTTATTTGCCCTCCTCATGTTAAAGTATTTATTTTAAAATTGATTAAATTTGATATTTTAAGTTAACAAAGTTGTATTCCCCGGACTTCCTGGTTAAGATGGCAGCTGAGTAAAAAGCAGCTGCTTAACCACTCCTAACCGAAAACATATAGGACTCCTCAAGAAAACATAAAAACAAATCCAGAAGAACAAAGGGACTCCACAACAGGGTGAAGCATTGAAGGTACGTGGAATTGGGGCATTTCCATGCTATAAGGGGGTGAAATAGCTCTCACTAAAACGCAAGTGGAGCAACCCCCTGCCCCACCCCACACTACCTACAGTGCCAAGGCCAGCGCACAAGAGCTAGAGCAAGCATGGGCACCCATTAAGTCCTTGGCAGCTACCTAGGGTCACCAGGGCCTGTTCTTGAAAGCAGCAATACTTAAGACCCCAAGAGGCTAAAGAACGTGCACAGACTTTGAATGCAGACCCTGAGCGCAGGCACAAGCGCAGGCTCTTGAGTCCACGGATCCTGAGCACAGAAGAGGACCTGGAGTGAGGACCCAGTACAGAGGGGTGCACGACTGTGGAAACAGCATCCTGAAACTATTAAAGGAGCCTCAGACAGAGGAACAAACAAGGGGGCCACCAGGAGGCTTGACCCTGAGAACAATGAGATCTGAGACTTCAGGAGACTAGAGAGTGCCAACAGACTCTGGGTGTGAGGAAAAACCTGAGAGGGCACAGGGCTAACCTGGCAAGCCATTCTCAAGAACCCTAAAAGAGAAAGATCATCAAGAAGAAATCTGTAACACTGGACAACTTTTACACAGAGAAAGTCCAGACAGCAGAACAAACAGCAGAGGAGAAAAAACAAGTAATCACATCCAAACTTTCCCAAAATAATGAAAACTGGTCACAAGCTATTGAAGAGTTCAAATATGAGATGATGAGAAAGATGGAAGAGTTCTGGCAAGAAAATAACAGTTTAAAAGGCAGAATTTCACAATTGGAAAGTGAGGCAAGTCAACTGAAGACGAGAAATGACCAGACTGAAAAGGAAAACCAAAAGATTATAATCGAAAACCAGTCCCTAAAGGCTAGAATTGAGCAATTAGAAGCTAATGATCTCTCAAGACAGCAAGAACAAATAAAACAAAGTCAAAAGACTGATAAAATAGAAGGAAACATGAAATATCTAAATGAGAAAGTGACAGACCAAGAAAACCGGTCTAGAAAAGACAATTTGAGAATCATTGATCTTCCTGAAAAAGCAGAAATTAATAGAAATTTGGACTCCATACTAAAGGAAATTATTCAGCAAAATTGCCCTGAAGTTCTACAACAAGAGGACAATGTAGACATTAAAAGGATCCATAGATCACCCTCTGCATTAGATCCAGAAAAGACAACCCCCAGGAATATAATAGCCAAATTCAAGAGCTTCCAAGTAAAAGAAAAACTCTTACAAGAAGCCAGAAAGAGACAATTCAAATATCAAGGAGCACCAATCAGGATCACACAGGATCTGGCAACCTCCATGCTAAAAGACCACAAGTCTTGGAATATGATATTCAGAAAGGCAAAAGAGCTGGGCCTTCAACCATGGATCAACTACCCATCAAAACTGACTATATACTATATGTATAATTCTCTGTAGTGAACTCTATTCACTATTATAGTATTCACTATTATAGTAATCAGAAGAATAATTCAAAGGGAGAGGGTGGAATAGTAATGGTCTAAGATGATATGGGGGTGGGAAAGAGGGGGTGAATAGTAGGGGACACCAAGAGAAACTTGAGTCAATAAGAAAAATAGGATATTCTATTACACACAGAGAGGGCATCAGAAGGGGAGGGGACAAATACTGTTATAAAAAGGAGAGGAAGAGAGCATTAAGAGGTAATATTTAAACCTTACACTCAGTGTAATTAACCCTGAGAGGGAAGAGTAGCTATATTATCCATTGGGATATAAAACTCTATCTAACCCTACTGAGAAAGGCAAAAGGGATAAACCAAGGGGAGCAGGGGAGTGGGGAGATCAAAAAAGGGAGGGGAGAAGAAGGGGAAAAGGAATTCATTAGGCCTTTAAAATAAAAAGAGAGGAATAATAAGGGAGGGGGTAGAAAGAGAAGTTAATCAAGGGAGGGGATAAGGAATACTGGCTTAAAGCAAACCACTGGTTTAAAAGGAAATAGTGTAAGAAGAAGGAGTAGAACTAGAGGAGGATACAAAAATGTCAGCGAATGCACAACTGATAATTATAACTCTGAATGTGAATGGAATGAACTTGCTCATAAAACGGAAGCAAATAGCAGAGTGGATTAGAAATCAAAATCGTACCATATGTTGTCTACAAGAAACACATATGTGGTGGGTGGGCATACACAAGTTTAAGGTTAAGGTCTTGAGAAAAATCTTTTGGGTGTCAAATGAGAAAAAGAAGGCAGGAGTGGCTATTATGATTTCTGACAAAGCCAAAGTAAAAAGAGATATGATTAAAAAAGACAGGGAAGGTCATTACATCCTGATTAAAGGCAGTATAAACAATGAGGAAATAACACTGCTCAATATATATGCACCAAGTGGCATAGCATCCAAATAGAAACAATCAACAATTTCATTGAAGAGAATGACAATGATGGGACATCCTACCAAACTCTGTGGGATACAGCCAAGGCAGTACTCAGGGGGAAATTTATATCCTTGAGTGCATATATTAACAAATTAAGGAGGGCAGAGATTAATGAATTGGGCATGCAACTCATAAAACTAGAAGGTGAGCAAATTAAAAATCTCCAGATGAAAACTAAATTATATGAAAAATCAAGGGAGAAATTAATAAAATCAAAAGTAAAAGAACTATTGAATTAATAAATGAGACTAGAAGCTGATATTTTGAAAAAACAGATAAAATAGACAAAGTACTGGTCAATCTAATAAAAAAAGGAAAGAAGAAATCCAAATTGACAGTATCAAAGATGAAAAGGGAGACCTCACCTCTAATAAAGGGGAAATTAAGGCAATCATTAAAAACTATTTCACCCAATTATATGGCAATAAATATAACAATTTAGGAGATATGGATGAATATTTACAAAAATATAAATTGCCTAGATTAACAGCGGAAGAAATAGAATACCTAAATAATCCCATATCAGAAAAAGAAATTGAACAAGCCATCAAAGAACTCCCTAAGAAAAAATCACCAGGGCCTGATGGATTCACAAGTGAATTCTATGAGACATTCAAAGAGCAACTAATCCCAATACTATACAGATTATTTGATATGATAAGCAAAGAAGGAGTACTACCAAATTCCTTTCATGACACAAATATGGTACTGATTCCAAAGCCAGGGAGATCAAAAACAGAGAAAGAAAACTATAGACCAATCTCCCTAATGAACATAGATGCAAAAATCTTAAATAGAATACTAGGAAAGAGACTACAGCAAGTAATTAAGAAGATCATCCACCATGATCCAGTGGGATTTATACCAGGAATGCAAGGATTGTTCAACTTTAGGAAAATCATCCACATAATTGACCATATCAACAGTCTAACAAACAAAAATCACATGATTATCTCAATAGATGCTGAAAAAGCCTTTGACAAAATACAGCATCCATTCCTATTGAAAACACTAAAAAGTATAGGAATAGAAGGACCTTTCCTAAAAATAATAAACAGCATATATCTAAAACCATCAACAAGCATCATATGTGTTATATTAAATCTCTGGGAGCTGATCACCTTTGATTGACAAATAAGTCGGTTGGATGGAATGTTCCCAGGGAAGTCATGCAAGAGGCATGAGGAGGGGCAGTTGAGAATCCTGAGCAGAGGTTCTGGGTTTTTGACCTGTGCTGAGGCTAGAGATTGGTGGATCCTGGTCTTGGAGTGAGAGGGTGCAAACATCTCTCTGCAAACTCTTCCTGTACTTGAGATACCGTTTCAACCTGTACCTGACCACCACCTTGGTGTCTACTGCCCCTAGATATTAGGAGTTTCATCATCTAGATATCTAGGTTTCCAAGGGCCCGGGGAGGAATCTGGGAAGTGGGCAGGAGAAGAAGAAGAGGGTGGAAAGGGTGGAAATAACTCAATGTAAGGCTGAAGATCTATTGAAGAAGAAGTCAAAGATATCCCAGCAGTTTATCTACTCTGGTTTAGTCCTAGCCAGGCTGAACCAGAGGGAAGCTACATTGATTCTTCATCTGCCAGCAGTTGAGATTTCATTAGTAACCATTAGAATAGGGTCTCCTATACCACAGTCCTTTACCCTTATCCTTCTTGTTTAATATAAAGTTTAAAGTACCTTCCTAAAGCCGTTTCAAAGCTTGTTTTGGGAAGGGAGAAATCACAGTCAGAATACAAGGTTTTATCCTAGCTAAAGAACCCAAATCAACATATCAATTAACCCCAGGTGGGTCCTGAAGGGATAAACCTCTTAGACCTGAAGGATCCTGCCTGGGCAACTGTTATAAGAGAGAAGGGTCATCTTATTTCTCTCTGTACATCAATTTACCATCTCAAATAGATCAAGAGACCTCCCATAATTATAACATATGCAATGAGGATAAATTAGAAGCCTTCTCAATAAGATCAGGAGTGAAACAAGGATGCCCATTATCATCTCTATTATTCAACATAGCACTAGAAACACTAGCAGTAGCAATTAGAGAAGAAAAAGAAATTGAAGGTATAAAAATAGGCAATGAGGAGACTAAGCTATCACTCTTTGCAGATGATATGATGGTCTACTTAAAAAATCCTAGAGAATCAACTAAGAAGCTTGTAGAAATAATCAACAACTTTAGCAAAGTTGCAGGATACAAAATAAATGCACATAAATCTTCTGCATTTCTATATATTTCCAACACATTAGAACACCAAGAGGTAGAAATAGAAACACCATTTAAAATCACCCTAGACGATATAAAATACTTAGGAATCTATCTACCAAAACAAACACAGCAATTATACGAAAACAACTACAAAACACTTTCCAAACAAATAAAACTGGATCTCAACAATTGGAAAGCCATTGATTGCTCATGGGTAGGATGAGCCAACATAATAAAAATGACCATTCTACCCAAATTAATTTAGTGCCATACTTATCAAACTACCAAAAAACTTTACTGAATTAGGAAAAAAACTATAACGAAGTTCATTTGGAATAACAAAAGGTCAAGAATATTAAGGGAAATAATGAAAAAAAAATGTGAAGGAAGGGGGCCTAGCAGTACCAGATATTAAACTATACTATAAAGCAGAAATCATCAAAACAATATGGTACTGGCTAAGAGACAGAAGGGAGATCAGTGGAATAGACTTGGGGTAAATGACATCAGCAAGACAGTGTATAATAAACCCAAACAGCCCAAGTTTTGGCACATGAATCCACTGTTTGACAAAAACTGCTGGGAAATTTGGAAAACAATATGGGAGAGATTAGGTTTAGATCAACATCTCACACCCTACACCAAGATAAATTCAGAATGGGTGAATGACTTGAATATAAAGAGGGAAAGTATAAATAAGTTAAGTGAACACAGAATAGTATACTTGTCAGATCTCTGGGAAAGGAAAGATTTTAAAACCAAGCTAAAGTTAGAGAAAATTACAAAATGTAAATTAAATGGTTTTGATTATATTAAGCTAAAAAGCTTTTGTACAAACAAAAACAATGTAGTCAAAATCAGAAGGGAAACAACAAATTGGGAAAAAATCTTTACAACAAAAAACTCTGACAGGGGTCTAATTACTCAAATATACAAGGATTTAAAGCAATTGTATAAAAAATTAAGCCATTCCCCAATTGATAAAGGGGTAGGAGACATGAATAGGCAATTTTCAGGTAAAGAAATCAAAAGTATCAATAAGCACATGAGAAAGTGTTCTAAATCTCTAATAATTAGAGAAATGCAAATCAAAATAACTCTGAGGTATCACCTCACACTTAGCAGATTGGCTAAAATGAAAGAAGGGGAGAAAAATGAATGCTGGAGGGGATGTGGCAAAACTGGGACATTAATGCATTGCTGGTGGAGTTGTGAACTGATCCAACCATTCTGGCTGGCAATTTGGAACTATGCTCAAAGGGCTATAAAAAATGCCTGCCCTTTGATCCAGCCATACCATTGTTGGGTTTGTACCCCAAAGAGATCATAAAGAAACAGACTTGTATGAAAATATTTATAGCTGCGCTTTTCGTGGTGGCAAAGAACTGGAAAATGAGGGTATGTCCTTCAATTGGGGGATGGTTGAACAAACTGTGGTATATGCTGGTGATGGAATACTGTTGTGCTCAAAGGAATAATAAACTAGAGGAATTCCAGGTGAACTGGAAAGACCTCCAGGAACTGATGCAGAGCAAAAGGAGCAGAACCAGAAGAACATTGTACACAGAGACTGATATACTATGGTAAAATCGAATGCAATGAATTTCTGTACCAGCAGCAATGCAATGACACAGGACAGCTCTGAGGGATTTATGGTTAAGAATACTACCCACATTCAGAGGAAGGACGGCAGGAGAGGAAACATATAAGAAAAACAATTGCTTGAACACATGGGCTGAGGAGGACTTGATTGGGGATGTAGACTCGAAACTACCACACCAATGCAACTAACAACAATTTGGAAATAGATCTTAATCAATGACATATGTTAAAACCAGTGGAAATGTGCATCGGCCATGGGTGGGGGAAGAGCGAGGGGTAAAGGAGAAAGTAGGAGCATGGATCATGTAACCATGTTAAAATGAATATTAATAAATGTTTAAAAAATCAATATTAAAAAAAATTATATCCCCCCTTCTACTTCACCCCTATTAAGAAATAAAAAGGAAAAAAAACCTTTTGTAACAAATACTGATAGTGGAACAAAACATATTTCTGCATTCATCTTTTTCCAAAATTATTTTTAAGTAAGAAGATGAGGGTTTTTTTTTGATAATCTGTCTTCACCAAATATCCCCTTCTGTATTTAACAATTAAAAAAGAAAATTTTTGTATATGTATAAATTCCCATATTAGCTATGCCCAGAAATATGTCTCTGTATTTTAATTTCTTGATCTCTTTGTCAGGAAATTAATGATATGTTTCATTTTTATTCTTTTTGACTCATGCTTTATCATTTTATTTATTAAAAGCTTTTTTCTCTTTAATGTCATTGTATAAATTGTTCTGCACACTTCTATCTGCATCAGTTGATAAATGTCTTCTGAATTTCTTCTGAAGATCTCTATTTCATTATTTTTATGAAGTAATAATATTCCATTGCATTCACATAACCTAATTTGTTTAGCCATTCCCCTATAGAAAGATATTCCTTTATTTTCACATTTTTGGCTAATATGTACATGCATGTCATGATGTAGCATATCATCATATTACATGTTAGTATAATATATCACATATAATTACATATAGTATTATAGTACACATCTATTGGTATATATACACACACATTTTGATAACTTTCTAGGGATAGTTTCAAATTTCTTTCTAGAATGGCTGGACCAATTTAATGGTTTACCAACAATACACTAATTTGCTTTTTTCCTCATGGATGCTCCAACATTTGTCATTTTCTCCCTTTGTCATTTTTTTCCAGTTTACTAGTTTTGAAGTGGAAATTCAAAATTGCTTTAATTTGTGTCTCTAATTATCGGTGAATTAGAGTAAATTGAAATTAATAAATTTCAAAAATCATAATAGGGATTGCTGATAGATTAGATTTTTTTACTTTGAACACTGCTTGCTCATATCTTTGACCATTTATCTATTGGGAAATGACTTCATGTTATGTATATAAACATTTAAATTGTTTCTTTATGCATATTGGAAATGAGTCCTTTACTAGAAAAAACTTATTGAAAAGATTTTTGCTCAATTACTTGGTTCCCTTATGAGTTTTATTACATTAATTTTGTACAAAATCTTTTAAATTTTCCAAAATGAAAATTGTCCATCTTATCTTGTATGATCCTCTCAACAATTTAGTCATGAACTCTTCCCAAGTTCTTAGACATAAAAAGTAATTCTGCAAAAAGGCAAAGTGACAAACGTTGGAGGAGATTTGGAAAAATTGTTACACTAATGCATTGTTGGTGGAAATGTAAATTAATCCAAACGATTTAGAGAGCAATTTGGAATTATACCCAGAGAGATAAAACTTCATACACTTTTTAAAAAAACTAATTTAATTTAATTTAATTTAATTTTTTAACATTTAACAATATTTATTTGTTAGAAAAGTTAACATGTTTACATGATTCATGCTCTTACTTTCTCCTTCACTCCCCTGAGCTCCGCCCTAACCCCCCATGGCTGATGCATATTTCCACTGGTTTTAACATGTCATTGATCAAGACCTATTTCCAAATTGTTGATAGTTGCATTGGTGTGGTAGTTTCAAGTCTACATCCCCAATCATGTCCGCCTCAACTCATGTGTTCAAGCAGTTGCTTTTCTTCTGTGTTTCGACTCCTGAAGTTCTTCCTCTGAATATGAGTAGTGTTCTTTTCCATAGGTCCCTCAGAATTGTCCTGGGTTATTGCATTGCTGCTAGTACAGAAGTCCATTACATTCTATTTTACCACAGTGTATTGGTCTCTGTATACAATGTTCTTCTGGCTCTCCTCCTTTCACTCTGCATCAATTCCTGGAGGTCTTTCCAGTTCACCTGGAATTCCTCCAGTTTATTATTCCTTTGAGCGCAATAGTATTCCATCACCAGCATATACCACAATTTGTTCAGCCATTCCCCAATTGAAGGCATACCCTCATTTTCCAATTTCTTGCCACCACAAACAGCGCAGCTATAAATATTTTTGTACAAGTCTGTTTATCTATGATCTCTTTGGGGTACAAACCCAACAAAGGTATGGCTGGATCAAAGGGCAGGCATTCTTTTATAGCCTTTTGAGCATAGTTCCAAATTGCCATCCAACTTTATATACTTTTATACAAAGTATTTCTTGGTCTGTTTCCCAAGGAGATCAGGGAAAGAGAAAAAGGACCTATGTATTTCAAAATATTTGTAGCTGCTGTCTTTGTGGTGACAAAGAATTGGAAACTGAGGGAATGCCCATGAGTTGGGAAATGGCTAAACCAATTGTGGTATGTGATTGTGATAGAGTACTACTGTGCTATAAGAAACAATGAACAGATTGATTTAAAAAAACTTAGAAAGTATTATACAAGATAATGAACAGTGAAATGAATAGAACTGGAAGAACATCATACATAGTCGCAGAACTAATATTAGAAGAATAAACCAAGAATGTTACCTTCAAAGGGTGAACAGAAAGATGAGACATGAAAGAAAATTTCTGGGAACATGTTGGCCTCCTTCATGATATCTAATGTGATGTGGGGAAGGTTGGGACACTTGTGAATGGTCTCTATTATGTAAATATGAAGAAAAGTAAGTTAAATAGGAGATATGGGATTAAATTTCTGCAATATTGTTTATGGAAATACCTGCTTTGGATTTGTAAACATTTGGAATAAATATTATTAATAAAGAAAGAAAAGAAAAATAATTTCTTCCAAGTTCTAATTTGTTTATAATTTTATAATTAAGTTGCCTCATTTATAATTTTAGAATTAAGCTTGGTGTGTGTTGTAAGAAGTTGGTATAAAAACCTGATTTCTACAAGATTGCTGCCAATATTCCTAGTGAATCCTTACCCCACTCTTCATGATATTTTGGTATATCAAAAACTAGACCATATTCTTGGCTTTTTGTATGTTGTATTCTTAGCATGTAGGTCAAATTACAAACTAGATTTTTCCTTCAATGGACTCCAGAGTTACTCTGGTAACAGGCTCTGCTTGGAGGTTCCCTATTTTCAGAGGACTTTGAGAGCTCTCCCTGCTATAGATTTTACTTAGGAGTCCTTTGCTAGAGTTTACTTGGGGAGTTCTTTGTTACTTGACTCTGGGCTCAGAAACGGTTCCATGTTGGGCTCTCACCAGACCCTTTAGAAAATTATTCTAGTTGGATTTTGCATGAGGTATTTCTCACAAGTTTGGCACTGGCAATGCTGAACAATGGCCAGAAAGCCTTTTTTGCTAGACTATGCTGTGCTATTGAGAATGGGGTGGACTTAATCTGTTTCCAGGAGTACTGAGCTTGATCTTCCAGGAATGCCTGGAGGCTGATTCTTCAAGCTCAGCTAGCTAGTGATGGTTAGGGATGCCTGACTTAAACAGATAGTGCTTTAATTGACTCCCTCTTTTTCCTATAACTGTGACCTAGGTCTTAGGGAAGGGTAGGGTTTGATTGAGCTTAGTTCCTCAATAATAAGACAAGGAGTTCTAAAATCAACTAAAAAGCTCTGGAACAGGGCTCCATCCTAAGTTATTTGCTTGTTTGTTTGTTTGTTTTCTGAATCTGCCCAGATGATGGCTTGCATATTCCAGGAGATCATCAGGACTCTAATAGTCCCTCTTTTTATTGGACTGGGTGAAGAACTCTAGAAGTGATATTTCCCCCCAGTGGATTAGTAGAGTGGGACATCTCCAAGCCTCAAAAGCATCTTTATGAACATGTGTGACCCCTAGTTTCCTGTGTCCATTTCCAAAGAATGTGCCTCTTGTTCTGCACCCCAAGTCTATTAACCTTCTGGTAGGAGATATAGAATATGCACTGTCATTGGTTCTTCCAATATTTTGTGCTACTTATTTGTGTGTGTGTGTGTATCATATCCTCCCCAAGAGATAGCATACTTATTAAGAGCAAGGAGTGTGTTCTTTTAACTTTGTATTCCTAGCACCCGGAGCAATATTTTCTATATAGTAGACATCACATATTTTTTGCAATGGACTATAAATCCAAGTATTTGTGAGCTGAATAATATTTTTATTGATAATTGGTATACTCTTAGATATTCAAAATTTGAGCTTTTTTTAAAGAGCAAAAATAGAAAGCCATAGATATTTCATTGGTAGCTGTGGTCAAAAAAGAAATAATCACGGAGGACAACCCTTATGAGGATGAACCTCTTCCTACTTAGTGATTCTCATTCTTTAATAGCAGACACAATCTATTTCCAGAAAAATGAAGAATTTCTAGCTCATCAAAATATATGAGTTTGTGCTTTTCCAACACACCCCTCCAGGACTCAAAGTCACCTTCACACCATGATGAGACTTCAAAGTAAGACACTTTTAGAGCTAGTGATATACATACCAAAAGCACTTACTAATATCATTTCAAAATTGCAGATGACTCAACAAGCAATGGTAAGGGAATAATAGGGTTATGGCACCAAAGGAGGTGATTCAAACACATAAAGAAGTACCAAGGACACTTATGACTGAAAAAATGTTGAGGCTATAATATAATGAGATGGAGAGATTACAGATAAGACTTCTTGACGTCTGCCCTATTATCTATAAAATTTTAATGAACCAGAACAAATATTATAGCACATTGGGTGGATCATCTGTGGAAGAATTACAGTGTCATGAGCAAAAATTCTCTAGGATACAAAAACAGTTACAATTTTGGAGGAAATTTACATGTGCTATATAAGTAGGTCAAATATTTTTGACTAAAAAATTCTCAATCTCTCATATAGTCCAAGGTCAGGCACGAAATTTTTGTTTCACATATAGTATTCTATGGGCAGAATGACTTAGAAAGTTTCTCTTTTTAGCATCCTATAAAATTTTATTTTCATGGAAATAACCATGCAAGCCATGATTCCTTGTATGTTTCTACTTAATACTTTTGCCATACAGCATTTGGTTTTCTTTATTTTTTAATTTAAAGAATTTTTTTTATTTTACCAATTATATATAATAACAATTTGACGCATATGTTTTCTGAAATTAGAAGATCCAAATTGTCTCCCTTCCTCCTTTCCCTCCCCCCAGTCCAGGAAATGGTAAGCAATTTGATCTGTGTTACACACGTATTATCATGCAAAACCTATATCCATATTGTTCATTGCTGAAAGAGAATACTCATACAAAACTAAACCCCAAAATAAAAACCCAAATAAACTAAAGTAAGAAATAGTAATCTTTGGTCTGCATTCCAACTCCAACCATCCTAAGTCCTTCGGAATTGTCTTGGATCATTTTATTGTTGAGAGTACTGAAGGCTTTCATAGTTGATCACCCATGATATTGCTGTTTCTATGTACAATATTTTTCTGGTTCTGCATATTTCACTCAGCATCAGTTCATGTAGGTCTTTCTAAAGTCAACCTGTTCATCATCATCATATACCACAATTTGCTCAGCTATTTTACAATTGGTGGACATCCCCTCAGTTTCCAATTCTTTGCCACCACAATAAAAAGGTTGCTATAAATATTTTTGTTCAAGTAGGTTCTCCCTCCATTTAAAAAATCTCTGGGATATAAACCTAGTAGTGGTTTAGTGGATCAAAGGGTATGTACAATTCCAAATTGCTCTAAGGAGTGGTTGGATCAGTTCACAATTCCACCAACAACAGCATCTGGTTTTTAAACTAAAAGTTATGTTCCACTCTTCTGTAATATTTCTTCCACAAGCACAAAAACAGGGCATAAAAGGTCTTTCTTTTCCTTTTTGCTCTTCCCCCAGGGAGATGGGTAATATCAGGAACATGAGGAAAAGGAAGAGGAAAAACTCATGTTTATTTATATATATTTATAAGTATATAAATATATATATATATTTATAATGTAAATATGCATTCCCTTCTCCTGCCTTAGCCTCTTAGAGCTATGTTTCAAAATGTATTTGTGTTAATTTTCTTTTTATCTAGTGGATTCCTTTAAAATATTATAAAAATGTACTGTGACACAGATATGTAAACATACACAGATACACACATAGATATGGAGCACTTGGTGGTATGGTAGACAGAGTTCCAGAACTGGAGTCAAGAAGTCTATCTCTGGACAGGCTAGAACATTGAGTTGACTAATTAGATGACATCTTATAAGGATAAATATAAAGCCTTATATATGGCTTCAAAACTTCATAACTTCAATCACTTAATTAAGAAGCATCACAGATATCAGCTTATCTGGGAAATATTTAAAAGTTTTAGTGATGGATTTCAAACACAATATGATATTCACAGTATGACATATTGTCTTCCCTCTATCCCCAAAGACAATATGATGTTAGGCTATATTAAGAAAAGAATAATGTCCAGAGCAGGAATATGATCGTTTTACTTTATTCTACCTTGGTCGGACCACATTTCATTTCACTTGCTTAGTTTGGGGGAACTATGCTATCAGAAGAACATTAATAAACCGAAGGCTGTCCAAAGGGGGTTGACAAGATGATGAAAGGTCTTAAATTTATTTTATATAAGGATATTTGAAAGAACCAGGGCTGCTTAGCCTGGAGAAAATAAAAGGAAGCCTTGAGAGGAACTAATAGTTATTTCCAAGTATTTGAACCCTGGCATGTACAAAAGCAATTCAATTTTGATTTGTTTGGCTTTAGAGGGCAGAGCTAGGAGAAATAGTCAAAAGCTTCAGATGATCATATATAGGTTTTGTGTAAAGAAAATAAAAACGACCTTTCTAATTGTGTGAACCATTCAAAAGTAGAATGGAAGGCCTCAGTAGGAAGTGGATTTCTAATCAGAGGAGTTCTTCAAGTTAAGGCTAGATAGCCACTTGCCAGCAAAATTGGAGAAAGGATTCTTGTCTGGTACAAGTTAATGCTAAGGGGCTTCTGAGGTCCCTTCCAACTCTAAGTTTCTACAGTTATTCCAGAAGTTGTCTTTTCATGATCATCAGTGAAGTAAATGGGCAATGCATGGAACTTCTTTCATGATCTCATAAGTGATCAACTAGAGATGATTATCACTGATCACATGTCCTCTTTTTTATTCATTTACTAGATGCATGGTTCCAGTACTTTTAAAACAGCATTTTCCAGAAATCATAACACATTGTCCTTGTGCAACATTTTAAATTTTCTGAGCAATAAGACATTGTTACCTCTTTTTTTGAACTTATCGCATCTATAGGAAGTAGTATGCTACATGCTGTTTCCCAGGTTCCCACTTTTTTAAAAATTTGAATATTTTCCCATAGTTACATGTTTCATGTTCTTTCCCTCTCCCCGAAACCCATCTAACCTCTTAGCCGATGCACAATTCCACTGTGTTTTACATGTATCATTGATTAAGATCTAATTCCATATTATTGATAGTTGGACTAGAGTTATCTTTTAGTGTCTACATCCCCAATAATATCCCCATCAGCCTATGTGTTCAAGCAGTTGTTTTTCTTCTGTGTTTCTCCTCCCACAGATCTTCCTCTGAATGTGGCTAGTTTTCTTTTTCATAAGTCCCTCAGCCTTGCTCTGGATTCTTGCATTGCTGCTAGTAGAGAAGTCCGTTATGTTCAATTGTGCCACAGTGTATCAGTCTCTGTGTACAATGTTCTCCTGGTTCTGCTCCTTTCACTCTTCATCACTTCCTGGAGGTCATTCCAGTTCACATGGAATTCCTCCAGTTCTTTATTTCTTTCAGCACAATAGTAATCCATCACCAACAGATACCACAATTTGTTCAGCCATTCCCCAGTTGAAGGACATTCTCTCATTTTCCAATTTTTTGCCACCACAAAGAGCGAGGCTATAAAATTTTTTCTTCAAGTCTTTTTTCTTATTATCTCTTTGGGGTGTAAACCAGGTTCCCACTTTTTGATAGAACTGTAGCATCTACACTCAAATACTTTCTCCCCTCACTATGCAGATCCTATTCCATTTTTATTTACTTTAAATTCATTCTGGTAAAAATAAAAGTGAATGAGCCAAATTCTCCTGCTGCTTAGATTACATTGTAGGTATAAGAAACTACCTGAACTTCTTTTCACAATAATGAATCATATTTAGAGATGGAAGGGATATAATATGTCATTTAATCCAGACTCTCCTTGAAACATGAACATTGTCAACAACTCCTGAGGTAAGAAACTTGTAAACTTCTAAGGCAACCCATTCTATATTTTGATTTTTCTGATTACTAGAAAAAACTTCTTTATTTATTAAATCAAAATCTTCCTCTCTGTAACTTTCACTCACATTCTGTGTTCTACAACCAAAGAAAATAAATCACTTTGACATGAAAAAAACTTCATATATTTTGAGAAAGTAGCAAGCTGTATGAGCAGGCTACAACATTTAACCAACAGAGATCTCTACAGAAGAATGGTATGAGAATTTATTTTTCATATACAGTATTAATTCTGATATATTATGGGAATTACTGGGTATTTCTCTGTCTTGGGTCAGAGCTACTGTCTGGTATGCTACATTTTGTATTTTCTTTGTCCTTGAGAAACCAAAGGAATATCTTCATTTTTAACTGAATTTGTTTAATAATTGAAAAGAACAAAGGCTTTTTCTTGTGTACATGTTTCCTATGATGTAGATATGGGGAATAGTGGATAAATTGATGAATCAACTCTCAATTAGCTATCACCATTTAAATATATTTTGAGACGGTAAAGGGAGGGACTGAATAATGAACTCCCAAAACCTATTTATTAGATTTCCTAGTCTAGCTGGTGGTGGTGGGGTTTGTTATGAGATATAACCATGGAGAATATTTTTATCCTTTTATTGATTATGATGTTGACCTTGCCAATAAACCTGATATAATCAATAAATTCATATTCTTACCTTAAAATCAGTCTCCTGAAAAAATTTTAACCATAACAATGGGAATAAGGAATGTGGTATTCTATGATTAAAGAGAAGATAGACTGGTTATATGGAGAGAGTAAGAGATACAGATGAGTGGCCAGAGTGCTCTATTGACATCTTGTAATTTTGGGAAAAAGAAGTGAAAACTTTTTGAATGTTTGGTGGATCTCTTTGTAGGTAACCTTTAGGAGCACATAAATGAGAACTGCATACACACAAAAATGGATATATTGTATTCTGAAACAATAGGAGGAAATAAAGAATCAATAATATTGAAGATTCATCTGAATATTTAAGAGGTAAAATCTCAGAGGGTTTTGATTTGCTTTTTTCTAATTGTTAATGGTTTAGAGTGAGGGTCAGCAACGTATGGCTCTTTCTGCAGGAGCCATAAAGTCAATTTTTTTCAGGCACTGTTAGAGGAGCGGCACTGTGAACACTGTACGGCTCTCACGAAATTACATTATAAAAAATGTGGTGTTTATGACTCTCACGGCCAAAAAGGTTGCCGACCCCTGGTTTAGAGTAAGCACTTGTATGGCTACTAATAGTTTATGTCTAAAGAGGACCATTTACTTAAAACTATTGACAACTTATCTATGGAGAATAGTTTTTAGTGTTATACATTTATGTTAATTGCATATAGACCTTGGATTTCAGATCCTTGTCTAAGATATTATGTGTGTTTATCTCCTCCAGATTAAATTTTCCTTTTTATCTTATAAATATTGTATTCATAAAGAAGTTTTTTATTTTCAATATGATCAATATAATGTTTTTTATCTTGTGTAATTTCCTGTATACCTTATTTGGTTAACAATTCTCTCTCTAGTGGATTGAGAGCCAGGCCTAGAGACAGGAGGTCCTGGGTTCAAATTTGACCTCAGACACTTCTCAGCTGCATGACCCTGGGCAAGTCACTTGACCCCATTGCCTAGCCCTTATCACTCTTTTACCTTGGAGGCAATACAGTATTGACTCCAAGATGAAAGGTAAGGGTTTAAAAAAAACAAAAACAATTTTCTCTCTAGCTATAGTTGTGAAAGGTACCTGATATAGTTATCTTTAAACTGTTTATAATTGGACCTTTTGTAGGTAGGTTATATAAAAATTTTAAGCTTATTAAAATATATTTTGTTAGATATTGTTCTAAACCAACTGGTGCCAAATTGCCTTTCATGTTTTTTCAGTCATTCTCTTTAAAATTAGTTATTTAATCACCAAGTTTATATTTTCAGATTTGGTAAACAATTGTTCAATTTTATTTTCCCCAATTCTAGTTTAAATAATATATTCAACCAATATACTTTTCCATTTTTAGACAAAATCAAATAGTTTTAATTACTTCTTTAATGTATTATATGAATCTCTATTTCCAGGCAAATACCAAGAAACAGATCTCTCTACATATACATATATACATGTTCACGTATGTTTATCTAGACACATATGTAAATGCGTGTTTTCATATATTATTATGTATTTATATGTAATGTGTATAGGTACACAAACAAGCACATGCATATTTATTTCAAACAAGGTGTTTGAATATTTTGATAATGTTAAATTCAAATTGAAATGGGAGCCAATAATTTATTTGATTATCTCTGTGGGCCACATTTTGACTTAATTTAAAAATGTAATATTACCCATTTTTTCATATTTTTATTTATTTTATTAAATGTTTCAGAACTACATTTTAATCTAGTTTAGACCAAACTTGGGAGTGTTGCTTATGTGTTTGACATCTCTGTGTTGGCGTATTGTGAGCAGATAGGTAGGACAGTGGATAGAGTGCTGAACCTAGAATCAAGAAAATCTGAGTTCAAATCCAGACTCAGTCACTTAGTAGCTGTGTGACTCTGGGCAAATCTCTTAACCCTATTTGCCTCATTTTCTTCATCTGTAATATCAACCAGTGAAGGAAATGAAAAGCCACTCTAATATCTTTACCAAGAAAACCCCAGATGGAGTTAGGAAGAGTTGGATAGAGCTGCAACAACTAAGCAATAACAACAATTAATCTGTAGAAGTTCTCTTATATATGTTTGCTATCTGCTTGAATAAATGGGTTTATTCACAATCTACTATTTGTGGTGACCTTTTGAGTAACTAGCATTTGGTGGGAAGGAGTCAAGCATTTGTTGATGTTGATGATGTTGTTGATGTTGATTTTGTTGATGTTGTCATTGTTTTTGATGTTGTGGATATTGGTGTGGATGTGGATATGGTTGATTTTGATTTTGATGATGTTGTTATGATGATATATGGTTGATATACACACACACATATTCTTTAACATCCTCATTCACAACATGATCTAAGTCTTTCAGGTTTATTGACTTAGGTTGTTATGTTACATATTTCCTTTTTCTTCTTCTTGCTAGATTTGTTCAGCTCTGATTGATGAATATAAAAGTTCTGTAAACTATTCAATTGCTATATATACCTATTTATAATCAAATTATTAAAATTTTGTTATGCCATTTGGTGCACATATGTTTAGTTTTGCTAATATTTCATTTTCTATGATACTTTTAATTATAATCTAGTTTTCTAGTTTATTTCTACTAATGTTGCAAATGTTTATTTTTAGCTTCATTAAGATAGCATAATTGCAACTCCTGCTTTTTAAAGAGCCACCTGAAGTATATAAATTTTGATCACTTACATTTGTTTCAAAATAATTTTATTCCTGAGTGCTTTACATCTCTATTGAACTCACTTATTAGTAGCTGAATCTTATATTGCAAATTATTATTACATAAGCAATTAAATTTAATTACACTAATTGAAATTTAATTAAATGCCTACTATGTGCAAGGTACTCTGTGGAGATGCTAATTTAAGAATAACCTAGTTTTTTCCTTTAATCAATTAATAATTTAGGGGGAAAATGGATAGTAGCTAAGGTGAGCATACAAATAGTTGCACTAAAAAGAAGAATATTTATATTATATGTTAATACAGAGAAATGTTTAAACAGAGTGGTATAATTAATTCCAAGGGGGAGTAATAATTATTTCTAATTTCTAAGAGAATCAAAGAATGCTTCATGTAAGAGATGACATTTAAGATGTGAAGGAAGAGAGATTTCAAAAGGCAGAGATTCACTGATTATTTCATTCAGTGAGTAAAAATATGTTGAGTGCTTACTGAGCACAGTGTAAGAAATAAAATGGATATAAAAGGATAGATTTAAAAATATTATAGTTTTAAAAGATTTATTAATAGCCATTAGAAAAATGAAGCCACGTGCCATATTAAGAGTTAGTGTGAAAGACCTGCCATTACCTCCACCATCATGCTGCTTCAGCCAGAAAAGAGTGCATGCCCTTCTAGGCACTTCCTTTTTATTCTTCTCTCTGCATTATTACACTTCCTGTCTACATGATTACACAAGAGAAATCGTGGGAAATGTAGTTTGAAAGAGCCCTAAATGTCCACAGGAAGTTTAGATCAGGGACCTCAAAATTAGTTCAAGGACCCTCAAATTTCCAATATCACATCAGAAACATAGAGAACTGTGCTAACAGGGGTGAGTGTCAATTATCAAGTTTAGACAAGGCAATATCCCTGCCTTCATGAAGGTTATATATTCATAGAGGATAAAAACAGTATTAGATAACTATGACACCTAATATTATATGATAAGCACATTAGATAATTGCAAAAGAAATGCTATGTGAGGACCAAGGAAACAAGGAAAGACTAATGGAAGAAGGGACATTTTAGTTGGGCTTTAAAGAATGATTAGGTTATCAAAAGTTGAAGAAAAGGAGTGTGAATACTCTAGGCACAAGGAACCACATGAACAAAGCAGTAAATGTGTCCTCTTTTGTTTTGGGAAACAGAGAAGTAGATCTTGGTTAGAGCTAGTGTGTATGGAGAATATGAGAAAAGGCTAGAAAAGTAAGATGGTGCCAGATATTGGCCAGCCTTTCATATAAATCAAAAGAGTTTGAATTTGATAGATAATTAAGAGCCATTGAATAGATAAGTGATATGTCAAGATATTTTCATAAGAAAAATTATGAGAGTATATGAAAGATGAATGTGAAGTTATCTAGGAAATAGGCTAGGAAAACTTTAAAAAAGCTTAAGTAGGTGATAATGAAGATCTATTTTGAATGTCTAATAATTAGACTGTTATTGGCATTATATATTGTTTTATTCTCCTTATTCTTCTATCTTCATGACTTTTTCACAGTAGGAAAATACATATTTTAGTCATTTCATAACTATTCTTTACAATTTTACATGTTATAGCCTATGACCCCACATTTTTCTAGATCATTAAATCTTACTGCATCTTTAAGTTAATCAATGCTTGATAACATTTTAATATTTTAATATTTCTTGTTATAAAATCAATTTACTGTAACAAATGGTGTCTTGAAACAAAATTCAATATTATCTACCCCAGACCCATTTCTCTCATCTTCTCCTTATGTATCTCCTTTCCTTACATCTTCTATCTTTCTATTTTTCCTGTTTCCTTTATACCTCTGTTTCCCTTTCTGTCTGTCCTTCCTTTATTTCTCTCCTCCTGTGTTTCACAAAAATGAAAAAAATGGCACACATTATCTATCACTATCATGCAATTAGATGTTTTTGCTTGTTTCGGAGAGTATTCTTTGCAGGTGGATATGTTTGGGTACTTATCGAATGTTGTATTGAAACAAAACTCATCTACTGAAAACAAACAAAAAAAAAGAGATTATTACTTGAGAAAGCAGTTTCAGTAGAGCTACAAGGCCAGGAGCTAAATTTTAGAGGACTTAGAAAGCAAATTTGTTCCCATAACCTTCTCTACAATTACCTGAACCTCCTACATTCTTGAGGAGAGACAAAAGAACCACCATTTGCTGCTGACTGAGTGAATGGAAACATTTACCAAATGTCTGTTCTTTTCTGAACACATCACAATATGGCTTTGACCAAACCACCCACAACATGGAGCTGGTATAAAATTTATACTGTTTCTTTGTTTTGAAATGCATAGTGTATATAGAAATGGTAAAGACTTTCTGATTTACCCCCATGTCTTCACACAGTCTCATTGGACCTTGTTCTATTTCTACATGGCTCCAGATCTTTGGGAAGAACTTTATGCTGAATTAAGTCGCACAAATTTCTGAAAGGCTCCATGATGAGAAATGAATACAGGATACTGCATTTTCCATATCTCTATATAGTATCCCCTTTTGGCCATGTGTGGCTGTGGTATGTATGGTGGCTGTATGATTCTGTCTACCTCCCTACTTCAGTGTAGTTGCAAATATGCTCTGACTGCTTCCTGCTGTCCATGAAGAATTTTTAAATTGTCTGCTGAGGTAGAACTCTGGATCTCATTAAGGAGCAATTTCTGACCCTCAACCTTTTCTTCTGTCTGATTTGAAGTATGAACACTATCAGAGTTCTAGGTGGAAGAGAGAGCCAGTGAGGTAGAGAAAATGCCCTTCGCAGCTACTGGG
Organism: Gracilinanus agilis; assembly: GCF_016433145.1. Lineage (NCBI taxonomy): Eukaryota > Metazoa > Chordata > Mammalia > Didelphimorphia > Didelphidae > Gracilinanus > Gracilinanus agilis. Next base: position 145,069,757 of record NC_058132.1, read on the forward strand.
CTACAATCCTTGAAATCATGGTCTCCCTTCACAACATTTGCCCTATAGTCAAACAGTTCAAGACGTTTCTGTCTTCCAGCCCTGATTCTCTTGATATCTTGTTTTTCAACAATTCACCTCAAATCACCTACATCATATACACTTTCTTCATTCCTCCTGTAGAGCTATCTATTGAATACTGATGGAAGAAATCACATAACAGATAGCTGGGGCTACTAAAATACATACACAATTTTTTCCTTCAATAGCTTCTTCCCCAGAGACTTTGGTTGCTTTTACTACACTTTTAAAAAAGAAGAAAATAATCTTGGAGATTTTAAATCTTTAAATCCTTTAAGAGCCTCTAAAAAGAATTTAGAAAGGATAAATACCATCTTTCTTAGGATAACTGATAGTTAACTGTTTTTGGACACGAGTTATGAAAGACTTGGCCAGTTAACTGTCATCTTTGAAAGATTTTAATAGCCATTCTTGGGAAATAAATTTAGAAATAATTTTTGGCTGAAGCTGAATAAGTTTAACCCTTTTTGATTCCAAAGGAGAACTGAATAAATCTATAAACAAGGACTTTCTGTGTGCCAGGAAGTAAGCCTTGGGGATATGAAGAAAAAAGCAAAAATAATCTTACCTGAAAGGAACTTAAATTCTCTTAGGGAAGACAGCATACATTAATAGATATATACTGGATTCATACAGAATAGATGAAAAGTAACCTTGGAGAGCACTGTATTAGAAGGAGGGATGAGGAAAGGACTCCTGCAGAGAAGATAGTGTTTGAGTTCCCTTGAAGGAAGCCAAAGATTCTAAGAGGCAGAGATGATGATGAACAGAATTATAGGTATTGAGAAAATGGAGTATCATAGGTGAAGAATGCAAATAGGCCAATATGGTTGGGCCATGGAATTCTTGGAATTGAGTAGTATATCAAAAGATTGGAAAGATACAATATCAGATTATGAAGAGCTTTAAGTGACAGAGAGGACTATATTTCATCATGGGGGTAATAGGGAGCTACGGGAGTTTATTGAGTAGAGGACTGACGTAGACTTAAGCTTTAGAAAAATAGCTTTGCCAGCTGAGTAGAGAATGTGATTGAGTGGGGAGAGCTATGAGATAGTGAGACCAATAAGTAGGCTATTATAAAGTCCAGGAAAGATGATATGAGCACCTGAACTATGGAGGTCACTTAGTAGAGAGAAAGGAATATACTCTTAACTTTACGTTATAGTAGTGAAAGTGATAATGTTTGGCAACTGATTGGATATGTGAATAAGGAATTCGGGAAGGCAATGGGGGTTACAAACCTAAATAGTGGAGAGGATTGTGGTGTCCTGGAGAGTAATAAGGAAGTAGGTGGGAGGAAATGTCAATTTTTTGTAGGTTCTATTTTGAAAATGTCGAGTTTGAGATACTGACAAGATATTCAGCTGGAAGCAGAATGGAGTTAAATCTTATTCTGTGAGGAAGAGAAGTTAACTGCCATCCTAAGGGGAATTTTGTAAAATGTTATTCTGAAAAGAATTGAGTTAACTATATTTGAAGAAAACTGATTTGTTAGACTATGGTTAGAGTAATCTGGATGAGTTGGCAGATTATGATGAATGAGAGGAATTCAGGTCAGTATCTTCTTCCTTCTGCTTTCCCAGACCACAAAGGTGATTTTGGTAATGATCACCAACATAACTGATACATTTAAAAATATTCTTCCATGTTTTTGTATTATTACTCATATAACCAGTGAAGAACATTTAAACTTTCGAACTCTGAAGATGAAAGTGAGAGAGAAGTAATTTGTATGAAGGAAGAGATGAACAGATGGATGGCTAAAACATTTTTATTAACTACTTATGAGCTCTCCTGGGGTGGGGCTTGAGCTAATTCCTTAACGAACTCATTAATTAATGAGGGAGATCCTGCATTTTAAGTAATTTGTGCGTTAATACCCCTAGATTACCTTTTAAATCAATGAAAGAAAGAGTTACTAAGGCAACAAGTCAGGAACAGACTGAAGACTGTGGGTTTAGTGGGGTGCTTATCTTGTGCTCACTACACACTAGCTCGTCCTCAGCTGGTTGTTACATGCAAGGTTTTATCCATGAGAGGGCTACATGTGAGTTAACTGAAAGCTTGCTATAAATATCATTTTTTCTCTACTTGTCCCAATTTACTGTCTAGTGTACTGCCCCTAGCAGCTGTTCCGAATCAGTCAGTCATTTAGTACTTATTAATCACCTACTATGTTCCAGGCACTATTCTCAGTGCTGGGCATAAATATATATTACAATATATTATATGTTATATATACACACATATATATGTGCATATATATGTATAATGCAAAGGACAAATAATTCCAACTTTCATGGAAATCAAAATCTAACAGAGAGGAAAACATGCAAACAACTACCTACAAACAATATAAACCCAACATACACATATGGGTTTAGTTTCAGAAAGATGGCCCTAAGATTAAAGAGGATGAGCAAAGGCTTCTTGAAAAAGGGGTTTTTAAGTGAAATTTGAAAGAATTCAGGGAATCTGGAAGTTGTAGAAGGGGAGAGAGATCTTTCTAGGTGCTTAGTGTTCTAATCTGAAAAGAATCTTGAACCAAGCCCCAAGAGCCATCAAATTGTACATACCCTTTGACTCAGAAATATCACTACTCAGCCCGTGTCCCAAGGAGATTAAAGCTAGAGGAAAAGAACCCACCAATACAAAAATAGTTCCAAGCAGCTCTTTTTGTGATGGCAAAAACAGGAAACTGAAGGGATATCCATTAATCGGGGAATGGCTGAACAAATTGTAGTATAAGATTGTAATGGAATACTACTGAGAAATAGCAAACAAGATGATCAAAAAGAAACCTGGAAAGACTTACATGAAGTGATGCAAAATGAGGTGAGCAGAAGCAGGAGAATGCTGTACGCAGTAACAACAAAAATGTATCACAACCAACTGTGAATGATAATTATTATCTACTAGGCAAGGATCCAGGACAAGTCCAAGACACTCATGATGAAAAAGGAAATCCACCACCATAGAAGGAACAGACAGAGTCCAAATATAGATTGAAATATACCATTCTTCACTTTATTTCTTCCATGAATCTTTTTCTAATGTAAGCATTATACCTCTTGTTTCATAACAAGATGATCAGAGAAAAAATATAAGCCTGCCCTCTTGGGGAAGGGGGGAGGGAAAACATTTATTAATTCCTTGTTGAATAGGAGGATTTTGAAAAGAAGTAGGGTTAATGATAATCATTTCAAAACAGAAAGAAAAGAACATTGAAGAATAATTTAAAAATGAAAATAAGAGGGTGAAAGAAAATGCAGAATTGGGCCTAGACAAGCAAAGCAGTGCTGGAATTACTATGTTAATTATGAAATATATACATTTTAGAAGCTATTTATAATGGAGATTCCCAATTTCTTGTGAGGTCCTTTTTCTGTTGTTTGAATTGAGAAATGTTCATGTTTGTTAATGCTTATCAGTTTCACAGAAATAAAACTTAAAATTTTAGAAAGCCATAAAGATAATAAGAACTGAAAAAGACTAGCCAAAATATTTAACTTTAAAATCCCTCAACCTTAAATATAATATTGAACCATATATTCATTTTCCAACATTTCATCCATTCATTTATTCATTCGTTCATCCAGAAAAAGCATTCAATTATGTAAAAAGTACTGGGTTTGAATTTGGAAATCTGGATTCCAGTTCTAGCTCTGCCATTTTTTAGCTATGGCTTTTGAGCAAATCTTCTTTCTAGGTCTCTGCTTTTGCATCTTTAGAATGAGAATGTTGATTCAGATGATCCCTGATTTCTTTCATAGCGCTAACATTTAATCCAATAGATTTTGAGTACCTGTTAAGGTTTGTATGAAATAGTGTGGGGGAATAAAAAGATTTATAATAAAAACTTTCTGTCTTTGAGGAATTTATGTTCTAGTTGGAAAATATGATTAAAGAGATGAAAAGAGAGGTAGTTTGTTACAATGGGAAAAAAACCACATTGGCTTTCAAGTCAAAGAATCTATGTTCAACCTTGTATCTTTCATTTATTACAAGCAAAATACTTAATCTTTCTCAGCCTCAATTTCCTTATCTGTAAAAGAAAAGAATTGGATTGGAAGGATTCTGATATCCCTTCCATTTATATATCTTTGATTCTATATATGGACTATCTAAATAAAATTCAAAGGCAATCATAAAATAGATGTTCCAAAGCAATACTTGACATCAATTGTCAAATGAATAATGCTGATGATAATTGCAATACCATCTCAGAGGAGATTGAAGCCAGTGAGTTGAGATGATCAGAAGAAACTTTAAAGAAGAGGTAGTATTTAAATCATGATAATAATTGACAGTTTATGACTTTACATATATTACTAAAACATTTTACATATATTACTCAAGGTATTATTATCCCCATTTAATAGATGGGGAAACTGAAGTTCATAGTGTTTAAGAGATTTGCCCTTCAGTCTGATTAGAACATGAAATGCATAAGGCAGAGTTATTTCAGAATAAAGCTTGAAAGGTGATGCTACTGCTAGACTGAGAAGAGGCTTGAATGCTAAGCTAAGGAGTGCAAATAGATGTGCAAAGAAGAGCTATGGAAAGTTTTGAGAAAAGGATATGATAAGATCAAAACTGTATTTGGAGAAACTGGAAATGAAGGTGGAGTGGGGTGGGAGGAACAGTTAGGAGGCTCAAGAAACAGCCAAGGTGTGAACTGATAAAAGCCAGAACTAGGGTGGTGTGACTTTGGGGATGGAAAACAAGGGATAGATATGAACTACTGAAATCAGTTCAAGGTCTTAAAAATATACATTTCATGCCCTTATGGGTTTTATTTGAAAGTATCAGCAATGCATACCAAGACTTTTCTTGCAGTATTCTATTCTGAATATTGAGAAATTTTTCCATTCATGAATATTTCCATTTCTTTTTAAAAGAATCTTATTCAGCAACATCACAAATGATAAAATTAGCATTTATAAATTGAAAAAAACAAGTGAATGTGGAAATTTTCTTTCATAATTTTTTATTTCAGAAGATAACTAAATTTAGTGTTAAGACTATTCTTAACCTCTATCTTAGAGTTAATGTATTAGAGCAATGGCCTTAGAGTAAGTAGCAGATATTAATAGATATGAACAGAGAGGAGATCTAAACTAATAGATAATAGGAATGGAGAATTGATTTAAATTGATCTTATTTTGTCTTTTAAAGTATTATTGGATCTTAAAGTTGAAATTACTTTGCTTAGTAAGGAAAAATAAATTGCTTTGACAGGTTGTTTAAACAAAATATTTCATCTTTTCTGTTATAACTGAAAATTTACTCAGAGCATATGGATTGTTTTCAAAGCGTGCAGTTTTAATGTGCCCTTATAATATATACAGTTGGGATGAGGTTGAATACTATAGTAGAAAGAGTAATGAATTTGGAGTTTAAAAACCTTGAATCTATTCTCAGCTCTGACTCTTAGTACTTGTATGACTTTGGGCCAGTTACTTAACATCAGTGGGTCTTAATTCCTAATCTTTAAGATGAGGGAGGTGAACTAGACAGGTCCTAGCATGGCTTCTGGCTCTAAATTTCTGAACTATGAATAATGGTCCTTACTGAGACACAGAGAAGTTAGGTAAATTCTGGTTTCCACAGCTAATACATGTCAGTGCATTTATAAACTGGTTATTTGAAACTTCTATCCATTTCCCCACAGAAACAAAATTGCATGCAAGGGCTAGGTTCTGAGACCTGGTCACTAAAATTTACTCTATATAGAATGTATCTAGAGAATTAATTTAATGGTACTATAGAAATTGGTTCTAATATGTGATATTTTTTCTGGCCAAACACATGAAAATTCCAGGTTTCCTGTCCTTTACTAACTTTCCCTCCTTGCCATAAGATTGATATTTCTCCCATCTATAGAGCTAAGTCCTCCTGGTATTTTTGTTTGTCCTCACTCTACCAACATCTTTTCATACTGACCCTAGTGTTTCTGGGTCATTTCTTTTTTCAGAAAGAAAAGCTTCATATACTTCCTCCTCTTTGAAAAAATTCTCTTAAACTTTAAAGAAAAAGCCAAAATATATGGTGGTTCTTTAGGTATACAAAGAATTAAGGTTCACTTGTTCTTTGCACCTTTTATCTCAATTGCTCCAGTTTGTTGAAATATTCAGCAGATTGCTCTTTGTGCGGCTTAGTGCAGTAATATCTTTAGGGGAGACCTGAGAAGTCAACCAGCATTTATTAAGTGCTTCCTACATGTCAAGTACTGTGCTAAGCACTTCAAATAAAAAGACAGGCGAAAACAAAAGACCCTGCTCTCAAAGAGCTCATAAAGAAGACCAAATGGAAGCCTTCATGGAACTTATAGTATTATAATTTAAGAAGGAAATCCAAATTAAGAAGCTGGAAACCATGTCCTGAGTACTTAATCATTTCATTCTCCCAAAGTCCTCTCTGGCGCCTATTTAGTGATTATCTTAGGAACTACTAGTTCAGATGGAGCCCAGTTAGTTGTTATTCCCAGCTATCTTCTTGTCAGCTTTGTACATAATTGTTCAACATCCCAAACACATACACCTATATTTTCCAGTTCTAGAACAACAATGATGCCACTATGTATTAAACTCTTTAGAATCTGGTTCCACTTTGTTTTCTAGAGATTTCATTATTCTTTTTCCTTTCAGTTTATATTTTAGCCAAGCCTGCCTTTACGATGTTCTCTGAACTCAGTGATGCATTTCTATTTTCTGTGCCTTCATGCTGACTTTTCTCTATGTTTAAAATGCGCCCCACTCCACAACCATCACTTCCTGAGGTCCTTAACTTCCTTTAAGGCTTAGTTTAGTTGTCACTTGCAACGCAGTGTCTGGTTCCTGTTTTTAGTATTCATTTCCCTCTCCAGTTACATTTTCCGTACAAGATGTTCCCAAAATTTTAGTGTAATTTAAAGCTCTCTCCCTCCGCCTTTTACACACACATATAGATATAGATATAGATATAGATATAGATATAGATATAGATATAGATATAGATATTTATGTTTATGTTTGTATAGAGAAAATTTCTTTGCAGAGTTTTTTCTGAGATTTCAGAAAACTTTCTTTTTATGAATTCTATTCTTGCTTTTGACATGTGATTTCTTTTTTTTTAATCCATTTTTGAGGGCAGCTAGGTAACACAGTGGATAGAACACCAGACATGGAATCAGGAGAACCTGGGTCCAAATTTGAATTCAGACATTTCTTAGCCATGTGACTGTGGGAAGTCACTTAACCCTAGGTGTCTAGTCCTTACTGCACTTCTGCCTTTGAATTGTTGTACTTACTTAGTATCAATTATAAGACAGAAGGTAAGGATTTTAAGAAATCCATTATTTATTTTTTTTTAATTTTTTTTAACCCTTGTACTTTGGTGTATTGTCTCATAGGTGGAAGATTGGTAAGGGTGGGCAATGGGGGTCAAGTGACTTGCCCAGGGTCACACAGCTGGGAAGTGGCTGAGGCCAGGTTTGAACCTAGGACCTCCTGTCTCTAGGCCTGACTCTCACTCCACTGAGCTACCCAGCTGCCCCCATTATTTATTTTTAACATTTCTTTGCCTGCCCTTTGATCCAGCTATAGCATTGCTGGGTTTATACCCCAAAGAGATCATCGATAAACAGACTTGTACAAAAATATTTATAGCCATGCTCTTTGTGATGGCAAAAAACTGGAAAATGAGGGAATGTCCTTCAATTGAGGAATGGCTGAACAAATTGTGGTATATGATGTTGATGGAATACTATTGTGCTCAAAGGAATGATGAACTGGAGGAATTCCATGTGAACTGGATGACCTCCAGGAATTGATACAGAGTGAAAGGAGCAGACCCAGAAGAACATTGTACACAGAGACTGATACACTGTGGTATAATTGAACATAATGGACTTCTCTACTAGCAGCAATGCAAGAATCCAGAGCAAGGCTGAAGGACTTATGAGAAAGAAAACTCACTACATTCAGAGGAAGAACTGTGGGAGGAGAAACAGAAGAAAAACAACTGCTTGAACACATGGGCTGATGGGGATATTATTGGCAATGTAGATGATCTAGTCCAACTATCAATAATATGAAATTAGGTCTTAATCAATGATACATGTAAAACCCAGTAGAATTGTTCGTTGGTTATGGGGGGTGGGAGGGTTTGGGGGAGAAGAAAAGAACATTAAACATGTAACTATCAGAAAATATTCAAAATAAATTAAAAAAGGAAAGAATAAAATAATTGTTAATTTGCTTAATTTGGCACTGAATAAATAAATGAATTTAGGTAGAATTTTAATTTAAATTATATTACCTTGGTCTAGCGATGAGAAATTAAAATTTCTCCAGCTATTTAAATCTGTATTTGTGTTAAAAGTGGTTTGTAATTGTGTTCATATAATCCCTGGATTTATAATGACATATAGATTCAAATGAATTTTATAATGTGTGTAGTTATTTTCTAAATTTTTTATCTTTCTCTTCCTGTTAAACTTTACTGGCAATCTATAGAAATATTGATGTTTTATGTAACCATTTTATGTCTTCTTATTTTGCTAAAGTTATTAATTATTTAAACTTGTTTTTCAACTGATTCTTTGGGTTCTATAAATATACTATCTTAACATATAGAAGGAGTGATAGTTTTGTTTCCTTGTTGCCTATTCTCATTCCTTTAATTTCTTGCTAGATTTCTAGTATAATACTGAATAATAGTGGTGATAATAGACATACTTACCTTACCCCTAATAGTCTTGGGAAGGCTTTTAGTTTATCCCTACTAGTTTATTGCCATTACAGGTATTGCTTGCTCTTGATTTTAGAATGATATTACTTATTATTTTAAGAAAGACTATTTCTATGATTTTTAGCATTTTAATAGGAATGAATATTGTATTTTGTCAAAAGCTTTTTCTATATTTATTGATATAGCCCTACAGCCTTTGCTGTTTTTGTTATTGGTGTGGTCTGATACTGATAGTTCCTCCAAGATTGAGTTTCTGGCCTCTGCTTCTTCTAATCTGTCCTTCCTCTTATCACCATCCTTTCTCTTTCTCTTATGCCCTTCCCCTCCTACTTCCATGTTGGGTAAGAGATTTCTGTTCTCATCTAAGGGTATATTTAAAGTCTTCCCTTTGAACCAATTCAGCTGATAACGAGGTTTAAATATTACCTCTCCACCTGACACTCAGCATTTTCCTCCTTCACTGGGATAGCTCTTCCTTGCTGTCTCTTTTATGTATGAGCTGGGAAGTGATGTGGTCACTGTTCTTCTAGTCCTGGGATCGGCAACCTTTTTGGCCATGAGAGCCATAAACACCACATTTTTTAAAATGTAATTTCGTGAGAGCCGTACAGTGCTCACAGTGTGCGCTCCTGTAACAGCGCCTGAAAAAAAAATTGACTTTATGGCTTCTGCAGAAAGAGCCATACATTGTCAACCCCTGTTCTAGTCTGTACTCTAGTTCTTACCCAAAGAAGGTACCCCGGACCACTGCAAATTAAGTCCTCCTTTCTACTCTGGAACTGCAAACCAAAGATGGGTAAGGGCAATGGAGTTGCTAAACAGTGTCTTCTCCTATGCCCAGTGCCAGCACAGGAGCCCTTTGTAATCTCTCTCTGACCACTTATTTAATCCCTTTGAGCTCCTGAAGCTGATGCCACTATTGTAGTAGCTTTCAAGACTCACAGCTGGTATTGCTACAGAAAATAATTGGAAAGCCCATTTTCCAATTTAATCCTTTCTTCTTGGGCATTTTTTATATAAATCAGTGATGGCAGACCTTTTAGAGATGGAGTGCTAGGTCCTGCCTCCATCCTACTCCCTAAGCCAAATTTCTTGCACACCCCCACCCCTAGACTGAGTGCTGTGCCCCTCCCCACCACCAAGTGCCAGGCATGTCCTGCCCCTCCCTTTACTCCACACAGGGGAGGGAGAAAGTGCTCCTATTGCACTGCTGGGCAGAGGGGCAGATGAAATGAGGAATGTCCTCAGTGAGTATAGGGGGCGGGGAGTGGCCCAAGCACTCTGCTCCCCTCCAACTCTGCTGCCTGTGAACCAACCACCTTACTCCCTGTGTGCTCCTATTGGCTGCTGGGCAGAGGGGTGGGGGATGTGAAGAATGTCATCAGGCATGATGGAGGAGGGGGAGGGAAGCGGCTCTGCCTGAGTCCCTCTGCCTTTCTAGTAATGAACTTGGGGGTGGTGGTTTGGGGGAAAGAATGGCTACATGCACACAGAGAGCTCTCTGTGTGCCATCTTTGGCACTTGTGTCAAAGGTTTGCCACCACTGATATAAATGATTCAGGTAACTTTTTGGGGGTACATTTCTTTACTTATTGACTCAGAGCCCCATATCTGGAATATTGAGATTCTTCTGGACAGACTAACTCCCCACTTGCAAATATGCTAGCCAGGACAAGGACAAAGCATTTTTGTACTATTAGGGCAGATAATACAAAAGGAAAATAATTAAAAACCAGATCATTATGATGTTTACATTCATAATCAGCAAATTAGTACCTTAGGATTTGCTCTTTGAGTTTGTAAGGCATATTTCAAATCACAGGCTTTAATAATTTTTCCTGACCAAGGCTACCCTTCTTTGTTCACTCTCTCCTCTAAAGCTGTGCCATCTCTCTGTGATGATCCACTCTGTCCCAATGAAGTACCCTGTTTCCTGGTCTCTCTCTCTCTCTCTCTCTCTCTCTCTCTCTCTCTCTCTCTCTCTCTCTCTCTCTCTCTCTCTGTTTTTCTTTGATCTGGTACAGTGTGAAGTCCTGTAATGTTTGATCTAACAACAGCAAACTTGAAGGCAACATGTCACATCACTTCATCATGAAATGGAATATTGCTGGTTATAATGTTGAAACACAATTGGCAATCATGCCATTTTTTTTAAAACCAACTTTCATGAAAATAGATATCGTCTATTAAGGAGTCACCTTGTCTGTCTTTTGACACCTTACCAAGAACTGATTGATATATCCTGAACTTGTTAACACCTTTTTAAAAAATAGTCATTAGAGGATAGGATTTTGACATATTCATTCCTGGGACAGCTAGGAAGATTGACAGCTACTTACCACTTATATTGTTATACACGCTTCTTTCTTAGACTTGATCCCTCCTATTGACTTGAACTGAAAGTGCTTATTTTTCCAACTCTGCTTGAGCTTAAGAAGTTAAGAGATTCAGTGGACAGAATGCTAGACTTACTAGATAGACCTCAGAAACTTTTTAGCTGTATAACCTTGGGCAAGTCATTTAACCACTATCTGTTTCAACTTCTCCATTAAATGGGGAATAATAATAGCACCTCTTTCCCAGAGTTTAAAATAGAGCAGTATTTGTAAAGTGTTTTACAAACTTTAAAGCACTATAAAAATGCTAGTTATATTTTCTGCCAGCCCTACTCCTATAGAGCTACATCTATCTCATATTGCTCCCTCATTACTCTTACTTTTCATTCTTTAACAGTCCAATTTCTTTGCATGTCTATTTCTAATTTGGCATTTTTAACTCTAGTACCTTATAGGAAGTAACCAAATCCAGAGAGAGACCTATAAATTATCATCTTACATGCGCATTATAAGATGGCATTTTATGCTAGTTTTGATTTTGAAATTTAACATAATGTTGCAGGCTTATAAAAATTAGGACATTGGGGAAAATAGAAATTATGTCTTAAGAATCTAGAGGTGCTGTTCTGTCCTGGATTGTACACAGAATTAGTGAATTGGATTTTTGATCTCATGGATTCCTTCCAAATCTAAAATTCAATAATTCCTCAAGGAGTTTCATATGACAGACATATAAAGTATGGAAACATATGGTACCAATGTACAATATGCTGAGAAATAATGTTTAGCAAGAGCATAATCAATCACATTGAGAGAGACCAAGAAATACTTGAAGGCTTGATAATGGTAATTTAAATATTAGCCGCTACAGTGCTTTCTCATCTGATAACTGTTTCAGTTCTTTGCAGACCTTTTCCCTAGTGTCCTATTTTTTTTAAACTTGAAATAATAGCATTAAGGTTCAAACTCATCACTAGCATAATATGCAATATTATTCCAAGTAAAATTCTCATGACAGTTTTATTTTTTTCTTCTGGAAGAATGAATGCCTTATATTTTAATTGTCGCAGGTCTTGTCATCCACATTTGGTCTATTCAATAACTATTCATTGCTTTGTTGGAGATACTTTTCTGGGAGATTACCTTCACTTTTCTTCTCACCTCAATCCTTTGCTTCAAGTACTGTGGATGGCTTTATATTATACTCATTCATGCAGTAATTCACTTAATAGTTTCACAGGGAAACTGATCATTAGTTGATTGACTGGAGCTTGATTGCCTGTGGATAACCCTGAAAGAAGTACTTCTTTATTTCAATTAAAACAAAGAAACAGGAGAGAACTGGCAAGAACAAAAAAGAAAGCTGATATACATATTTGCATAAATTCAGAGGGAAAAATTGAATTGCTGCAGGGCAACCCTACTTTTTAAGAATCTAAGCATCACATTTCATAATGTAGCTCCAAGAAACTTAAGTAATACTTATATACTATTTCATGATTAAGGTAAATAGAAACTAATGACCGTAGTGCTGGCCTTTTATTTTATTACAATTCAATGTACAAGTATTAAGAACTCACTCTGTGCAAGGCTTGGGACTACACAGTTGAAAATATCACTTGCCTGCCCTGCCCTACCCAGTTTGTTTATAATCTAGTAAATCTAACAAGAAAAATCTAGCAAAGATTTTATTACAATCATAAGGCAAACCTGGGGTAGGAAGAAAGCTACCAGAATAATTTCATTTTGGGTTTCTTTAGAAAGGGATGCTTCTTCAAGAAGAATATCTTTCAAAGGGTCACAGAGGTAATTTGGCACATGGAGAGCAGGGAAAAGAAGACACAATGCTTTGAGGGAGATTGCTATAGCCTATCTAAACTTGGCCTTGCTTTTTTAATTTGCCAAAGGAAAATAATAATACATTGAGTTGTCTTTATTCTTCAGCATAAGACTTTTCCAAATTTTCATAATTCTTACAATTTTTGACAACATTTTGCCCAAGAGGAACTCTTTTTGTGGCAGAGCCATTTGCTACCAAACAAAGATTCTACTTCATCCTTTCAGTGAGTGCTACCCTATCCCAACCAACCCCCACCAAATCAAGGTAGAGATTCTATTCTAGGCATTTCTACTGGTAGTGTGATGCATTTGAAAGCTTCAGAAGAGCTATGGTTCAGTGGTGTGGGTCTTTTTTCCAGTGGTATGGTCTACAATCTCTCCATGTCTTTGAAAAAGGACTTCATTAGTTTCTTTGCAAAATTATTTACTACTGTACCTAGTCTTCAATATAATTGTCCTGTCACAATAGACATGCAGTCTACCAGGTTCATCTTCAAAGTCTTTCTGATTTGAAAAGACTCCTGAGAGCTTAGACTTTTCTGAAATAGATTTCAAAAAACACATTGTGATGAGGAACCAGTGTTGGACTCAAGTGGAAGGGTTTGACATATTCTAACCTAAAAAGAAAAAGCATAGATTTCTATGTGTGGATGTATGAGTGTAAGAATGAGTAGTCTTAAGGTATGAAAGAAAATGAGAAAATAGCATGAAAACTCAGAACAGCACTTAGTAAATCAAAGCTGCCAGTTATATTCCAACTTCCATATAATTGCTGGGATACTGTATTTTTTGCAAGACTTCCATACAACTGTTTATAGAATTGCAGACAGATAAATATTGTAATTTTCTAAAAATGTAGAAATATAGCATCTTCAATATGTAAATGTTGATTCACAGTTATGAAATTTATTATGAAAGAGGTGCTTTTGAATGCATTTTCAAAGGGAATAAGTGCCCTAAGGGACAGAATAGATTGGTTGTATCATTTGTTCTGGATTACTGTTATTTCTTTTTTTTGTTATAGATGTAGCTTGCCTACAATTCATGAAGAAATTCTCTATGTTTTCTTATGGATGAGATGGAAAAAATACAGAATAAATGATAGTTCAGTTAGTTGGATTTAAAATTAGATTGGTTGAAAGGCTACATCCAAAGAGTAGCAAGTCTGCTATTAACTAGTGTGAAGTCTCTATTAGTGTGCCACAGGGATTTGTGTTTGACGTTGTCACAGTTGTGATTACATGGCTGGTATAATAAATCTCTCAGAGCCTAAAGGTTCAAGTAAATAGTTTTAAAAATACATGCACAATAATCTCAATGCAAAAGAAATTCAGGAAGTTGAAACCAGGTAAAAAAAACTCATAAAGAGATTAAAAGAAAAAATTGGAAAGGGAATTCTCTGGGATTTGAGGAGCTTTTCTGCCAAAGTCCTAAAGCTGGTTTTATATCATCTTTGTTTTTGTAGTTAATGTAAATTCTGAGGATCCTTATCCCAACTTCACTCTCATTGGTGTTTTTAGACCTCAGAATTAGGCTAGCTATATCTCCCTCTCTCTCTTCCTATATACACCTTAGAGACAATAAAGTGGCTTTCATTAGTGTCAGAGTCTCAAAACCCCACTGCTGTACTTCTAACTAAGGTTATATTACTTGAGAACCATTTAGTCAGCCAATCTTAAGTAGCTTTTACAAAGAGGTATTTACTAAGGTTGCACAATAGAGTGTATAAAAAATATCTTCTCTCCTACACCAAACTTTGTGACATACTCACCTCCAAATTATTTGTAGACCCCAGGGGAAGTGAATTTCAAGCTTAGACAGGACTTGTGGCAGAGAGATAACTCACTGATCCTGCCTCAGTGGAAGTCCATATCTCTTATTTGTTGATTGCTCATGGAGTTTGATCCAAGCATGGTAAACATGGGTCATCTATCTTTGTTTCCAAATTTAGACACTGCCATCAACTGATTTAGGAATGCATCTAGGACATCAATTGAAAAATGGGAGGGGGTGCAGCTGGGTAGTTCAATGGATTGAGAGCTAGGCCTAGAGATGAGAGGTCCTAGGTTTAAATCTGGCCTCAGAAACCTCCTAGTTCTGTGAACCTGGGCAAGTCACTTAACCCCCAATGCCTAGCCCTTACCACTCTTCTGCCTTAGAACCAATACATAGTGTTGATGTTAAAGTGGACGGTAAGGTTCATAAAAAAAGAAAGAAAAATGGGAGGTCCAACATATTCCTTATCTTTTGAAACTCTTAAAGTCTTTCTCCAGCCAAAAGATAAGAAGAAAAAATTAGTCCTAGTGCTTCAGGGAACCTTTGATTCAAGGAGCAGAGAAAGTAAGGAACAAATAAAGCCCAGGATTGCCGAAGAACAAACATGGATTACATGCATTACTTGTACTATAATTCTTATGAATTATGTATACCTGGGAGGAAAAAGCCTGAACTCTGGTAATTCCAAATTCTTAGGCAGACCCTCAACCTAGAGAGACACTGTGGCATAGTGGAAAGAACAAGGTCTGAAGTCAGAGGACTTGGGTTTAAATATCACCTTTGAAATTTGCTGCATTCCTCACCTTGGCAAAGTCACTTATTTTAGTCACTTAAGAGGATATTAGAGTCTGTTCTTTAGATCTATAATCTCTTGTATTTCATAATTGTTATTCAATTATTTCAGTAAACCCCAATTCTTCAGGATCCCATTTGGAGTTTTCTTGGCAAAAATATTGGAATGCTTTGCTATTTCTTTCTCCAGCTCATTGTTCAGATGAGGACATTGAGGCAAGGTTAAGTGACTTGTCCAAGGTCACACAGTAAGTGTCTGAGGCTGGATTTGATCTTAGGAAGGTGAAGTTTCCTGACTCCAGGGATGGTGCTCTATTTAACTGCCCTAACAATCCCCAAGGTAGTGTAATAATTCAGAAATGAATGTATAGATGCCTATAGGAAGTGTGACTCCCCAGATGTGTGGACTTATTTCTCTAGGAAGCATAAGCTCATTTCTTGCATAGAAGGGCCTGAATCTTAAAATGAAGAGGGTCCCAAAAGAGGTTATGCTATTTCACCTGTCCATGGTAGAAAACATGACACATTTATTTACTTTTGTTATATGTAACAACTTTAATTATAATCTCAGTTTTATTAACTGATTGTGTACAAGGTGAATTAAATATAATCCAATTTTCACTAAACATTATTAAGTACCTATTTTGTATCAAGCACTGTACTAAAATTTGGGGATATAATTAAGAAAAAGAAAGAGTCCCTGCCCTTAAGGACTTACAATTTAATGGAACTATATAACATAGATAAGAAAATAGGAAATGTGGGGAAGGAAGCAAACAGGTGACATCAGCAGGCACTCATCTTGGAGATATCTTAGTTCCTAGAGGTGAAACCAGACAGAATAGTAGATGCAGAATGGAGAGTAGCCTTCATGATCTCTAGGAATAGGCCACATTCAAATGTGTCCAAGGGCTAGGACCACAAGTCATAAAATGAGTAACTATTGAGAATCTCTCCAAATTAATCCTAACTAGTGATATTGTGAAGTGTGGATTTTGATTCAATGAATGCAATGAATTATATTCATTTTATTAATAACATAAATAAGAGTTTGACATTTGTAGTGTCATATCTCTACATTCTTTTTACTATTTTCTCCTAAATATTTTAACTGATTTTTTATAATGATAACATAGATAAAATAGGAACTTAGATTATGAGAAAGGAGTATGAATTCTCTAATTAGGGAATTATAATTTTTTACCATAAGTAGAATAATTTCTATAATTTTGAGTTTCAAAAATATCTTTTTTCAATGTCACATTCATACAAATTTAAAACAACAACAACATATTGAATATTTTAATGATTCAAGAATATGTGATTTCATCCTGTGGATACTCTCTCTATTGGAACAGATTACAATTTTTTTATCACTTGCTAGACAGTTATTGAGAGATGTTTTGGCCAATAAAAACCATCACCTGATACAAGTCTTGAGGAGGTGGAGCCAACATGGCAGAGTAGAGCAGAGAAGCTCAAAGATGCCAAGAGAACCCTCTCCAATCAGTCTTAAAATAATGCCACAAAACAAATACTGGAGTGAAAGAACCAACAAGAGACAGAGTGAAACAACTTTTAAGAAGAAGCTGGCTATGGTTCTACTTCCAAGTGCAAAAATATGGGAATGAGGAATACTCTGAGCTCATCCAAATCTACCTCTAAACAACAATAAGAAACAATTCAAAAGGAATTTTGGGGTGGCCTTCAGTACTGGAGAATGTTCTAGTATAAGAAGCTTGGGGCAATGCCCTTGTCTCTCCAAGGCACTCAGCAAACTTTAACATACAAGCAAAGGCCACAGAATAGGCTGGTGAAATAAAAAAAGGCAAAGAAAAAACATAAGCATAGAAAGTTACTTTTGTCACAGCAAAGATCAAAACACAGACCTGGAGGTGGACAGCAATGCCAGAATAGCTACATGTGAAAGTTTTCAAAGGAAAACTAAAATAATTTCAGATCCAAATAGAAATTATAGAGCAGCTAAAAAGAATTTTAAAAAATAAGAGAGGTAGAAAAAATTGAGAAAAAGGAATAAGATTGATGAAAATCATGGGGAAAAGAGTCAATACCTTGGAAAAAGAAATACAAAAAATTAACTGAAGAAAACAACTATTTCAAAGTTAGAATCAGCAGAATAGAAAAGGAGGCACAAAATCCAATGAAGAAAACAACATCTTAAAAAATAGAATTGACTAAATGGAAAAAAGGTACAAAATCCACTGAAGAAAGAATTCTTTAAAAAGTAAAATTGGCCAAATGGAAAAGAAAGTACAAAAAATTAATGAAAACAAAAAGAATTCCCTAGGAATTAGAATTGGGCAAGTAGAAGCTCACAATTCCATAAGACATGAAGAAACAATATGAAATAAAATCAAAGGAATAAAAAAAGAAAAGAAAATCTGAAATATCACTGGAAAAAAACTGATCTGGAAAATAGATCCAAGAGAGGTAATCTAAGGAATATTGGACTACATAAAAACTATGATTTAAAAAAAAGCCTGAATATAAAAGAAATTATCAAGGAAAACTGCCCTGATATCTTGAATCAGAGGGGAAAATAGAAATTGAAAGAATCCACTAACCATTATCTGAAAGAAATCCCAAAATAAAAGCTCAAAATTTTATAGCCAGATTCCAGAGCTCCTAGGTCAAGGAGAAAATACTGCAAAAAGCCAGAAAGAAACAATTAAAATATTGTGGATCCACATTCAGAACTATACAGAACTAGTAGCTTCTACATTAAAGGAATAGTCGACTTGGAATATGATATTCTGGAAGGCAAATGATCTAGTATTACAACCAACAAATCACCTACTGACTGAAATTGAGCATAATATTTTTGTGGAAATGAATATTTAATGAAATAGAGGACAATCAAGCATTTCTAATGAAAAGATTAGAGCTAAACAGAAAATTTGATTCTCAAATACAAGATTTAAGAGAAGCATAAAAAGGTAAGCAGGAAAGAGAAAACTTAAGGCATTCAGTAAAGTTGAACAGTTTACATTTCCCTATATGGGAACATGATACTTATAATTCCTAAGAATTTTATCATTGCTTGGGCAATTAGAAGGTTTATACAGAGAGTTTATGGGAGTAAGTTCAATATGATGAGATGATATAAAAAACAACAAAATTAAGGGATGGGAAAGAGGAATGCACTGGGAGAAGAAGGGAAAGATAGAAGGAAGTAAATTATCTCATATGAGGAGTTGTTAAAGATTTAATATAGTGGAGGTAAAAATGATGTGCATGTGGCAGGCAATGCTTGAGCCTTATATCATTGGTTCAAAGAGGAAATAATAGTCACACTCATTTGGGTATAGAAATCTATCTTACCCTTTATGAAGTAGGAGGGGAGAGGGAATTACAGAAGAAGGGACTAATAAAAGGGAAAGCCAAGTGCGGATATGGTGATCAGAAGCAAGAGAGCAGAGAAAGGCTAAAAGGAGGAGAGAGAGAGATAAATGGGACATGTGATGGAGGGAAATAAACATTTATTATAACTGTGAATGTGAATGGGATAAACTTATCCATTAAATGTAAGCTAAAAATGAGAACCCCACAACATGTAGTTTATAAGAAACATATTTAAATAAGGGAGACACAAATATAGTATAAGTAAGGGGCTGAAGCAAAATCTATGCTTCAGTTGAAGTAAAAAAAAGGGAGGGGTAGCAATGATGATATAAGAAAAAAACAAAGTTAAAAGTATATCTAATTAAGAGATAATGAAGGTTAACTATTATTAGCAATGTAGGGATCCAGGACAGCTCCAAGGGTCTCATGATGAAAAGGCTATTTACTGCTATAGAAGAACTACTGATGCAGATTGAAGCATACCACTCTTCTCCGTACTTCCTCTATGAATTTTTCTCTAGTGTCAGAAATATATATCTTCTTTCACAACAGAATGAACGTGGAAATATATACTGTATAATAAATAACACATATTCAAACTAAATCATGTTATCTGCCATTTTTGGAGAAAGGGCAAAGATGGGAGGGAGGGAAAGAATATGGATCACAAATGTAAGAAAATGTTTACTGAAAATTGAACCTACATGTAATCTGGAAAAAAAATTAAAAGAAAGGGAAGAAAACTTGCTTATTGATAAAAGGTAATATAAATAATGAAGTATTATTGATATTACACATCTATGCACTAACTGTCATCAAAATTCCTAAAAGAGAATTTAAATGAGCTAAAGGTGCAAATAGACAGCAAAATTATCCTTGAGGAGGATGTCAACTTTCTCATCTCAGAACTAGATAAATATAATCAGAAAAATAAAGAAGAACTGAAAGAAGTGAAAAGGATTTTAGGAAAGTTAGATATGATAGAACTATTGAGAAAATAAAATGGGAATGGAAAGGAATAAATCTTTTTCTCAGAGATATATGCCACCTACCCAAAATTTTTCCATATATTAGGGCATAAAAATTTCTCAACCAAATACAGTCGAGCAAGAATATTAAATACATCATTTCCATACCATAATGGAACAAAAATACATTGATAAAAGTCAGCAGGAAAAAGATTAAAAAGTCAATGAAAACTAAATAATCAAATCTTAAAATGAATGGGTTAAAGAAAAAATAATAGAAATAATAATTTCACTGAAGAGAATGAAAATAATGAGATAACATATCAAAATGTGTGAAATGAAGCCAAAGCAGTACTTAGGGGAAATTTTATATCTGTAAGATCATAAAGTAGAGAAAAAGCAGATTAATTAGTTGTATATGCAACTAAAAAAACCTAGATAAAAGAACAAATTAAATAACCCAAATTAAATGTAAACTTTTAAATTCTGAAAATCAAAAGAGTGATTAATAAAATTGAAAGTAAGACAACCACTAGACTAATAAATAAGAAAGGGAACTGTTTTTATGGAAAGAAACCCCAACAGATAATCTATTCCTAATTTGTTTAAAAAATAAGAAAACAAAATTACCCATACAAAAATGAATATGGTGAAATTAACAAAGAAGAAGAAATTAAAGTATTTATTAGGAGCTACTTTATATGCCAATAAATCTGACATTCTAAGTTAAATGGATGAATATTTACAAAAATACAACTTGCCCAGATTAATAGAAGAAATAGAATACTTAAAAAAATCACACCTCAGAAAAAGAATCCAAAACCAGGCAGGAATGATCTCCCTAAGGAACTGCACCCCCCACACCTCCTGCTAGATGGATTCACAAATGAATTTTATCAAATATTTAAAGAACAATTAATTCCAATGAAATATAAAATTTTTGGAAAATAGATGAAAGAATTTAAACAAATGTGGTGTTGATGTCTAAGCCAGGAAAAGCAAAAACAAAGAAAAAATCTATAGACAAATTTCTGTAATGAATATCAATACAAACATTTTAAATAAAATTTTAGCAAGGAGATTACAACACTATATCACAAGAACTATATATTCTTACTGGGTGAGATTTATAACAGGAATGCAAGTAGAGTTCAGTATTAAGAAATCTATCAGCTTAATTGACCATATCATTAACAAAGCCAACAGAAACCATTTGATTATTTCAGTAGATGCAGGAAAAGCTTTTGATAAAAGACAACATTCATTCCTATATAAAACACTAGTGAGCATAGGAGTATATTGAGCTTTTCTTAAAAACAATAAATGGTATCTATCTAAAATCATCAGCAAGCATTATCTGTAATGGGGATAATCTAGAAGCCTTCCCAATAAGATGTCAAATGAAGTATGGGATCATCACCACAATTATTCAATATTTAGTATTATACTAGAAATGCTAGCTATAGCAATAAGAGAAGAAAAAGAAAGTGACAATTAGAATAAGCAAGGTTATCACTTTTCTAGATGACATATTGGTATACTTTGTGAATCCTAGAAAATCAATTAAAATATTAGCAAAGTTGCAGGAAATAAAACAAAGACACATAAATCATCTGTATTTCTTTATATTACCAACTAAGTCCAGAAGTAAGGAACAGAGAAATTCAATTTAAAATAATTGTAGAAAATTAAAAATATCTGAGCATCTACTCACCAAGACAAAGCTTAGGGACTATATCAGTGGTTCCCAAACTTTTTGGCCTACCGCCCCCTTTCCAGAAAAAATATTACTTAGCCTCCTGGAAATTAATTTTTTAAAATTTCAATAGCAATTAATAGGAAAGATAAATGTACCTGTGGCCATCACTGCCTCCCTGGATAGCTGCAGCACCCACCAGGGGGTGGTAGTGCCCACTTTGAGAATCACTGGACTATATGAACACAATTACAAATCACTTTTCATGAAAAAATTAAGTCAAAAGTTAACTGGAAAAATAATATTTGCTCATGGGTAGGTCAATCAATACTAAGCATATACACACCTAATGACACAGAATCCAAATTCCTAAGGTAGAAGCTACATAAGTTATAGGAGGAAATGGATGGGCTGAACCAATAAAATAAAAATGACAGTTCTATCTAAACTAATTTACATATTCAGTATCAATACAAATAAAACTATCAAAAAATTTCATAAAGCTAAAAAAATAACAACAATTCATCAAGAAAATCAAGGGAAGTAATGAAAAATATGTAAAGAAAGATAGCTTAGCAGTGCCAGTCCCTAAAAATAATATAAAGTAATAATCATCACTGTACTGTATACTAATACTCGGTATATATTATATACAGAATATACTGTATACCATATATAATGATCAAATGTCAATGGCTTAGCTGTTCTCAGGATAACAATGACCTAAGACAATCCCAGTGGAGTGATCATAAAAAATGCTATTCACTTCAAGAGAAAGAACTGATGGGGTCTGAATGCAGATCAAAAGATGATTCTTTGTGTCATTTTCTTCATATTTTTATGCCTTCTTTCACAACATGATTAATATGTAAAAATGTCTTGTATGATAACACAACTATAACCAATATTGAATTGCTTATTATCTCAATGGTGGGAAGGGGAAGGAAAGAGAAGATGTGGAATTCAAAATGTAGAGAAAATGAATGTCAAAAATTATTTTTATTTGAAGTTGGAAAAAAACAATACTGAAGGAAAAAAAAGTTTGCTAAGCCTTGACATATATGCCTTATTCTACATCAATAATCTATTACCTGTTTGCCAAGAAGTAAGAATTATACTTGAATGTCACTTCTCTGAGGTCAGTATTAGTCATTGCCTTGATAAATTTTCAGAAATCTATGAAATGTATTTTTCTTATTGGGGTTATTGTTATATCATTTCTTATATCTACTTACTTCACTACTCATAAATCTTTCCAAATTTCTATGAATTTTCACATTCATAATTTATTATTGTAAAATAATAATTCGTTACATTTATATGCCACATATTGTTCAGCCATTTCCCCACTGAGAGGCACTCACTTTCTTCCAATTCTTTGCTAGTGTAAAAATGCTGTAATAAAATATTTTCTAGTAGTTAAATACCTCTAACTCCTTGGAATATTTATGCCTTGTGGAGGAATTATTGAAGCAAATCATTTGTACAATTTGGTGACTTTTTGGGTATAATTCCAAATTGTTTCCATGAAGGACTGAATTAATTTGTAGCTTCCTAATTTATTAATAAGCCATTTTCCATCGTAACCTCTTGTCACATTTTACAGACTTATGTGTATAAAAATCAAAGTTGTCTTATTTATTTTATTTTTAGATATTTGGATCATTCTTCTATTCCCTATAGCACATCTTGATTATACATATTTGCTAGATTTTCTCCATCAAAATACTTCTTGTCTTGTTTTAGCTATATGCATTCATTCAAATGTATTTTTTCAATTTCTTGTATTTTAAATGACCTATTTTTTCTTTAATCACCTTGATCCTTTTTTTGACAAGGTATTCTTTCCTGAGGCATTGTTGTGCAAGATATGCTCCTATGGTTACAAGATTCTTTCTACTTGTCTCCCTCCCAGAGTTGTTAAGAAATTTCACTGGGTTATACATATATTATCACTCAAATCCTATTTTCATATTATTCATTTTTGTAATAGAGTAATCTTTTAAAACCAAAACCCCAAATCATAAACACTTACAAACAAATGATAAATCGTATGTTTTCTTCTGAATTTCTACTACCATAGTTTTTTCTCTAAACGTGGATAGCATTTCCCATAAGTCCCTCAGAGTTGTCCTGGATCATTGCATTGCTGTTAGTAAGTCTATTACATTTGATCATCCCACAAAATTTCAGTTACTGTGTACATTGTTCTTCTGGTTCTGCTTATTTTACTCCACATCAGTTCCTGGAGGTCTTTCCAGTTCTTATAGAACTTATAGAAATCAAGTAGTTTATCATTCGCTATAGCATAACAGTATCACATCACCATCATCTGCCACAATTTCTTCAACCATTCCTCAACTGAGGAGCATCCTTTCATTTTTCAGCTTTCTGACACCACAAATAGTGCATCTATAAATATTTTTGTTCAAACAGATCCTTTCCCATTTTTTCATCTCTTTGGGATAAAAACCTTCCTCTCTTTTTTAATAGCTTTGTCTTTTATAGTTAGGTTATGTATCCATTTGGAGTTTATTGTGGCATATGGTATAAAATTTTAATCTAAACTTTCTATCAAATTGATTTTCTAGTTTTTCCAGTAGATTTATTGAGTAGAAAAGTCTTTCCTTAGTAGTTGGTTTATTTGAGTTTATTGAATATCAGGGTACTATTTTTTTAAATGTATTTCTAAATCTTCCTTACAGAATCTGTTTGGCAGATCAGTTTTGATAATCTCAACAAGTTACAAATAGTTTTGATAATTTTTTATTTATTGCATTGTTTGAGATCTGGTGAAACTAGCCTACTTTCATAGTTCTACCTTTTTTATTTTTTCCTTGAAACTCTTGACCTTTTGTTATTCTAGATGAATTTTCTATTATTTTTCTAGTTATATAACATAACTTCTTTGTAGGTTGATTTTTTTAAAATACAAAGCCTATAAATTAATTTGAGGAGTATTGCCTTATTTATTAGAACAGCACTCCACGCAAAGACTTAAAAATCTCAAGGTCATACATACAACAGATTGAAGTATTAGAGGAAGGCTTTAAAGAAAAATGTATTACAAAATGATAACAAAATATTAGCAGGGGTTCATTTAGTCTTGCTCAGGCTAAATTTTTGCATCTAAAAGAAGAGAATGCCAGGGAGAAGGAATCTGTTTTTGATGAAGCCTTAAAATTAGAAAAATCTCATGAGAATTCTAGTCCTTATAATATTTCCATTAGAATCCATTTGAGAAACTTCTATTTGGCCAATTTGTTGGCAATTTCAAATATCACTTGAGTAACTATGAAGATGATTTAACAAAAATTGAATTTTATAACTATATAAATAGTATTCAAACTTTTCTCATAAAATTAATTTTCTCATTTAAAATATGTGGGTGCTTTTTAGTTACCTCAAAATTGGAGGACAGCTTGCATTCCTATTTTGAAAGATAATTTAGATGTTTCTTGTCAAAATGCTATATCTTCTTTTTCTCCTTTTCTATGAAAGGGCTCATTTTTTAAACCTTTATTTATTCCTAAAAAGAATATTAGCTCTGATGTTCTGTCAGTTACTACTTAACTTATATGCTAAATTATTTCTATTTGTAGGCTTAAAAAGTGTAGGCAATTAAGTGTTCCAATAAGATGGTGGCATAGACGGAACGAATCTTAAAACCTCTGCACCCTTACGCACTGAGATAGAAAACAATGTGCTTCGAGAAGAAAGAGGACTGAATCTAAGAATGGGGCAGAGCAGGGGGAACCCTACTGCAGCACAACTAAAGAGGTACGCCAAGAAAAAAGCTTCAATACTTGAACTGTCGGGACTGAGGGCAAAAGATGATCTACAAAGAAAATCAGACCAGAAAGAGAAGGATGACCAAAAAGCCAGGGATGAAATTCAGTCTTTAAAAAACAGAACTCAACAGCTAGAAGAGAATGACTTCACAAGGCAGCAAGAATATATTAAACAAAATAAAAAACATGAAAAATTTGAGGAGAATATGAAACACCTCATTGATTCAACCAAAGATCTAGAGAACAGAGCTAGAAGAGATAACTTAAGAATTATTGGTTTACCAGAACATCATGATAAAAGAAAAAGTTTAGATAGAATTTTACAAGAAATTATCCGAAAAAATTTCCCAGAAATTTTTGAACAAGAAGGAAAAGTGGAAATTGACAGGATCCACAGATCACCTCCTACATTTAATCCACAACTGACAACTTCCAGGAATATTATAGCCAAATTCAAAAACTACCAGACCAAGGAAAAAATATTATAAGCTGCTAAAAAGAAGTCATTCAAATATCAGGGAACCACAGTTAGGATAACACAGGATCTGGCTGCATCTACATTGAAGGACTGGAAGGCATGGAACACAATATTCCGGAAAGCAAGAGAACTGGGGCTACAACCAAGAATCAACTATCCAGCAAGACTCACTATATTATTGCAGGGGAAAGTATGGTCATTCAATAAAATTGAGGACTTCCAAACATTCATCAAGAAAAAACCGGACTTAAACAGAGAGTTTGCTGCCCAAACCCAGAACTCAAGAGAATCAACATAAGGTAATTAAGAGAATGGGGGGAGGAGAAAAAAAAATTCTTTTCTTTAAGGGACACAACAAATTCAATCAATTTATATCTCAAGAAGAAAAGAAGGTATTGGCAAATATTAAAAACAGGGTAACTAGAAGAAGTTTACATAGAGGGAATAGGGACTAACTGTATAAGATGAAATGTCAAGAGATATATAAATATATATATATGTATGTATGTATGAATGTATGTATGTATGTATGTATAAATATATACAAAACTAGGGGGGGAAGAAGATAACAATAAGAAAAAAGGAAAGCAAACAAAAAGGAATAAATTTATAATCCATAAAGAAGCACATGGGATCAAAAGGGGGAAATAACAATACATTCTAAGAGTAAAGAGGTTAGAGAGAGGGAATATTCAATACTTAAGTGCATTGAAATCAACTTAGAGAAGAACAATCAGATCAGTAGGGGCAGAAAATTGATTCACACCCTATAGAGAAGTAGAAGGGTAACAAAAGGACTGGTGGGGAGGGAAGCAATACTAGGGAGGGAGAGGGCTTGGGGGGGAGCACCGCATGGCTTTAAAGAACAATAAGAGAGGAATAAGAAGGGAGGGGGGAGAAAGGGAAGTAGGACAAAGGAGGGGATTATAGGAACTGATTAAAAACAAAACACTGGTATAGAAGTAAACAGTGAAAAAAAAAAAGAACAGGACTAGGAGAGAGAATCAAAATGTCTGGGAATGCAGAGTTGATAATTATAACTCTGAATGTGAATGGGATGAACTCACCCATAAAATGGAAGCAAATAGCAGAGTGTATTAGAAACCAAAACCCAACCATGTGTTGTTTACAAGAAACACATATTAGACAGACAGACAGACATAGAATGAAAATGAGAGGATGGAGCAAAATCTTTTGGGCTTCAAATGAGAAAAAGAAGGCAGGGGTGGCTATCATGATCTCTGACAGAACCAAAGTAAAAATAGATAAGGTTAAAAGAGATAGGGAAGGTTACTACATCCTAATAAAAGGCAGTATAAACAATGAAGAAATATCAGTACTCGATATGTATGCACCAAAGGGAATAGCTTCCAAATTTCTAAAGGAGAAGCTAGTGGAGCTCAAGGATGAAATAGATAGCAAAATCATACTAGTGGGGGACCTGAACCTTCCTCTATCAAATCTAGATAAATCAAACCAAAAAATAAATAAGAAAGAGATAAGAGAGGTAAATGAAACCCTAGAAAAATTTGAGTTACTAGATATCTGGAGAAATATAAATAGAGACAAAAAGGAATACACCTTTTTTCAGCAGCACATGGAACATTCACAAAGATAGACCATGTAATAGGGCACAGAAACATGGCAAACAAATGCAAAAAAGCAGAATAATAAATGTATTCTTCTCAGATCATTATGCAATAAAAATAGTTATTAGTAAGAATACATGGAGAGGCAAACCAAAAACTAATTGGAAATTTAATATTCTCCAAAATAATTTAGTGAAAGAACGAATCACAGAAACAATTAATAATTTCATTGAAGACAATGATAATAATGAGACATTTTACCCAAACTTATGGAATGCAGCCAAAGCAGTTCGAAGAGGAAAATTTATATCACTGAGTGCATTTATTAACAAATTAGGGAGGGCAGAGGTTAATGAATTGGGCATGCAACTTAAAAAAACTAGAAAATGAACAAATTAAAAATCCTCAGATGAAAACTAAATTAGAAATACTAAAAACCAAGGGAGAAATTAATAAAATCGAAAGTAAAAGAACTATTGAATTAATAAATGAGACTAGAAGCTGGTGTTTTGAAAAAACAGATAAAATAGACAAAGTACTGGCCAATCTAATAAAAAAAGGAAAGAAGAAACCCAAATTGACAGTATCAAAGATGAAAAGGGAGACCTCACCTCTAATGAAGAGGAAATTAAGGCAATCATTAAAAACTATTTTGCACAATTATATAGCAATTAATTTAACAATCTAGGTGATATGGATGAATATTTGCAAAAATATAAATTGCCTAGATTAACAGCAGAAGAAATAGAATACTTAAATAATCCAGGATCAGAAAAAGAAATTGAACAGGCCATTAAAGAACTCCCTAAGAAAAAATTGCCAGGGCCTGATGGATTCACAAGTGAATTCTATCAAACATTCAAAGAACAATTAATCCCAATACTATACAAATTATTTGATATAATAAGCAAAGAAGGAATCTCACCAAACTCCTTTTATGACACAAATATGGTACTGATTCCAAAGCCAGGCAGATCAAAAACAGAGAAAGAAAATTACAGACCAATCTCCTTAATAAACATAGATACAAAAATCTTAAATAGAATACTAGCAAAAAGACTCCAGCGAGTGATAAAGAGGGTTATTCATCATGATCAGGTGGGATTTATACCAGGAATGCAAGGATGGTTCAACATTAGGAAAACCATCCACATAATTGACCATATCAACAAGCAAACCAACAAAAACTACATGGTTATCTCAATAGATGCTGAAAAAGCCTTTGACAAAATACAACACCAATTCCTACTGAAAATACTAGAAAGTATAGGAATAGACGGTCCTTTCCTAAAAATAATAAACAGTATATACCTAAAACCATCAACAATCACAATATGCCATGGGGATAAATTAGAAGCCTTTCCAATAAGATCAGGTGTGAAACAAGGATGCCCATTATCACCTCTATTATTTAACATTGTACCAGAAACACTAGCAGTAGCAATTAGAGAAGAAAAAGAAATTGAAGGTATCAAAATAGGCAATGAGGAGACTAAGCTATCACTCTTTGCAGATGATATGACGGGCTACTTAAAAATCCTAGAGAATCAACTAAGAAGCTTGTAGAAATAATCAACAACTTTAGCAAAGTTGCAGTATACAAAATTAATGCACATAAATCATCAGCATTTCTATACATTTCCAACACATTAGAGCAAGAGGTAGAAAGAGAAACACCATTTAAAATCACCCTAGACAATATAAAATACTTAGGAATCTATCTACCAAAACAAACACAGGAATTATACAAACATAACTACAAAACACTTTCCAGAAAAATAAAACTAGATCTAAACAATTGGAAAAACATTGAGTGCTCATAGGTAGGATGAGCTAACATAATAAAAATGACCATTCTACACAAATTAATTCATGTATTTAGGGCCATACCTATCAAACTACCAAAAACATTTTTTACTACATTAGAAAAAACTATAACAAAGTTTATTTGGAAGAACAAAAGATCAAGAATATTAAGGGAAATAATGAAAAGAAACGTGAAGGAAGGTGGCTTAGCAGTACCAGATATTAAGCTATACTATAAAGCAGTTGTCATCAAAACAATATGGTACTGGCTAAGACATAGAAGGGACGATCAGTGGAATAGACTTGGGGTAAGTGATGTCAGCAAGACAGTGTATGATAAACCCAAAGAGTCCAACTTTTGGGACAAAAATCCACTATTTGACAAAAACTGCTGGGAAAATTGGAAAACAATATGGCAGAGATTAGGTTTAGATCAACATCTCACACCATACACCAAGATAAATTCAGAATGGGTGAAAGACTTGAATATAAAGAAGGAAACTATAAGTAAATTAGGTGATAACAGAATAGTATACTTGTCAGATCTCTGGGAAAGGAAAGATTTTAAAACCAAACAAGAGTTAGAGAAAATTACAAAATGTAAAATAAATCAGTTTGATTATATTAAATTAAAAAGGTTTTGTACAAGGGAAAACAATGCAACCAAAATCAGAAGGGAAACAACAAACTGGGAAAAAATCTTTATAACAAAAAATTCTGACAGAGGTCTAATTACTCAAATATACAAGGAGTCAAATCAATTGTATAAAAAATCAAGCCATTCCCCAATTAATAAATGAGCAAGAGACATGAATAGGCAATTTTCAGGTAAAGAAATCAAAAGTATCAATTAGCACATGAGAAATTGTTCTAAATCTCTAATAATTAGAGAAATGCAAATCAAAACAACTCTGAGGTACCACCTCAGGTCTAGCAGATTGGCTAAAATGATAGCAGGGGAAAGTAATGAATGTTGGAGGGGATGTGGCAAAATTGGGACATTAATGCATTGCTGGTGGAGTTGTGAACTGATCCAACCATTCTGGAGGGCTATTTGGAACTATGCTCAAAGGGCTATAAAAGAATGCCTGCCCTTTGATCCAGCCATACCATTGTTGGGTTTGTACCTCAAAGAGATCATAGATAAACAGACTTGTATGAAAATATTTATAGCCACGCTTTTTGTGGTGGCAAAAAACTGGAAAATGAGGGTATGTCCTTCAATTGGGGAATGGCTGAACAAATTGTGGTATATGCTGGTGATGTTGTGCACAAAGGAATAATAAACTGGAGAAATTCAATGTGAACTGGATAGATCTCCAGGAATTGATGCAGAGTGAAAGCAGCAGAGTCAGAAGAACATTGTACACAGAAACCAATATACTGTGGTAAAATAGAATGTAATGGACTTCTGTACTAGCAGCAATGCAATGACCCAGGACAATTCTGACAGACTTATGGAAAAGAATGCTCCCCACTTTCAGAGGAAGAACTACAGGAGTGGAAACAGAAGAAAAACAACTGCTTGAACACATGGGTTGAGGCGGACATGATTGGGGATGTAGACTCGAAACTACACACCAATGCAAGTATCAACAATTTGGAAATAGGTCTTGATCAATGACACATGTTAAAACCAGTGGAAATACGCATCAGCCATTGGGTGTGGGAACTCGGGGGGTGAAGGGGAAGGTAAGTGCATGAATTATGTAACCATGTCAACTTTTAGGGGAAAGAATAGACTTTTCTAAAGCTGTAGAAAAGTGCCCTTAGTATATCTTTGCATAATAGCCACTTGTCAAATTTCTTTCCTGCCTAAGTCATTCTTTTTTCACTTTGTACACAAGAGCCTGCACTCTAGATTTTGGGATGAAAGATTTCACGGGGTTCAGTGGACTAAAACATTCAAGGGGACTCAGTTCAGGAGAGACCAATGTGGATGTATGCAAATTCACTAGCCATCTTAGATTTGAAGAAGAAATACACAAACAAAACTGAATAGCATGGTACTGTAAAAATAGTGTTAGAAATGTGGAGGCTCAGAATAAACTGAGGCTGATGACAGAAATCAAGAATAACAACAAAATATTGGGAGAAGAAGGAAAATTAAAGAAAGGATAGGACCTCAGTATGGTATGGATGGGATGATGACTTCTGACAAGATAAAAGGGAGAGGTGATATATTCTTGTTTGGTTTCTGTTTTTTTCTGCAAAGGAGAATGGTCTTTACCCACTAAATCTCAGACGAAAAATGACCAATAAGGAATTGATATCCATAATAAATGAGGAAATAATAAGTGAGCATCTTTATGTTCTTGATGAATTAGTTTCCTAATTTAGGTGAACTATATCATTGGGCCCTGAAAGGACTAGAGTTGTGACTGTGGAATTACTACCAATGATATTTGGTAAAAAGAAGAGGAAAAAAAGACTGATAATGGAAAAACTTTGCCAGTTTTCAAAAAGGGAAGACTAAGGAGCCTGCAAATTATAGGCCAGTGATTTAACCATGATTGTTGGTAAAATTCTAGAATCATTAAAGAGTGGATCTTGATCATTAAAGAGTGATTACAAAAAGCCAGGATGACTTCATAAAACACATCATTCTAGACTATCTTCATTTCTCTTTTTGACAGTATCACTAAATAAGTAGACATGCTGTGGATATTACTTATCTAGATTTAATGAACCTTTTATAAAATTATTATATTTTATTATATATAATTAGATATTTTGTTATATAATTATATATTATAATTATAAAATTAAAAAAATAATATTACCCATGTGGAGAAGATGGAGGGATATAGGTTAGATTATTATGAAATCAGATAGATTTAGACATATTTGGATGGTCAGATTGAAAGAGTCAGTTTTCAAATGGTTCATTATCTGTGTGGCATAAATTCTCCAGCAGAGTACCCCAGAGATCTGTGTTTGACCTTTGATGTTGTCTGGAGAAAAAATATTTGGACCTCTTCTTCTTGAATAGTCTCAGGTAGATTCTGAAGATTACCGGACAAGATAAGGTACTAGACACTGAGGTCCTCTCTTGAGGAACTGCCAGACATTCAAACTACTGCAGAAAGAACAACTCCAGTGGCTTGGCCATATAGCCCAAATGCCAAATAAATATTTACTAAAAGAGTATTTTATGTGTGACCCTGGGCAAGTCACTTGACCCCCATTGCCTACCCTTACCACTCTTCCACCTATAAGTCAATACACAGAAGTTAAGGGTTATAAAAAAAGAGTGTTTTACAGAGAAAGTGCACTAAGAAATGCTCAAATAGCACTCAGAAGAAGCAGCAAAATTAAATACTTCAGATCTCTCTGAATGAAAAATACATTTTTAGAAATTATTAATGCATAAATTTATTTTCCTTGATTAGGCATATTTAGAGTTGTCAGAAATGGAATGCATTAGATAGAGAGGTGGTGGGTTCCCCTTCCTTGGAGGACCTTAAGCAATAGCTTAACTGACCATGACTTTTCTGACCATGTGTCAGATATGTTATGGTGAAGATTTGAATTGATCTAGATGACCTTAAGGTCTCCATGAACTCTCAAATTCTGTAATTCTACATAAAACAGCTCAGGTTAGTTTTGCAGAGGGGTTTCCTATATCCATGTAATGGTTGCCCTTCACTTCCAAATAGAAACATCATAATTGTGGGTCTGAAAGAGTACTAAGAAGAGCTATGGATAAGGGATGGTTTTTCTGTCAAAAAACCTGGGTCTTTGTGGCCTTCGTAAATCAACTAAATGATCCCATTCTCAGTTTCTTTTCCTGCAAACTAAAGAACTTACAGTATGCTTTCTTAAGACCCTTTCTACCTTTAAATCCCATGATCTTATATATGTGTACTGATAGCAGTAAACAGTTCATTCTGGAACTTCTGGTCAGGTGAAAGTTTTCTAGGAGAAATTAACTCTTCTGCTTCAGAGATTTGAAACACCCTTCTAATTGCAAATGGGAAGATAATCACATTTATATAATAGTCAAGTGGGAGATGGAGATGACAAGAGTTCTAAATAATATTATCTTTAGCTTACCATTACACATTACCATGTTCTTTATGAAAGTCAATTATTCTAAAGAACCATGATGAAATTATGGATAAAGCATTGTTATAGAATAAAATTAAATTAAAACTTTTCATAAAACAGTTTTTAGTAAATGATTTATTAAATATTTATTATATTATTTAGTAAAAGTTATTTAGTAAATGCTTGAAAATGAACAAAGATTAATAAAAAGAGATTTCTACTTCTGAGGAATTGAAAATGAGATAGATTTTTAATCAGTGTCCATTTTTCTAATAATTAGGCATAGGGGAGGGATGCCCAAATTATAATAACGGAAAATGATACTATGTGAAATGACAGTAGCTCCAAACTGATTAATTCAAATAAGATATTGATGGTAGAAACTGAGAAATAGTAAAGGCAAAAATGTTGTCTTTATCATTATTCTTTACATTTTAGCTAATGTAAAGAAACTTCCTAAACAAGTTTGGTCAAATGAATTCAGAAACCACTTTAGTCAGCAGACATTTGAACTCAGTGCCAAAAAAGGAAAAAAATTGTAGTAGGCAAAGGCAGGAGGGGTTTAGGATATGAAATCATTTGTAAAATATTGCAGAGGAAAGGTGCTGGAAGGTTATGAGAAGGGGGACCTTTAAAAAATAGGAAAAAAAGCATTGGAAGGAAAAATAGATCTGCAGAAAGTTTGCCATCAGAAAGAATAAGCCAAATCATGCCAAGGGCATCTATAGATGAAGGAGGACATCAAGTAGATGAAAAATGGAACAGATTTATCAACATTTTTAGAGCATTCTATTTTTTAT
The DNA here is from genome assembly GCF_016433145.1 of Gracilinanus agilis. Classification (NCBI taxonomy): domain Eukaryota; kingdom Metazoa; phylum Chordata; class Mammalia; order Didelphimorphia; family Didelphidae; genus Gracilinanus; species Gracilinanus agilis. The sequence goes on from NC_058132.1 coordinate 145,103,837, forward strand.
TGATGACTGTGTGGCTACCATATTTGAAAAGCAGCACATCTGTACTCAATGACTTATATGAGTATGTGGAAGTGACATTTTTGAAAGGAGAAGAATGACAGGACTCCCCCAAGTAAACAGAAATAAACTTAAATTTTGAAAGTATTGAAGCATTTTCAAGATATACCAAAGAAGAAAAGATATAATAGAAATAGAAAAAAAAGTCACAAATGGTAGTGTTAAACAATGACCACAGGGTGATCTAGAAGTCATGAGGAGATATTAACTCATATGATTAATTTTACATCTATTAAAAAAAATCCTTCAGGAACATGATTAACATATGTGTAAGAGAGTTTTGATGAAATAAATAGCTTTGGTAGAGAGTATTTTACAACCAATTTCATCTTTGTAGTCACAGAGCTGTTGTCATTGTTCAGTTGTTTCAGTAATGTCTGACTCTTTGAGACCTTATTTGTGGGATTTCTTGCCATACCTTCTTCAGTTCATTTTACAGATTAAGAAATGGAGGCAAATAGGGTTACGACTTGTCATAGGTCACCCACTAAGTGTCTGGGGTCACACTTGCAGTCAGATCTTCCTGATTCTAGGACTGTTGGTTCTATCTACTGTGCTACCTAGATGCCCCAGCTAACATTTATATAATGCTTACTATATGCATACTATGGGGTATACAGAGAGTGTGTTTGAGGAGGGAGGGCAAGAACTCCAAACCTTCCATTCAAGGAGAAAGCTTAGCTCAAACATCTTATTTCTCACTGATCTAAACTACTTTGAGTCATCTTTCATTCTTTGATTGACTTCTCTACCATGATCTGAATCAGGTCATTTCTCCCCCCAACCCTCCTTAACCACCAGTTTTCAGTTTCCTTTTATGTGTTGTCTTATCCTGGAAGATTGTAAACTTCTTGAGGGCAGCGACTGTCTTTCTTGTCTTAAATCTGTATCCCCAGTGCTTGGCAATGTGCTTGGCACACAGTAAGTGTTTCATAAATATTGATTGATTTATTACTAGATTTATCCCAACCTGACTTCTGCTTTCTGCCTTTGTTCTTTTTTGCAAAATCACTGAACTTCCTTGGGAAGCACTTCTTCCTCTCAGAATCCTTAGCTTCCTTCAAGGCAACAATTTCATAACACTTTCTGTGAAACCTTATCTCATTCTCCCATTTGCAAATGTTTTCTGTCTTATTTTGATCATCTGTTGTACATGTTAGACTCCCTAGTGGAGTGTAAGCTTCCTGAGGATGAGGATCATTTAATTTTGCTTAAGTATTTCCAGTACCTACTACATTGATTTTGATTTGGGTTATATTTTGAAAAGTGCAATTCTTTTATTTTTTATTATGATAATTTTTTCCAGATTACACATCAATAAAATTTTCAATATTTCTTTTCCAATAGTTTGCAATCCATATATTTTGTCTCCCTCCCGCCACTCCTCCCTCCCTAAGGAAGTAGATCATGTGATATAGGTTACACATGTTATTATATAGCATATATTTACATGTTTGCTATAATATAAAAGAAGACAGATTGCTTATATTAGAGAAACAAAGTAAAGAATAATATATTTCTCTTTGCATTCTGACTCCATTTTTCCCTTCTATAGCGGTGGATATCCATTTTTTTGTCATTAGTCTCTTGGAGTTGTCCTGGATCCTCGCCTTGTTGATAATAGTTAAGTAATTCATAGTTGATCATCATACTTATTATTATTTTTGTGTACAATGCTCAGTTCACTTTGTATCACTTCACATAAATCTTTCTAGGTTTTTTATGATTGTCATTTTTTATGGCATGATAGTATTCTATTACAATCATAAAGCACAACTTGTTTAGCTATTCCCCAACTGATCAACATCCCTTCAGTTTCTAGTTTTTTGCTATCACGAAAAGAGATATAATAAATATTGTTGTATAGGTAGGTTCTTTCTTGTTATGTTTAAAAACTAGTGGTGGTTGAATCAAAGAATATGCACAGTTTTATGGTCATGGGTATGGTACAGATTGCTCTCCAGAAGGGTTCTATCAATTTGCAGCTCTACTAGAAGTGGATTAGTGTCCCGATTTTTCCAAATTCCCTCCAACTTTTCCCTTTTTGGTCATGTTAGCCAATCTGATTGGTGTGAGGTGGTAACTCAGAAATGTTTTAATTTGCATTTCTCTAATCACTTGCAATTTGGAGCACTTTTTGACTATGAAAAATATAGCTTTAATTTCTTCATCTGAGAATTGCCTGTTCATATCCTTTGAACATTTGTCAATTGGGAATGTTTCATATTCTTATAAATCTGACTCAGTTCTCTAAATATTTAAGAAATAAAGTCTTTGTAAGAGATATCTTGTACAAAGATTTTTTTCCTGGTTTATTGTTTGCTTTTTAATGTTGGTTGGATTGCATTGTTTGTGAAGAAACTTTTAAATTTTATAAAGTCAAAGTTATCTATTTTACATCTTATTCTATAATCTGTGTCTTGTTTGGACCTACATTCTTTTCATCCAAAGGTCTGACAGGCAAATTATTTTGTGCTCCCCTAATTTGTTCATGCCATTACATATTCTATAGAGTGTAAAATTGGGGAGGATGAACAAAGCAAGTTCCTCAAATTCATATATGATGTAGCTACTACATAAAAATTGATCTCCTTTCTAGACATCTAGATATTATCTAATCAAAACTTTTCAGAGTCTCCTCATGCATTTTCATCTAATGCTATGGTTTTATTAGGATTTTTTTGTGGACTAATGAATACAGGAAGGCATACAGCTTACCATGTCATTTATGAATACCTATTACATTTTGTTCTCAGGAAAAGTTCAGGTTCAAAGTTCAAAGTTCCTAGTCTCTTGGTTTTTCTCTTCTCTGTTCTTCCTCATTCACCTAATATTACTGACTCATACTCTTTGCACAAGAATCATTCAAAGATTTGAGGGATACCTAAATGTAAGAAAAAGAAACATAATTTTGAGTGGATTGATGGCCAAAAGTCTGTGAGGGTCACAAGCACTCCTTGCCAGTCTGTTAGTATACCTCCAAGTTGTCATTTGATCTGGAAGAAGCAAACATGGAGAATAGTTGGCAAGAAAAATCTGATTTTTATGTAATTGTAGTCTCCAAATTCTGTGTTGGTTAGGATGGGCTTATTCTCCAAAAACATATGTGAATATAGCTTCAGTGACTTGTGATCATAAAAATCTATGTGAAAATTTCGAGGCACCTGAAGGTAAAAATAGCAAGGGTATTCCAGTTATTTTATATTCTTCTATATGTCTTTGAGTTACTAAATACAAGAAGAGAGACTTAGATGTCAGCTTGGCTGCGAAATAGCTTCTCAGGGTGTATTAGTCTATACTGTAATATGCTTGAATGATTTGGAAGACTTACAGGCTATTAATGAAACGGAAAAGAAATGCTATGTAGGAAAGGTAAAATAGAGAATTAACATATCTGAGTGATTCTGACAAAATGATAAAAATTACAATAACTTTGAAACTGGGGTAAAAGAAGTGAGGTTTAAGTATATATATATATATATATATCTGTCTTTGCTGCCCATTTATTTAAATAACTTATTTTAAATGATCAACTCCCCCCTTATTTTATAGATATGATGATTACAAAGAACATATTAATTAGAGAAGAGGGCAGAGGCTAAGTATTTAATAAGTGGCTAAAATGTCTTAAGTCCCATGCTAAATATATATTTTTAAAGGCATAGATATTCATGGCGAATGCTATATAACTTAAGAGAAATGATCCTGCTCTCAATTGAATATATAATTTAAGCAGAAGTTAAGCTTGATTTTACCTAGATCTAAAATTTATTTGGCTAAAGGGTGAAAAGAAATGAGATAATGTTAATGTTCTAGTCCTTGTGATGTATCTAGATCTGAAGATAAGTGGAATGTCCAATATGGACAAACCTGTAATGATTGTGTTGCCATAAACATGAGCATAGTAATGGGCACAGGCATACCTGGAACACATGCTCAGTATGCCCACAAACCTGAGCACACTGGATCCATGTTCTATGCATGCCTAGGATTGGTGTTTTGACAAAATATTTCTATTCTATTTGTATGCAGGAAGACGACAAAAACTGTGTCAAAACTAAATAAATTAAGTCTCAAAAAGATTTTTTTTGCTTTTTGTGTTTATATGTTTGTGTTTTGATTTTTATTTCCTAGACTCACCTTTGTGAAGAGTGTGGAAAAAAGGAAACATGAGATATCTTGTAAATTAATTCCAAATATTCTGCCCATTGTTTCTAATTCTACTATTCAGATAAAATCTAATTACTCTTCTGCATGGCATTCCTTCAAATACTTCAAGATAGCTATCATCATCACCTTTAGTTTTCTTCAGGCTAAAATTTTCTAGTTCATATAATTAGTTTTTTATGGTACTATCTCTATCCATCTTACCACACTGGTGAACTTTTGTATTTGTCTTAGGTTTTCAACATCCTTCTTAAAACGTATTTTTTTTTTCCTGGGACTCCATTCTAGGAGCATAGGGCCACAACCAGTAGGCAATGGGTCGCTCAGGGTCACCCAGCTGGGAAGTGTCTGAGCCCAGATTTGAACCTAGGGCCTCCCTTCTCTAGGCCTGGCTCTCAATCCACTGAGCTAGCCCAGCTGCCCCCACTTTAGGTTGCAGTTTCTTTAGCAGATGTAGTTTTTACAGGGTGGGGTTGCTAGCCCCACGCCCAACCCTCCTCCTTTTTTCATCAGGGCTAGGGACCATCCTTAGCCCAGGAGTGGTAAGGGTGGGCGATAGGGGTCAAGTGACTTGCCCAAGGTCACACAGCTGGAAGTGTCCGAGGCCGGACTTGAACCTAGGACCTCCCGTCTCTAGGCCTGGCTCTCAATCCACTGAGCCACCCAGCTGCCCCCTTAAATGTATTACTTGGAGCAAAACACTGTAGTCCAGATGAAGTATGCTTAGGGAAGAGAGCAGAAGCAACATCTCTGTTGCAAGTCTCTATTATTACAACATATCCAAGACTGTTGAGGTTTAATGAGCTTGTATTACACTAATCTCATAAGAATAGTTGTCTGGTTATAAACTCCCCATTTTGAACTTGGGGAATTTTGGGTTTGGGGGCACATAAGCATAGAATTCTATAATTATTCTTATTAAATTACATACTATTGCATACATTTAGCAATGACTATGTCTAGGACCAATTATCTTTACTCAATCAAGATCATATAACATATTAGTTATATGTTTGAAATTTGCATGATCTGCAAATCTAATAAACAACCTATGCTTTCTCATCCTAGTAATGGACTTCTTTTGTCATAGCTAAGGTCTCCCTTCTGTAAAAAGCCTTTCTTGGTGTCTTCCCTCTGACACTACACCCAGTTTATCCTGTGTAGATATCTCCTTTGGACATAGTTGTTGTCTATTCCATTAGATTGTGAGCTCTTTGAGGGCAAGGACTGTATTTAGTCTTTCTTTGTATTCCCAATGTTTACCACAGTGCATGACACATAGCAGACATTAAGAAATGTCTTTTGGTTTGGTTAGACTTGATAGACAGTTCAAAAACTAGAGTCAAGGATGGATAAAGGGAATTGTTTCATTATTCCATGGATCTGGTCATTGACCCAAGATTCTATACCATATCATATTATTCACAAAGGTATGATAAGAAATTTTGACCCAAAAATAGAGTAAAAGATATTCCTGCTGTGTTTGTATTAGATTTGACCACCAGGTGGTCAAGGAGTATGATATTAGCATTAGTAGCTTAATATAATGCCTGTTGATCTATGTTGGTTTCTAGTCAGTGATTAGATTTGATGTTCAAGTTGATAATAATTTCTTAGAACTGATATTAGAGATGAAAAAGTCAAGTGTTTTATAGGTTGAATCAACTCCATCAACATCAACATTGCCTACAGTTTATTTTTTGTCATATGGTCTTTTAAAATATTTTATTTCATTAAATATTTCTCAATCATACATGCAAATTTTTAACATCAATTTTGGAAAAAAATTGAGGTCCAAATTCTCTGCTTCCCTCCCATCCCTAGCCTACCTATTTAGAAGACAAGCAATATGATATTGAATATACATGTAAAGTCATACGTCTATATTAGTCATGTTACAAAAGAAAACATGCACACAAATAAAAAATGAAGTAAAAATTATGCTTCAATCTGTACTCAGAATTTATAATTTTTCTCTCTGGAGGTTAAATAGCACTTTTCATCCTGGGCCCTTTGGAAACATGTGGGTTTAATATTTTACAAAAAGTTTAACTTGTTTTCCTCTTGATTCATTTTTCCTTCTTAAAACTTAATGGTATTAAAAAGCTAGTTAACAGATGTCAAACTGTCAATTACCAATCTTTAAATGAACTTATAGCTTACATAATTATCCCTTTTAACTTGAACTTTATGTAATTGTTAATTTTAAAACATTGAGCCAACCATTCCTCATTCTGCAAATTGGTCCAAGCATGAAAGTAATTTGACTTCTCATTGCCATTTTAGTCTCTCCTGATTTAATTAGGAAAGTACATTTTTAATAGAGGAAAATTTTGTCCATCATTTCTAAAAATTAGAAATCCTCCATGATGTTTAAGGAATTAAATAATTATTCTCAAGTCATTTTATAATTAATGGTTACCATTTTAATATAATAACTACATAAAATAGAAAAAAGTTACTTGTCTCTTAAGTGTCTCCTGAAAATTTTAGTTATAAGATCTGTCAGTGCTGACATCTTAATTTCATTCCACTCTTCAGCTGATGCATTTATTTTTATGTAATTATGAGCTGTCAAAAGTCTTTTCATAACAACAGATTTTATTTGCTTCACTGAACTTAATGAAATCCATGTGCATGAGTGAATTTCATAGATATATTTAAATTCAGTACCTGAAATTCATACATCTAATAGCACATAATATTATAATGCACTGAGGTTTGTGGAAAAAAGAAAATCACAGAATTAAACAATCATGGGGTTGGAAGGCAAGACAAAGGGCCATTTAATGTATTTCTATTATTTTTAGACATTTTACATCCAGATCCTCTCTGACTGATGACAGGAATATATAGGCTATTCGTAAAGGCTAGAGGGAAGGAAACTAAAATCTTTAGTAACCTGGCTGATTGTCTCATGACACTGTCAGAAAGTTCTTTCTTTGTAAATTTAAAGCCATTTACTTTTGTCCTGTCCCCAAGGGATATGGGGAGCAGCTGGTTCTATTTTTCCATGTAATAATCCTTCATCTTCTTGAAGATGGATGGTGTCCCCCCTTCACCTCATCTCCAGTCTGTAGAACCCCTTCATGTAACTTTTGCTCATGAATCTGTTATTGTCAAGATTATAATTTTTTTCAGTCCTTTGCACCATGCCCACATCTTTCTTAGGTGGTGCAGTTGTAAAATATCTAACCAGGGAAATCAGATAGTGAGTTTTTGATTAATTAATAGCTGATTGAATTTCTAAACTTCTTTTTAAACTATTTATGAGTATCTCATCTCATAAGGATTATTTTTCTTATTGCAAGAAGTCCTGGGTGCAAGTATCAGTTCTGATTATTATTAGCTGCCTGACCCTGGAAAAGTCACTTGACTTCTCTGTTATTCAGTTTCTCATCTTTAAAATGGGTATAATAATGCTTGTTGTACATATTTCTTTGGGAGGAGGATGAATCACGAACCTTAAAGCATCATAAAAATAAGAATTATTGTTGTTTTTGTTATATAAAGTGTTTAAACTCTGTGAATTTCAGATTCCTTCACCAGTTGTTATTCTTGGATACTTTTTAAAAATAACATCACATTTTCATACTGAAAGGATCGTTTAAAAGCTTCATTACCTTTTGATGATGAAATAAAATTTTGATGAACAAAGCTGATGATTTTTGCACAAACTTCTGATTTGTTGGTTCATATTTGCATTCTGATGCTCTTTGCTGATTTTCTAAGGAAAATGATCATATCTTCTAAAATGAAAGAGTTAGCACTTTCAAAATGCAAGAAAATAGGGAATGCATTTCGACCTCACAGTTCATTGGTTTGGACTTTAATGACAACAAAATGTTTTGGATATTCTGTGGCCACCAGTGAGTTTTTCTCTCCATAAAAACTGCAGGATGGATAATCTCATAACAGAGCACTAGAATAATTTAACATTATTAAGTAATAAGAATGGTACAGGTAGACTTTGTACTTGACCTGTAGGGATAGGCTATTTTCACTTCTGAGGGGAAATTTAATGCCATGTTCTTGGAATTTCCTTCTTTCTCTTTAAGATTTGAATGATATCTACTAGAAAAGAACAATTAGAATATTAAAGAATATTAGAAATTATCTAACCCAATTTCTTTATTTTACATTTGAGGGAGCTGTGAGGAAAAAATAACTTGCCCAAGCTCACAGAGGTAATCAATAGCAGATGCAGAATTTAAAGGCAAGCCCTTTAACTTGAAAAGCAGTCAACATGCCATATTACCTCCTAATGCTTTCTGTCTATTTTCTCAAAAATTTTCAGTTCTTCTTGAAGTCATGATATGAATATTGAATTATATAATATATAATATATACTGATAATTGAATTGAAGTGAATCGATGACTTGAAATAAGTTTGGATTACAGACCATCTAATGATGAAAATAACAATTAAAATATGAGTCCCAATAATAGGAAATTAGATAAAGATCAGGGGAAAAGGAAGATACATAAGAATTGAATCATTTTAAAAAACTAAGATGTATTATTATAATACTTCTTCTGAATGGTGAAATATACAAGGAAATGAAACCATGAGGAAGGCAATATAAGGATCATATGAAGAGCCCTAAGTCTGGAATCAGGAGGTATGGATTTTAACCTTGCTTCTAATGATTTCTGTGTAACCTTTGATAAGGCACCCTGACATGTAATATAGAAAATGGCATTTTCTATATTACAGAGAGCCATGATGAAGCATATGCTAAGCAAGTCAAGTTATTGCCACCATATCAACCCCTTCTCCTCTAGCCCAGATAAAGACCCAGATCCTGAGCCCATGATCCCAGGTTATAACCATCCCTATCCCACCCATATTCCCCAACTAAAACTGCAGCCCCAAACTTCTCAGTAGACAGAGTTACTGAAAACCCAGATAGGTCCCAGTGTTAAAGTCCTTAGTACCATCTGGCTCAATATTAGATATGGATTGGTCTTTTGATCATGTAAATGAGACTAAAGGCTAAGAGGATTGCTTCATTACTGTACTTTACTGGGCTTTCTATTTGATCAGATATATATCTACTAAAATGTGAGCTCCTTGAGAGCAAAGACTTTCTTACTTTTCTATTTGCATTTGTCCCCAGCATTTAGAATAGTATTTTTCACAAATTAAACACATAACAAAATGATTTTCTTCATCCTTTCCCTATTTCCTTGTCTTTGAAACTAAGAGATCAGATTTTATAACCTTAGATGTCTTTTCCCAAAATGAGCAGTTTATGATTATATAAGATTTGAAATTTTCAAAATGAATTTTGCTCAAAGAAAAAGATCAGTCATAACTAGGAATATATTTACCTGAGGGAAAAATAGTCAAGTGAAGCCAGGGTTAGGGAATGATTTCCCTAATTTCTTAGTGAATGAGCATCAGATATAGTATTTGAACCTGAATCCTCTTATTTTATTACTTTTCACTAAATCACATTGTTCTAATTTATGTTTGTTTCTATTCTTTGTTCAATGTTTTGTTTTTCTTTCACATTTACACACAAAAACAATTTTAACATTAGTTTTACCTTCAACTCACCCCTTATCCTTCCCTTCCTCATTTTTGCCAAGTATGCCATTATTTTAAGGCACTCTATTTCCCAACCTTGGGATCATCTTCATCTATTCACTCACTTCACCTTCTACTCCATCATTTCCAATCAGTTGCTATGTTTGCATCTCTCACATCTATTCCACTCACATAGACACTTACCTAGTTCAGACAGTCCTTATCTCTCAACTGAATAATTGTTGATGACTTCTTAATTGGTCTCTCTCTTCAAATCTCTCCTCTTCTCCAACTTATTCTTCACATAACTGTCAAACTGATGCTCTTAAAATGTTAGTCTAACCATATTATTCTTCTGTTCCAGGAACTTTCAGTGGCTCACTACCAAATCCATTATATGAAACATAAACTTATCTATTTGACCCCTAAAAGCCCTTCATGATATGCTCCCCCATTAGTCTTTCTACTGTAATTTCATATGACTATCTTTGTGCACTCTATTTTACAGACAGACTTAACTATTTCTTCTTTTCTGTATAGTTCATCCAATCATGCAATGGTTGGAATGCTCTTCCTTCTGACTTCTACCTCTGAGAAGCTGATCAAGGCCAATATCTATCGCCACACATGCGAGGCCTTTACTGATTGTACTCTTCCCTCTTTACACAAAATTACTTGGTAGATATTGTTTATTTGTGCATAGTATTTGTATGTTGTTTGTACAAATTGTACATACTATGTACAGTTATTTGTACATAGTATTCCCCTTGGGAAATGTAAATGCCTTGAGGGCAAGATTTATTTTTGTTGTTGTTGTTTTGAATCTGTAGCCCCTAGAACAGAGCAGGTCATTTATTAAATAACTTAATAACTTCTTGTTAAATTGAACTGAATTTTAAAAAAATTGAAGAATCAAAGTAACCCTCAGAGAATGATGGATAGGGGAAAGTCTAGAGATATTTATTCATGCCACCCTGTGAGCCATGTTCAGACAAACTCATGTGGATACACACAACCTATATAGACATAATCACACACCATCCTTTACAAATAGGGACTTTTTACAAATAAAATATTATGCTTAATAGTAAACATTTGTGCAACTACTCCAAGACGCAAGTCCCATAGCCACATAGAACTTGGATACTTTCATATCTTTGCTATAAAGTAAAACAGAAGACAAAAGGAATCCTTAGATAAATGGGAGGATAGTTCACAGATTCTCCTTAGAGGCATGAAAAGCTGTAAGTAGAGTTGATTTTGTCATGTATTCAAAGGAAACATAAAAAATAATTTCAAAGGACAGTTGATTATTTTTATTGCAGTGCTGAAGATGAGCATTTTCAAAAGGACCATAATGAAGATAATTGTAGCTTATGTGACAACATCTGTGGCAGAGGATGAGAAAGTAGAGCAATTCTATGAAGAACTTGACAACACCTTACAAATTAAATCAACATACACTTCAGTACTTGGCGACTTCATTACAAAGGTCAGCATGAGGAAAGAGGTAAAAAAAGTTAGAAAATATGATTCAGAAATCAGAAATAAGCAAATTTAAAATTATGTACAAGAAGACTCATGGCTAAATTTGTGAATTTTTGGTAAGAAGTGAGTTAGGAGCACAGAACAAAGTCCCACAAAAGTAAATATAAGATTATAGATTTTGAACCAGAAAGGATTCTAGAATGTATCCTACTATTACTTTTATATAAATGAGGAAATTGAGATCAGAGGAATTAAGATAATTTAGCCAAGATAATACAGTGCAGTAAATCAGTCAACAAGTATTTATTAAATGCTCATTAAATTCCTGGCACTGTACTAAGTTCTGGGTATACAAAGGTCCAACCTATATCTAACACAGGTACTTCTTGCCTCAAGGAATTCTCATTCTAATGGAGGGAGGCAATAGGCAAATAACAATATACATAAAATATACAATACAGAATAATCTAAGAGGTACTAATGGGGGGCAGAAATGAGGGGAAAATAGCAAAGGCTTTTTGTAAAAGGGAACATTTGAGATGATTCTTGAAGGAAACTAAAGAAAGTAGGTGGAGGCAAATTGGAGAAGGATTCCAGGGAAACATCCAGTGAAAAGTGACCGGAGACTGATTGTCATACAAGTTTGGTATTATTAGAACACCAAGAAAAAAGTGGGAAGAGAAAACTAGAAAGATAGGTGGGGACCAGGTTGAGAAGGGCAGTAAATGGTTAAGTCGGGTTAAATCAGAAACATCTAATGATGTTTCCACTGTACCATTTCAAAAAGTAGTTAACAATGTGTGTCATTTTAAAGCTGTTTGTTAACAGACTATTTTTCAGAGTAACAATAAAAAACCATACATAATTTTGTAAGAGGACAAAAAAATAAGAAAATATGGTGTGCAATTGACACAACTCCAACCAGATCAGTTTAAATAACCTATTGATGCCAAAGAATAGATGCTCTCTTCCATGCCCAAATGGAAGAGGGATATTTTGGAGATATTAATGTCCTTCGGATATTTCTTTTTAGAGATGACATTGTGCTGATTAGATCTGATCCCATAACATTACCGTCTCCTAAATGATATCTGTAATCACTCAAAAGAGTTTGGTATAATTATCACCAGAGGAAAAAAATGAATGAAAAATACCTATATTTTTTCATATAATTTGATATACCATTAAATCGACAGCCTCATAATAATAATAATAGTAAGAATAGCTAGCATTTCTATAGTACTTTCTATGTACCAGATACTATGCTAAGAACTTTACAATTATTATATCGTTTGATTTTTAGAGGTAGTTTAGTATCCTGGACAGATTCTGTAGTAAGGCAAAAGTCAGACCCAGAGAGTACATAGAGTTATCCATGAGAAATTGTATGATGCTTTCAATAGGTTCCAACATTTCTAGAAACCAAGACCTAACTTTTTGAAACTGGATATTCTTCTCACTGAAGAAATATTGGCATTTGCATGAAATGCCACAATTTACAAAGAATTTGTAGCAATCCAGGTATACATTAATTGTGATATTATTTTAAGAAGTATTCAAAAACTTAACTCTTATACTGCTAATGATTGATCTCTGTAATCTTGAGTCAAATTGCCAAATCCCTAGCCCTTCCCTAAGGCTACACCCCAGAAGAGAGTCAGTTATCTCAGTCTCCTTACTTTTCCTTCAATGATCAATTAACATAGGTATCAAACATCAGTAGATGCCTTAGGCCATATCCACCCTGGATCCTGATCTTAGCTCTACTTATTGTTTTAGGTTTTGGCAGTTTGCATTTTATGATGATTACCTCATAATGTTAATGTATCAGGCCACTGGCCTCTCCCCTTCCCCCCATACTGTTGTAATCCCAATAAAAGTGACAAGACAGTTAGTTGGCAAGAGAGCTCTCAACCATCAGAGCTCCTAACCATGAAGCTCTTGGCCATCAGAGTTTACTCACTGTCTGTCTACCTTATGCCAAAACTTTCTGTGTCTGTGTGTCTTCATTCTCGCCTTATGTTCTCTTTCCATTAATCCTTAACCCTTAACGCATTTTCACTCAGTCCTTGGTTCCCCTTTCTAAGTGTCCAACCCACTAGGAATCTTCGTGGAGCTGCTGGACGGCTTCAGAATTAAAACTTCAGGTCCCTCTAATTGCTTAGAGAGGAGATAATCTATTGCCAATGAAGAATCTTGCAGGAGAAGAGATAAAAAAAAGATGTCACAGAGAAGTGTATACCTAGAAAACAAGGCTGGCCAATTTTGTAATGAGAGCTAGGAATCAATGAGTTACAAGAGCCAGAAGAACTTCTTCCCCTGCCCCTAGTACACTGACTGAGTGGATCATTTTTGGAAGATTTATGGAGTCCATGAAAAGAGTCTCTGGGAACTAGTAGTCATGTATTGATGGCCATTTGCTCCGTTGCTGGGGATACCCTATCAATGAGACCACAATTCTCTGAGAATACAGAGTGAATAAAATGTCATGGGCTTGAGTTAAAAGAACCAACCAACAAACAAAAACCCAACTTTACACAAAGAAGACTAGGAAGGTTTAGTTGGATATGAGAGTCATATAAGAGTCAAGTGCTTAATAGAATTCGGGTCCAATAAGAGTCCACAGTTTAATAAGGCAGCAGAGAAAACGAATTAAATTAGACTACAGTAAGAGAGGTGTTGTATCCAGCAGTAGGGGGAATTTAGGTTCATAGTACTCTGTCTTGGTCAGTTCATGTGCAGTTCTAAACTGGAGAGTATACAGATAAGAGGAAACCAGAATGATGAAGGGATCCAGGATCACCTCCAATATGAAGTGAGTTTGCAGGAACTGGAAACGTTGGCTTGGAGAAGAGCTAAGTGGAACATGAAAGAAATCTTCAAGTAACTGAAGGGTTATCATTTAGAAAAGGGAGTAGCCTTATTCTGCTTGGGCCCAGAGAAAAGAATTTTAGCTATTATTAGTACAAGCTCATTTCTCGTATGCTAATCTGAGGTATGTGAACAATAAAATAATTATATATGTGTGTATAAATATACATATACATATATATACATATACTCACACACAGATGGGAGTTCTAGATATGCATTATATATTTATATGTATATGCACACACACACACATATATATACACATACACATATGTGTCCATATGAATGTTCCCATGAGTTTCTTCTTCTCTCCCATGGCCATAGTTCCACAGTCTCTTTTAAATTAACTCTTTGGTTCTTGTAGTTCCAAAAAAGTTTGTTTTTTTTTTTGTCCTTTCTTAGTACTAGTTCTCTGTGTTACCTTCTTAATGTGACTGCCATATACTCTTCCTTTTCTATGTGTGTGCTGCTTAGTTCAATTTCCATGTTCAGTGCAATGTCTCCTGAAGAAGTCCCATGCCCTCACACTTCTTTCTCTTTTAAAAAATTGAACTTCAAATCAACCACGAACAGAAATATTCTAATTTTAAAAAAAGAACATAAAAAATTTGGGATGGTACATGCAACTGAATGTCTCTTTTGTATAGCTTAATTTGAAAAGTATGTATTAAATTTAAGTAGTAACAAAAATTACCTGGAATGTGTCCCCTTCTGGGTTTCTTTTTGTTTTCTTCTGAATATTTTTAATTTTATTAATGAATTTCCTTTTTTCATACTTCTCCTCCCCCTTTCTCCATTCCTCCTTCCCTTCCTCCTCCCTTCCTTTCCTTCTTCCCTACCTCCCACTCCCCTTCCCTTCCTTCCTCCTAAATGCATATGATGCATTTATTTCTTTTAAAAACTAGCGACTGTTAAAAGTTAAAGCTTCACTATATCTCCCTCATTCTGCATTGGTGATCACATCATTTGTAGTCTCACATTAAAGTTACATGCCATGAAAAAGGAAAGGGAGAGATCTGCAAGACTTAAAAAACTCAGCTACCTTCATTCACACACACACACACACACACACACACACACACACACACACACACACACACATATATATATATATATATATATGAATATATTTCATAGAGGCTTTGGTTAGAAACTCTCAGCCAGATTTGATCCTGAATGAACAGGAAAATACATTATAGGCACCTTTCAAATATCTGATGGACTATTATTGTGTTTGGAAGAACTCCTAAACTTCTTTTCCTAATCCCCAGAAGCAGAACTAAGAATAATGGATAGAAGTTGTAGAAGCATATTTTGGCTCATTAAGAAAAACTGCCTAATAATTAGGGATGGGCAATGAGCAGATGATTTCATTGATATATGAAACCAACTCTCCAGTGAAGAACTCCCCTTCCCAAGTTTTAGTAACACAGGCAGACATTTCACAACTTATACTCTTAGAGAATTGCCTAGAGGACTGAGAGAATAAATTGACTTGCCCAAGACCACACTTTAATGTGTCAGAGACAGGATTCAAACCCAGGGATTCCTGGCTCTGAATCTAGTTCTCTCTCTATTACTACACCACACTGCCTCTACTAATTGGGACTAACCATAAAGAAGAACTACTTGTTTAATAAGAATCTTTATTCAAACAGTTTTCAAAGCCCAGGTCAGGAGACCAATGGCTAATACTATTAAAGAGGGGAATGTTTGTTTAAGTGTTGGTTGAGCTAGTATGAGGACGACTCATCTTCCTGTGTTCAAATCCAGCCTCAGACACTTGCTAGTTGTCTTGGAAGATTCACTTAGCCCTGTTTTTCTTCAGTTTCCTCATCTATATAATGACATTAGGAAGGAACTGACAAATCACTTCAGTGTCATTGCCAAGAAAAAGGGTCGCAAAGGGTTGGGAATGATTGAAAAACAGTTTTAACAACAGTATGATCTTAGCTCCCTTTTCCAACTCTGAGATGTCATGATTCTATATATTTGTTAAAATCCTATTTGAAAGCATGACATGCTATTTTGGTAACTAAGGAGAGTTAATCCAGTTAATTAAATTAAGCCTAACTTAGTCTATGTGCCTAGGCAGAACTATAAAATGCAGTCTGCCCAGATGGCTATGAGTTATATTATTACATGAGCAGCTGAACTCCTTTAAGGCAGACCCACTTGTCACCTTCATGAACAAAAATTTCAGAGGCATTGTGAAATCTCCTCTGTTCTTTAAAACATACCCCCTTCCTAGCTTGATGATGCCTGAAATTCTATCATTAGGAATTCATTCCTTTGGCTTAAGTATTTTTCTCCTGTTAGAATTCAAATACCCCCTGGGAAAGGTAACCCATTAAGTCTTATTAGTTAATTATATCTCAGGGGGGAATAACTTTATAGATACTATCCTGAAGGCAGGTTTGGATGGCAAAGAAGTGGGAAGAGCACATTGTCACAGAACACTCATGAGAGGAAGAAATTGGGCACCACTCAGAAGGGGAAAAGAAGAAAAAGTGAAGCCCGGAGGCACAAAAGAGAAAGTTTTCTGAAATATGCATTTTCCCCTGAATCTTGGTTATGTGGCTCAGGTTCACAGCTTGGGACCAAAAATTCCATCTGGTTTACAAACCAGGTTTGAATGGATTTTCTGGTCCACATCTGGCTCATTGTTGTGGGAAAGACATGACCTTAATCTCAGAGAGCAAATTTGCATTTGAAAATTCTCTGTCATTATATTCATTACTGTTAATGGGGTCTATTCATCTATATTAAGGACCATTAGAACACTGAGTAGCCTCTGATATATTCATGAAATTTTCTACTCAGTAGCATATGATTCTCATTCATATTTTTATTTCTATATGAAGCATGCTATGAGGCATCCTATCACTTTATGCATTCTTTTAAAATTGTTTTGATTTTTAACCAGTAGCTTAATAAAACTGAATGCCTGCAATGAGGTATTTCTTTTGAATTCTTCTGAGGAGAAATGCCATGAAACTATTTTGAGGAATTTATTTTCCTTGGTTGACTTTATATCAATGTTAAGGATTAAATTCTCAAAGAGGACATGAAACAGATTCAAATCATACTTTGCCTTCCAAATACTGTCTTTAAGACTTTTCTATGCCATAATTCCATTATTGAAAACAACAAAATTACATTTATCAGCCAGAAAGCAGATTGAAGATGAATGTTTCAAGACAGACCATTAGAGAGAGGCAAAAACACTGAATGGAAGTTAGGAGACCTGGTTTGGCCACTAATTTTGTAGGTGAGTCTGGGCAGATAACTGCATCTCTCAGCTGATAACAGTTAAAGCAAATGACCTAAGATTCCCCCAGGGCCTCTCATTCTGTCTGGTTTTCTGTCTTCCAAATGTGTTGTCAAAGGCCATTCTTCCTGATTACTAAAATGCAGAAACTATTCTTAACCTGATGATTCCTAGGGACCAATTTGAGAGAGATAATCTTCCATGCTGCCTTTCCTAGTCTACATTTTTCTATTTTGTTAGGGATATAAGGAGAGAAGTTGTGTTTGAGTAACTGGTGGAAACACATGCCTTCTCCTAGGACCATGATCTTGGGCTAACCCTTACCACTTCCATTTTTGCCTTACCAGTGACTAGAGCACTCCAAGTTAGGACTTTCTTTCAGGAACATTCATTCAGACATTCTAGCTCTAGGACAACGTTGGCCTTCCAGAAGTTTATTAAAGTGATGAGGATTTAGTGAAATGAAAATTAGACTAGAAATCAAGAGACCTACATTCTCTTCTGTGTGCTGCCATTAATCGAGTGACAATTTGGGTATAACCTTTTGATTCTCTAAAGCTCAGATTTCTTCTCTGTAAAATAATGAAATTGGATTATATGATTTCCAAGTTCCATTCTAGCTCTAAAATTCTGTATTTTATTTTTATTTTTTAGAACCCTTACCTTCCATCTTGGAATCAATACCGTGTATTGGCTCCAAGGCAGAAGAGTGGTAAGGGCTAGTCAATGGGGGTTAAGTGACTTGCCCAGGGTCACACAGCTACGAAGTGTCTGAGGCCAGATTTGAACCTAGGACCTCCCATCTCTAGGCTTGGCTCTCAATCCACTGAGCTACTCAGCTGCCCCCTAAAATTCTGTGTGTTTAAAATAAAGTGTGTTTAGGGTGAGGGGAGAAGTTAAGAGGGAGAGTCAATTTGGAGGAGTCAGTCATATCAGTTTTCAGAAATATATATTCTTTAGACAAGAGGGATAGTTGAGCATAATGGCTGCTCTTTTATCTCACAGAATACTTGAATATCAGATTTTGAAGGAACCTCTAGAACCATGTTGGAAAACCTATGGCACATGTGCTGGCACATGCCCCCTCCTCTTCTCCACATGCTCCTTAGGACATTTCTCAGATCACCCACCTCTCTGCCCAGCAGCCCAATGGGAGTGCTTTCTCCCTCCCCTCTCTAGGGTAAGGCAGGAGGCTCACATTTGGCATGAGGGTTGCCGTTGGACATTTGGTCTCTAAAAAGGTTTGCATCGCTGCTCTAGAAATTGAGTATCTCACTAAGGCCTTTAACAACATACATCAAAAGGATGTTCAGTCTTTGTCTAAAGACCTCTAATGAAGGGGAACCTACTTCACAAAATAGTACACTCAAATTAAATAAAAATTAAATTTTTACTTTTTTTCTGCCAATAAAAATCTACTTTCTCATCCTCTCACCTATTCCCTATATAATTCCATTGAGGGGGAAAAAAAGAAAAAGAAAACATCTGTTACAAACATACATAGTCAAGTAACATTAACCCCCCATTTCTATGTCCAAAAAATGTGTCTCCATCCAGATGTCTTTTTCAGAATGTAGGTAGCCTGTTTCGTCTTAATTCTTCTGGAATCAAAGGACAATTCTGAGGGACTTATAAGAAAGAACACTATTCACATCCAGAGAAAGAACTACAGGAATAGAAACGCAGAAGAAAAACAACTGCTTGATCACAAGGGTCGATGGGGATATGATTGGGGATGTTGACTTTGAATGATCACCCTAGTGCTAATATTAGTAATATGGAAATAGGTCTTGATCAATGACACATGTAAAACCCAGTGGAATTGTGTCAACTATGGGAGAGGGGTTGGTAGGAGGGGAGGGAAAGAATTCTCAATTAATTAATTAAGTAAAATTTTTCAAATTAAAACAAATTCTTCTGAAATCATGATTGATTCTTGTTTTCATCATGGGTTCTCAAATC
This sequence comes from Gracilinanus agilis, assembly GCF_016433145.1. Lineage (NCBI taxonomy): Eukaryota > Metazoa > Chordata > Mammalia > Didelphimorphia > Didelphidae > Gracilinanus > Gracilinanus agilis. Next base: position 145,123,189 of record NC_058132.1, read on the forward strand.
TTTCAAAGTTGTCTTCACAATTTTGGTTACTGTATAAATTAGTTTCTTGGTTCTAACTTCACTCTGAATCAATTCATACAAAACTTCCAAGGTTTTGTTGACAGTGGGATAGTACTATACTGTTCCATATCAGAAAATGGTATCATACAATAGTATTCCATCACATTTATTTAACAACTTATAGACTTATTCTCCAATTGATGATGGGTTTTTAATTCTTTGCCATTGCAAAAAGAGCTGGTATAAATTTTCATTTCCTCTGTGTTAGACCTAACATTAGTATTGCTGTGTCTGAAGGAACACATAGATAAATTATTTTTGACACATAGCTCTAGATTGAGTTGCAGAATAGTTGGAACAGTTCATAGTTACACCAACATTGTATAAATGTATCTGTTTTCCCATATTATGTCCAGTATCTGCCATTTTATTTTTTGCAATTTTGTCAATCATGTGGGTGTAAAGTGCTACCTCAGAACTGCTTTAATTTACATTTCTCTAGTTATTGTAATTTAGAGCATTTTTCACATGGTTACTGACAGCTTGGATTTCTTCATTTGAAAAGTTCCTTTTCATATCCTTTGCCCATTTATGTTTTGGGGAATGGCTTTGATTCTTATAGAGTTGAATAAATTTCATATTTGTCATAGAAATGAGGCCTTTCTCTGAGACACTTGATGCAACTATTTTTTCTGATTTCTCTGATTTTTTTTCTAATTTTTGCTACATTTGATTATTCAACAACATAAAATTATTTAATCAAAATTATCCATTAGCTTCCTGTGACCTTCTTTCTCTCTTTTTATTTATTAAAGAACATTACCTTCCATGTTAGCACCAAGTTGTGTATTGTTTCCAAGAAAGAAGAGTGATAAGGGCTAGGAAATGGTGATTAAGTGACCTGCCCAGCACCACCCAGCTAGGAGGTCAGATTTGAACACAGGACCTCCTGTTTCTAGGCTTGGCTATTAATCCACTGAGTCACTTAAGTGCCCTTATTATCTCTTGAAAAATATGAATTCTTTCCCTATCTACAGATCTGACAGATACTTTCTTCCTTGATCCTCTAATTTGTTTATGATATTAACCTTTATATGTAAGTCATATACTCATTTGGATTTTATCTTTGTATATGGCATGAGATGTTAGTCAATGTCTCATTTCTGCCTGTTTCCTATTTTTCCCAACAATTTTCTTGAGTAATGAGATCTTACTCTGATAACAGAGACTATTGTGTTTATTTGATAACTGAATATTGTGTATCTCTATTCTACTGACCAACTTCTTCTTAAACAGTACCAAATGGTTTTGATGATCATTGCTTTGTAGCATAGTTTTGATACTTGGTACACCTAAGCTCTCTTCTATCCCATACTTCTCTCAATCCCATATTATTTTCCTTAAGATTCTAGACCCTAGATTCCTCTAGAAGAATTTTATTGTTATTTTCCTCCTGCATTATGAAGAAATCCTTTGGCCATTTTATTGGTATGGAACTGAATGAGGAAATTACTTTAGATAATATTGTTATTTTTATTATATTAACATGGTCTATCCATGAAAAAATCAATATTTCCTCTATTTATTTAGATATGTATTTCTGTAAAGAGTGTTTTGTATTTGTATTCAAATAGTTCTTGTATATGTCTTAATAAGTAGATGACTTAATAAGTATTCAAATAGTTCTCTTATATGTCTTAACAAGTAGACCCCCAAGTAATTTAGGTTTCCTTTAGGTATTTTAAATGAAACTTTTCTTCCTATTTCTTCTTACTAGATTTTGTTGATAATAAACAAAAGATGATGAGGATGGCTTATTTAATATACTAAAGATTTGCTAAACCTATTAATAGTTTCAATAATACTTTTGGCTGACTATCCAAAACAGATGTGTCAAATTCACAGTTGAGGGCAGGGAGAGAAGGTTCAAAAGGTTTACACAGCTTTATAACTCTTTCTGTATGATTCCAGATTACTCTCAAAAATGATTGGATCCATTCACAGTTGCACTAATAATGTATTAGTGTCTCAATTTCTCTATATTCGTCATTTGCTCTTTTATCACTTTAGCCATCTGATAAATGTGAGATGATATCTCAGAGCTGCTTTTCAATTCTTTAATCAATAATTATTTGGAGCATTTTCATATAGTTATATATAGCTTTGATTTCTTCATCCAAAAGTGTCTATTCATAACTTTTGACCATATGTCAATTAGGGTTGTATTCTAATATATTTGACAAAAGTTCTCCATATTTTAGATATGAGATCTCTATCTATGAGAATGTCTGTATCATTTCCCTCAAATTTCCTGATTTCCTTTTAATTTTGGCAACATTAAATTTATTTGTACAAAGCTTTTCAATTAAGCATATTCAGAATGATAAATCTGATAGGTAATATGTTCTCTATTCTTCTAATTTGTTTATAATATCTCCCTTTATTTTGTTCTCAGTCCATTGAACTACCCAGCGACCCCCCAAATTAATATCTTTATATCTTTTATTTAATTTTTATGTCAGTATGCATTAGAAGCACTGGTATATATGTTTATTTCTCTGATTTGATGCTCCTTGATTTTTATTTATTTATTATTTATTATATTTTTATAAACCCTTACCTACTGTCTTAGAATCAATACTGTATATTGGTTCTAAGGCAGAAGAGTGGTAAGGGAAGGCAATGGTAGTTAAATAACTTGCTCAGGTTCGCATAGCTAGGAAGTGTCTGAGGCCATATTTGGACCCAGGATCTCCCATCTCTAGGCCTGGCTCTCTCCCTGGTTTTTAGGCATGAAGACCATATTTTCATCATAGGAAAAAAAAATTGGTAGGATCCTTCCTTTTCCTATTGTTTTGAACAACTTTTGTAGTACTGGAATTAATAGTTCTTTTTTATTTTTTTAAACCCTTACCTTCCACCTTAGAATCAATACTATGTATTGGTTCCAAGGCAGAAGAGGGGTAAGGGTTAGGCTATGGGGCTTAAGTGACTTGCCCAGGGTCACACAACTAGGAAGTGTCTGAGGTCAGATTTGAATGTAGGACCTCCCATCTCTAGGCTTGGTTCTCAATTCACTGAGCTACCCAGCAGCCCCCCAAATTAATAGTTCTTTAACATTTTGATGGAATTTACTTTTTCTCCTTTGGGACTTCATTTAATACCTTTTCAATTTCTTTCTCTGAGTGAGTTAAATCTTTTAATGTTTGTTCTTTTAATCTGGGCATTTTAGATTTCTGTAAGTATTTATCAATTTCATTTAGGTTTCTACTTTTATTGATATATAATTGGGTGAAATAGTTTCTAATAACATTTTACTTCTTCCTCATCGATTACACTCATGAATGGCTTCAATTGTTAGGAGTTTCCTCCAATATGGACACTAAATCTATTTCTGTAACTTTCATCTCCTTTGGTAAAAGAAAAGGGAAAAAAGTAATAAAATTATACACCAATGATCCTAGAAAGTGAGAAGAAAAAATACGAAGTACACTGGATTTATAAATAAAGATATCTGAGTTTTAGTCTAAGTTCCATTATTTGCTAGTTATATGGAGACAACTGGAATATAGTTAACATTCAGTCTTTTCTCAAGTAGTAGAAGAAAGTATGCCCTGGTTTGGGAATGTTTTTACTTTCTTGTTGTATCTTAGTAAATATCCAGTTGTAAAATCTAATTAATATTAATTAGTTAACTTGATATTGTCACTAATTACTGATTAGCTAATATTGAAGATATGGTCACTGGTTTATTGATATTGAATGGAATACATGGGGTTAAGGCTCAAGATAAATAATATTTGAATTATTCTAGAGTCCTTCAAGAATACCCTATAACCCAGAGGTGGGATAGAGCAGTAGCATTGCTCTGGGGACCTGTCCTTTGAGTTGGAGAATGAGTTGCAAATATAAGTCCAGTGCCTTGTTACATATGGTTCTGAGAAATTCCCATATCCTCTATAGCAATGGTTACCAAACTTTTTTGGCCTACTGCCCCCTTTCCAGAAAAAATATTACTTAGCCCCCTGGAAATTAATTTTTTTAATTTTAATAGCAATTAATAGGAAAGATAAATGCACCTGTGGCCATCACCGCTTTCCTGGATCGCTGCAGCACCCACCAGGGGGCGGTGGTGCCCACTTTGGGAATCACTGCTCTATAGTGTCTTTTGGATATAATCTTGTTTTTCCATTTATGATGTGTCACTGAGAACTGAATAACAAAATACGTTCTTTGCACAAAACATCAAGATGACTACTTTCCTAAGGGAAAAGTCAAGAAAACATTTTTCTGTTGATGGATCCTAATAACAAATGAATGCTTTTGGTTGCAGTGTCACAATAGACTCATATTTAATTTGTAGTAAACTACATTTAATGAATTTTTCTACAAGAACTGCTTTTGTCAGTTTATGTGATATTTTTCAACTATAAAGGAATAGGTGTTACACATATATGTGCTCTTCTCATTGTTTACCATAGACTGATCTGATTTGTCATTTATGTAAAAATCCAGTCAAGAAGACTGGAATCAACTAAGAACATAATCCTTAGCCACTAGATGGCAATGCACTCAAGGTCCTTGTCTGATCCATACCCCAACCCCCAACAATTCTTAATTGTCTGATGAATCTCCTCTGGCCACTAGAAGGTGATCAAAAGCACAGCCACCCTTTGAGCCTGAGCCTCAGCCTTCTTCCTTTCTGAATGGTGCCAATGACTTCAGCATGTGACTCTAGAGCCCCGTCTCTAGCTTAGTTCTGGTCTAGGAGATGAAATGTTGAGCTATGGGGATCCTTAGAGATGGCTGGTTCTCATGCCCGCCACTCTTCCTCTCCCTTTGAAATTATTCACTCTCTTAGAGAGGAAGATACACATCAGAAACTTGCAATTCAGATTTATAGTACATAAAATAAAATGAAAATGGAAGATATAGAAACTCTTCATTTCTCACATAGAGATAGCCATTGTTAATTGTAATTAATAAGTAATCCTTCTATGGGGAGTTGAGGGGGGGAAAGCCCTTTCTGGTGACCCCATCTCAGGTTTTGCTTAGTCAGGTCTCTTCTAGGAATCGTTTCCTAAGCGTGTGGCATCTTCACAGAAGCAGAAAAACATGATAAATTCTCCTGGGCTTTCACCAAATTGGTGACTGTATCCAGCGACAAGCTTGCACAGCATTAAGGATCTGCTGTGCTAAGTACCAGGGTGAACAAGGAGAAAAACACGACATCCGTCCTGAAGAAGCTTATATTTTATAAGGAAAAAAGAAGATATAAGTAAATCCAAAATTTTTAAAAGGTAAGTAAAAAGACATTTCAAAGGAGTACCAGCGATTGGAGGGAAAACAGGAAAGGCGTCATGTAGAGGGTGATATCAGCTGAGTTTTCAAGTGAGCCAAAACTCAAGCTTCTTCAGTATCTTTGCCAAGAAAACCTCACATGGAGTCATGAAGAGTTGGACACCACTGAAGTGACAGAACAGCAGCAAGGACTTAAGGGTCAGAGGTGAGGAGGGAGAAAATTCAAGGCATGGAAGACAAGAAAAGCAAAGACAATGAGGCAGGAGAAGGAATGATATATACAGGGATAAAACAAATAAGCAAGTTTGGCTGGAACATAGATTATATTAGGAGAATAATGTGAAATCAGCCTGAAAGGTAGCCTGGAGACATAATGTGAAGGTTTTAAATGCTATATTGATAAGTTTTTTTTTTTCTCTAGACCTAGGGGGAATGGGGAGCCACCAGATCTTTTTGAGCAGGGGACTCACATTGTTTAGGAATATCATTGATATAGGTGATTGGGGGATGGTTTCTAGAAGAATCTTTAATTAGGGAGACTAATTAGAAAACTACTATAAATATCTTGGTGAGAAGTAAAAAAAAGGCACTGAACTAGGGTGCTAGCCGTGTAAGGGGAAAGAAAAGGTAATGATAGATATTATTGAGGTCAAATCAACCAAATTGAGCCTCTGATTGGAAATGGAAGATGAGAGAGAGTGAAGAATCAAGCACTGATTCTGAGAGCTGAATGGCTATAACTCTGTAGAAATGGGGCCAGCCTTCCTTACCAATTGCTAACTGATTGCCACTCACCAGCAATTGAAGATGCCATTTGAAGCAGGAAGTTGAAGCTCTTGAAGTTGAAGCAGTTGAAGCAGCAAAGGCAGCCTGAGGGAGATAGAGGAGGTAGCCTGTGTCAGGGAAATCAAACTACTATCCCTTTGACCATCATCTCCTCTCTGACCTCGCTGGAGAAAGCCCCGTACTCAGAAACCAAGGGCTTTAGAAGAGCACGGTTTCCAGCCCATGGCTGTAGCTATCATCCTGGAAAGCAAACCTTGTAGAGATCCTGGCAACTGATTCTGCAGCTGCTGCAGCTGCTGCTGCTGAAGATCCAGATTCACCACCATAGTCCTTGGCAAGATTGATTGGCTCAAATGATCTTAGTGGACATTAAAGAAAAGGTATTGCCACATGCTTTGTTGCTCTATCCTAAGGATCACTTTGCAGTCAACTTGCTACTGAAGCTTTTCACATGTATTATCTCCCTTTTAGAATGTGAGCTCCTCAAGAGCAGGGACTATCTGACTTTTATATTTGTGTCCCCTTCACTTAGTACAGTACTTGAAAGGCATGAGATAAGCACTTAATGCTTTTTCAATATGTGAGACAGATAAATTAAATTAGGAACCTTTGCTGGTTCTCAATTTCTTTATCTAAAGGGTGATAGACTTCGACCTATTGCCTATGTGTTCATGATGTTCTTCTTTGATCCTATCCAGTGCTAATGTTCTATGATTAAATCCACATATATTTAAGCACTTTGCCAAAAATCTAAGTGCTCTATATTTGTAGTATTTCCCCACTAGTAGTGCTTTTCTCTATCTGGACACAGGCTGGAATGTGCAATTTTACCAGTGTGGGAAACGTCCAGGTATGGGAACTCCTTCCACTGATAGATACAGATTGCCTATTGATCTGCAATACACATAAATACACACATACTTGTGTGTGTGTGTGTGTGTGTGTGTGTGTGTGTGTGTGTGTGTAACCACGAAAAACCCCACTTATGCATAGATAATATTTTTTTTCTTTGAACTACTTGATCATGCCATCATTTAAAGTCACCATTAGGTTTTAAGTTTAGGAGCTTCCAGCTCATAACATATTCATGCTTAGTATGTGAGAAGGCATAGATCAAATCTGTTCTGCTTGCTGAATTTCAATAGAGGATTTGTCAGTGTTTGGCCAAGTAATAGCTAATACCTAGTGAGATAGTCCAATGTCATGACTTTTTGTTGACATTTTATTTCCTTTCAGTAAAGCAAGTAGGTCATTTCCATTTCTTTTTTTGGTTTTTCCCCATTTAGTCAAAAAACATTTATCTGTTACCTAATATGTGCCACTCAGTTCATGTCATTATTCTAAGTGTATACTTAAAAATAATTATTAAATGAATAATATGTTGGAGAACATATTTACATTTAAAAGAATACTGAATAAATCAAAGAAATACTTTCTTACAATTAATTATAGAATTTGTAAATTTTGAATATTACTCCCTACCCTCTGTTACTTTGGATGGAGACTGAAGTATAGAACTATGTTACTGTCTTCAGTAGTTAGTTTTGTAGCAATAAAATACACATAGATGATTTGGATATATGTTCCTCCCATTTAGATATATAATTGTTTATATTTTAAAGTTAATTCAAAGTATTTCTTTGAAAATAATACAAAAATTTTCCTAGGAATAGTGCCTTTTTCCCAGTTAAAAATGTTTCCTTGTAGTCCTCCACTTGACAGAAGCAGAGAATAAAATAGAATTATCTTTTAATAAAAGAAAAAGGATGAATTGACAGATAAGATAGACAATAACATGAACTAAGAATAGACCCTAGTCTTATATTTTTTTCCTTATATAATTCTGTGGTAGCCTGTTTATATGATTACAGTTACATTATGTGATAACAATTGCATTAAATTATAAAAATGGAAGCATCTGGATTTTTTGAAATAGAAATCATTGGCCAATAGAGAAGCATGTCATCAGAATTTGAGATTCATCTCAGAAGACAGTCAAACATTCTTTCAGGTTTCCATCTCAAAGCTCTTTTAATTACTATTTAACTCAAGAAGAAGAGCCTCTAGATTCTTCCAAAGAAGAGCTTTTATGACAATAATTGAACTGGAAACCTTGACTACAACTTCTGTCCCCATGAAGGGCTATACACTTATGAGAGGGGATTAAAACTGGCCATTACTGAAAAGCAATACTTCTGGCTTGTTGATGCTCGACTGAGAAGCATTTAAACTTTTTACTTTTGTGCACCTTTTACCATCAAAGGGTCTTTTTAAAAAAAATTATAGCCTAGACACTTCCGGTTAAGATGGCAGCAGAGTAGGAGCAGCTGCTCAATCTCTCCTGACCAAAGCATACAGGACTTCTCAAGGGGAAATAAAAACGTGTCCAGAAGAACGAAGGAACCCCACAACAGGGTGCAGCATTGAAGGTACTCAGAATCAGGGCATTTCCACACTATAAAGGGGTGAAACAGCTCTCACTAAAACGGGAGAGGAAGAAGCCCCTCCCCCACCCCCCCACACCACACGCCTCGCACAACGCCAATGCACAAGAGTGAAAACAGGACTGGGGCAACCAGATAATCACTGGCAGCCCCAGGGCTAGTACCTGCGTGCTGCAAGACAAGGGACCTCAAGTGGCTCGGGGGGAGCACGGACTTTCCGCAAGTGTCCACAAGGGTGAAGGCACCTCTTCAGGCTGGGACAAAGGCCTCTAAAACACACCTCTCCCAAGTGCTGAAGGCATCGCCTCAGGTGCGAATAAAGATCTCCAGCCCACAGACTTTCACTACCTTCTGCAGGGGTGAAGGCAGTGCCCTAAGAGCATCTGCACAGGCAAAGGCAGTGCCCTAGGCTTGAATAAATATCTCCAGCCCAGGCTTAGACCTCCAGTGAGGACCCAGTTCGGACCAGAGCGTGGCAGTGGAAGCAGCCCCAAAGACTGCTGAACGAACCTTGGGCAGAGGGGCAGACCGGGAACTACCAGGAGGCCTGACCCCGAGGACAAGGAGACAGGAGCCCCCGGGAGCTTGCAAGGCGCAGGCAGACCCTGAGTGCAAAGACAAAGCTGAAAAGGGGCGGGGCCGACAATGGCCAGCAATAAGGAAGTCCAGAAGAAAAGGACTATCAAGAGAAACTCTGGAACACTCGACAACTTCTACACAGAGAAAATCCAGACAACAGAGGAGGGAAAACAAAAATCCAAACCTCCCCCCAAAAATGAAAGCTGGTCACAAGCTATGGAAGAGTTTAAAAATGAAATGCTGAGGAAGATGGAAGAAATCTGGCAAGAAAATAACAGTTTAAAAGGCAGAATTTCGCAATTGGAAAGTGAGAAGTCAACTGAAGACCAAAAATGACCAGATCAAAAAGGAAAACCAAAAAATTATAGCTTAAAACCAAAACATTAAAGCTGAAAACCAGTCCTTAAGGGCAAGAATCTAACATTTAGAAACCAATGATCTCTCAAGACAACAAGAACAAATAAAACAAAGTCAAAAGACTGATAAAATAGAAGGAAACATGAAATATCTCAATGAGAGAGTGACAGACCAAGAAAACCAGTCTAGAAGAGACAACTTGAGAATCATTGGTCTTCCAGAAAAGGCAGAAATTAATAGAAACTTGGACTCCATACTTAAAGAAATTATTCAGCAAAATTGCCCTGAAGTTCTACAACAAGAGGGCAATATAGACATTGAAAGGATCCATAGATCACCCTCTACACTGGACCCAGAAAAGACAACACCCAGAAATATAATAGCAAAATTGAAGTGCTTTCAAAGTTAAAGAAAAAATCTTACAAGAAGCCAGAAAGAGACAATTCAAATATCAAAGAGCACCAATAATGATCACACAGGATCTGGCAGCCTCCACACTAAACGACCGCAAGGCTTGGAATACAATATTCAGAAAGGCAAGAGAGCTGGGCCTTCAGCCACGAATCAACTACCCAGCGAAACTAACCATATACTTTCAGGGGAAAGTATGGGCATTCAACAAAATTGAAGAATTCCAAGTTTTTGCACAAAAGAGACCGGGACTAAATGGAAAGTTTGACACTCAACCACAAATATCAAGAGAAAGATGAAGAGGTAAATAAGAAACAGAGGGAAAAGAAAGAAAACTCATAGTCTTTTAAGCTTGACTCTTTAAGGGCATAAATAAGATCTAATTATCTGTATTCCTATGTGGAGAA